>NC_058524.1:198737046-199049213 GCF_904849725.1 Hordeum vulgare subsp. vulgare
CGAAGGAGGAGGACTGCTCTAACGCGCTGGAGGAGGAGCCGAAGATGGAGGCGGAGTGCTCCGACGCCCCGGAGGAGGAGCCAAAGAAGCAGGTGGGCTGCTCTGACGCGCCAAAGGAGGAGTCGAAGAAGGAGGCAGAGTGCCCTCACACGCCGGAGGAGGAGCCGAAGAAGGAGGCGGCCTGCTCCGACGCGCCGGAGGAGGAGTCGAAGAAGGAGGCGGAGTGCCCTCACGCGCCGGAGGAGGAGCCGAAGAAGAAGGCGGAGTGCCCTCACGCGTCGGAGGAGACGGAGTGCCCTGATCATTCGCCGGAGGAGGATGAGGAGTGCCGTGATCAGTCGTCGGAGGAGCATGAGGAGTGCCCTGATCACTCGCCGGAGGAGGAGGAGGAGGCGTCCAGTTTGGAAGCTTGATGTACTCCTTCGGCCATAGACATGTACTCCTCAAAGCATGAACCAACTTATTCTCCTCTTCACCTGTAGGGTGGTCAAGCTCGAGCTGCTCAAATCCCTCCTTTACTTCATCCACCATCACAACAGCAAAGCCACGTGGAATCGGAAGGCAGTGAAAAGTTCCATTGGATTGAGAAGGTGCAACAACACCGATAGCAGCCTTGAAAGTGAGGTTCCGACATTTCGTCAAAAGCTCACAAGGTTGAGACTCCGTGATAGTATCCACGGGGTAGCTAGGAGCCGTGAAGTCAGGCTGAACGAGCTCCGTGGAAGCCATGCTGCTTCTCCGCTGAGATGGCGGGGTAAATTCTAGGGTAGTTTCGTGCCGCTGAGATGGTTGGTCGGCAGCTCGCTGGCTCTCAAGTTCCTCTAGAATTTGTAATCTTCCATTGATCTTCTGCATGTCGCTCAGCTCCGCTTTCCTCTTTCTCGCTCGGCTTCTATAACCGCCTGCATCGGGAAACCCAACCTTCCACAGAACGGAGCCTTGCGTGCCTCCTGTTCGTCGAGGGTGCTCAACATTCCATAGGACCTCAGTCAGCTTGTCCTTCTCTCATTCGGGAAAGAATGCCCCTTCCCGCGCTGCGGTGATACACCGCTGAAGCTTGTTGATGGGTGTTGCAAGTTGCTCGTCTGTCCAACGACACTCCCCTGTTTTAGGGTCCAAAGTTCCCCCAACCCCGAAGAACCAATTCCTTGAACGGTCGGGCCAGTTCCATGTCTGTGGTTGGACCCCTTTAGTAACCAGGTCATTCTCAACTTTGTCCCACAATGAATGACCTTTGAGGTATCCACCTGACCCCGTGTGATGGTGATACTGCTTCTTTTCAACATTGTTCTTGTTTCTCTCTAACATTTCCTTACTCGTGTCCAATGTCTTGTAGGCCACAAATGCGGGCCAGTGATCTCTCATCTTCTCAAATCGGCCAACGAATTCTAGAGTCTTCCCTTTGTCGACATACTTTGATTTCAACTCTTTCTTCCACCTCCTGAATAGTTCTGCCATCTTCTTAAGAGCACACACCTTGACCAGTGGCTCTATAACTGGCTTATTCGGATCCTCCTCTGGCGGTAGGGTGAAATTTTCCTTCAATGTGGTCCAAAGATCATCTTTCAGCCTATCGGTGACATAATCACCTTCAGGGACGTTGTCGCTCTTGGGATTATTCCATTGCTTGATGCTGATTGGGATGTTGTCCCTCACAATAGCTCCGCACTGAGCATAAAATGTGTCCCTGGTATGCTTGGGTTCAATCGGTAGGCCATTGTTCGAGAGTTGTGTGATCGTGAACTTTTGATCCTTGCCCAACCTTCTCATTGGGCCTCATCTCGTTACCGAAGTTTGGCTCGATCCGTACTGTTCAATAGCTCCCTCCTCCGTTCGGCCACCGAGCCGTCATCATGGTCTCCTTCCTCCGGGATTCGGTAGTCACCAAAGCCATCATGATGATGTCCTTCCTCCTCCATTGTTCGATCACCGAAGCCGTAATCCTCTCCTTCAAAAAATCGATGTCGCTGAGCAAAAAATCGACATTACCGTCGCCGTGGATTATATCCTCCAAAAATTGTTCTTTTTAAATATCTCTGGGAATATCCATTGTTTCTACAAATATTACAAAGTGGGGGAAGCCCTTTTTCGGTAAAATACTTTTTATTAAAACTAAAATAAAAATAAGGTAAAAACTAACTTTTATACATAATCCCTAATATTAACAAAAAAACTTAATTTGTAACTTAATGTAATCTAAATATTTTTATAATTTTTATAACTTTATTTTCTATTGTAACTTAATCTAATCTAAATATTTTTATAATTTTTATAACATGTGTCACATTGGGGAGTTCAAAAATGTACCCAACATATTCTAATATGACTCAAATACACACACAAGGATTTGCCATTAGACTACGTCTTCTCACGCACATGGATTCACAAATAAGGAGATGGAGATCGATGGACGTGCTATCGGTGCGTCGACGGGCGACGACGGCGGGCTTCGGAATGACTTCCTAACATAGCGGTTCACCATACGTGCATGCTACGGGAATCACTAACTTCAACACAAGTATTTCTAGATTCACAACACCCTACTAACATAGCTCTTAATATTACCAAATCCACGTCTCAAAACTAATTGAGAGGAATCAAAACTTCTCTTTCTACTCAATGCACATGAAGCTGGAGTTTTTTTTGCATCCTCTTTGGGTACCTATCACATTTGGGACTACTTTCATAGCATAAGCCAACTACCAAGTCACGCACCGCCGTGCTCTAAAAGATATAAGTGAAGCACTAGAGCAAAAGTATATAGCTCAAAAGATATAAGTGAAGCACTATGAGCAAAAGTATCTAGCTCAAAAGATATAAGTGAAGCACTATGAGCATTCTAGCAAAATCACGATGAGTGCATGTCTCTCTCTCAAAAAGGTGTGCAGCAAGGATGATTGTGACACAAAAAAAAAGAAAATACTCCTATGATACAAGACGCTCTAAGCAAAACACATATCATGTGGTGAATAAAAATATAGCTCCAAGTAATGTTACCGATGGATTGAAGACGAAAGAGGGGGTGCCTTCCCGGGGCATCCCCAAGCTTAGGCTTTTTGGTGTCCTTGAATTTGGCTTGGGATGCCTTGGGAATCCCCAAGCTTGAGCTCTTTCCACTCCTTATCTCATCGTCCATGAGAACATCACCCAAAACTTGAAAACTTCACAACAGAAAACTTAAACAGAAACTCGTGATAACATTAGTACAAGAAAACAAACTACCACTTCTTTTGGTACTGTAGAAAACTTGAATTCCATCTATATTGGTGTTGGGATAGTGTATTATCACTTTTCCATGGCTAGTACCCCCGATACTAACCATAGTTTCATCAAAACATGCAACCAACTCAACAAAAACAGAATCTGTCAAAAACAGACCAATCTGTAGGAATCTGTATACTTCGTATACTTATGGTACCTCAACAAATTTGAAAATTTACGACGGCCTGGGAAAAAAGCATATAAACCAGCAGCAAAAAGAATTAACTCAAAAGCTCTTTCTGCATAAAAATGAAAAATCATCTCGTGAGCGAAAAGTTTCTGTCTTTTTCCAGCAAGATCAAACAACCATTACCAAGACTAGTCATAAAGATTTTGCTTGGCTCAAACACAATAAGAAACACAAAAATCACAATCACAACAGAATTGTGATGGTGTGGACGCAACAAAACAGAAATAAAATAAATAAATTCATTGGGTTGCCTCCCAATAAGCGCTATTGTTAACGCCCTTAGCTAGGCATAAAAGCGATAGAATCACGTATCGTCGTCTTTGGTGCTCAAACCATAAGTGGCCCTAATCATGGATTCATAAGGCAATCTTATTTTCTTTCTAGGAAAGTGTTCCATGCCCTTCCTTCAAGGAAATTTAAATCTAATATTCCCTTCCTTCATATCGGTGATAGCAACCATAGTCCTTAGGAAAGGTCTACCAAGAATAATAGGGCATGTAGGATTGCAATCAATGTCAAGCACAATGAAATCCACGGGTATATAGTTCCTATTTGCAATAATAAGAACATCATTGATCCTTCCCATGGATTTCTTGACAGTAGAATCAGTAAGATGCAAATTAAGAGAACACTCTTCAATCTCATTAAAACCCAGAACATCACATAAAGACTTTGGAATCGCAGAAACACTAGCACCCAAATCACACAAAGCATTGCATTCATAGTTTTTGATTTTGATTTTGATGGTAGGTTCCCACTCATCCTGAAGCTTTCTAGGGGTAGAGACTTCCAATTCAAGTTTCTCTTCAAGCGATTTTATCATAGCTTCGACGATATGATCGGTAAAGGCCTTGTTTTGGCTATAAGCGTGTGGAGAGTTTAACATGGATTGCATCAAAGAGATGCATTATATTAAGGAGCAACTATCATAATTGAATTCCTTGAAATCCACGGTAGTAATTTCATTACTACTCAAAGTTTTAACATCTTCTAGTCCACTTTCAATGCTTTTAGCATCAAGATATATGGACTCTGAATCATTGGGGCACTTTTCAACCAAAGTGGATTCACATCCAACCCCATAATCATTAGGTTTGACACAAGAAAACAAAGATTCAATGGGAGTCAGACCAAGCACTTTAAGATCTTCGTGATTCTCATCACGAGAACACGCCTTTTTAAGCCATTCATGTCTAGCACGAATTTTGGCGGTTCTTTATTGGTTCTCAATCATGGAAACACGCATAGCTTTCAAAGTTTCATCCATGTTGATTTTGGGAGGAGCACATCTAACTTTCAAAGCATCAACATCACTAGACATTCTATCAACGCTCTTAGCCAAATCGTCAATTTTGAGTAGCTTTTCCTCTATGGACGCATTGAAAATTCTCTGAGAGTTGATGAACTCTTTGATATTACTCTCTAGATCAGGGGGTAATCTATTGTAATTTCCATGGGTATTGTTGTAGGAGTTGCCAAAGTTATTAGAGGAGTTACCAGGAAAAGGCCTAGATAGTTTCCTCTAAAAGCATTCTTGTTGCCAAAGTTATTCCTACCAACAAAATTAACGTCCAAGGTAGCGTTTCTACTCTCAATCAAAGAAGACAAAGGCATATCATTAGGATCGAAAGGAGTACTTCTACTAGCAACCAAATTCATTAACTCGTCCATCTTAGCACTCAACGAGTTAATTTCCTCTATAGCGTGTACCTTCTTACTAGTAGGTGACCTTTCAGTGTGCCACTGAGAGTAGTTTGTCATGATGTTGTCTAAGAGTTTTGTGGCTTCTCCTAACGTGATTTCCATGAACTTTTCACCTGAGGCGGAGTCCAAGATACTTCTAGAAGCGAAATTCAAGCCAGCGTAAAATATTTGTATAATAATCAAAAGACTCAACCCATGAGCGGGACAATTTCTAATCATTAATTTCATTCTCTCCCAAGCTTGTGCAACATGTTCAGGATCAAGTTGCTTGAAATTCATGATATCACTACGGAGAGAGATGATCTTAGCCGGCGGAAAATACTTGGATATATAAGCATCTTTGCACTTATCCCAAGAATTGATACTATTTTTGGGCAAAGAAGAAAACCAAGTTTTCGTGCGATTTCGCAACGAGAAAGGAAAAAGCTTCAATTTAATCACGTCATTATCCACATATTTCTTATTTTGCATATCGCAAAGCTCAATGAAGGTATTGAGATGGGATGCGGCATCTTCACTAGGATTCCGGAGAATTGCTCTTTCATAACAAGATTCAGCAAAGCGGCATTGATTTCGTATGACTCCGCACTAGTGGCGGGAGCAATCGGAGTACTAATAAAATCGTTATTATTAGTATTCGAGAAGTCACAAAGTTTGGTGTTTTCATTCATGGTGACTTCAGCAAGCAAGCAGGCACACAAGAAAACAAAGAGCAGGCGGGAAAAAGGGCGAACGAAAAAGGCAAACGAAAAAGGCAAATTGGTGAAGTGGGGGAGAGGAAAACGAGAGACAACTGGCAAACAAAGTAAATGCCAGATATGAGTTTGAGACACCTACTTGGATGAGTTCTTGACTTGATCTTCCTCCCCAGCAACGGCACCAGAAATCCTTCTGCTACTTCTCAAACAACAGTGCCAGAAATTGATACGTTGACGGAGACTGGGCTTGCGTTGGTTTTTTTCCCTTGAAGCGGAAAGGGTGAGGCAGCACATGAGCAGTAAGTATTTCCCTCAGTTTGAGAACCAAGGTATCGATCCAAAAGGATGGTCTCGTCAAGTCCAGAGTACCTGCGCAAACCATAAGTAGCGTGATCGCCTATCATCTTAAGGTTTTCATCTTTCTTGCTAGATGATTCACCACTGTTTTTGGGAACAAAAACAGACTTGGTGACCTTATTGTGGGCAAAGTTTGGAGTATTGTGCACAGCGGGAAAAGTGGAACCCAAGTTGGTTATAACGTCTTCTGGTTTGCCAATCCTAGCGGAATCATGACCTAGCTTTTCGTTAACTTTGGGTTACTTCTCCTTCAATTTTTTCAAAACCATTCCCACCTTGGATACGTACTGAGTGATTTGATTGTGGATCTTTTTATCCAGATTCTCAATTAGTTCTATCGTAGCAACTTTATTTTCAATGACGTCCAACCTACGCATCACATGTTCCAGAGTTAAGGTAGTTCCATTAACCATGAGTGGGGTGAGCCTACCAAATTTATTATAGCGCCGTAAGAATCAATGGTATGGCTACCCAAGAAATTTCCACCTACGATGGTGTCAAGAATATACCTATTCCAAGGAGAAACGCCCACATAAAAACTGCGAAGGAGGACGGTAGTGGATTGCTTATGAATAGATCTACTCTGAGCATTGCAAATCCTATACCAAGAATCCTTTAAGTTTTCTTCCTCAATTTGTTTGAAATTGAGAACTTCGCTCTCAGGAGTATCGTTTGAAGTGGTGGATCTAGCCATGAGGGCAGGTAGACTATCCCACACACACGAACATAAAGCACGCGAGAGAAAAGGGCAAGCGAAAAGGCAAACGAAAAAGGAAAATTGGTGAAGTGGGGGAGAGGAAAACGAGAGGCAACTGGCAAACAAAGTAAATGCAAGAGATGAGTTTGGGACACATACTTGGATGAGTTCTTGACTTGATCTTCCTCCCCGGTAAAGACGCCAGAAATCCTTCTGCTACTTCTCAAACAACAATGCCAGAAATTGACACGTTGATGGAGACTGGGCTTGCGTTGGTTTTTTCCCTTGAAGAGGAAAGGGTGATGCAGCAGAGGAGCAGTAAGTATTTCCATGAGTTTGAGAACCAAGGTATCGATCCTGAAGGAGGGTCTCGTCAAGTCCAGAGTACCTGCGCAAACACAAAAGAGCTTGCACCCAACGCTTCAAAGGGGTTGTCAATCCCTTTGAAAGTGCGTTATATCGACTAGAGGGGGGTGAATAGGAGATTTTTAGAATTTCATCACCGAGGAAATTCCTTTTGAGGAAATTCCTTACTGATGACTAACTTACAGCGGAAACAGTAAAGGATCAGGAGTGCAAAGTTTCACTACAACAGTTTTTCAGGATGAAGAATATGAAAACAGTTTGCACAGTATGGAGGCACGCAAAAAACAAATGAGGATTAACTTGCGTGAAGAATTTGGGGTTGAGGAATTTTAGAGAAAGTCTTCAGCAATTTCTTCAAACAGTGACAGTGAAAATCATCAACACACAATCTGAGGAATATAAAGAGTTGAGGAAATAGAACCCGTTTCACAGCGAAGACAGTGGTTGATGACCCAGTTCCAACTGCTGTGACAGTTGTACATCTGGTTTGGAGCGGCTTGGTATTCAAACCAAAGGACACACAGTCCCTACCGTATTCTCCTTGAGCTAAGAACACACAGTCCTCACCCAACACTCGTGGTAAGTCTTCAGGGAAGACTTCCAAACCCTCACAAACTTGGTCACCTCGCGATCCATAATTGACTGTTGGATTGCTCTAGACCATGACGCCTAACCGTCTGGAGGATGCACAGTCCTCAAAGGTAAAAGGCTTCAGTCCCACACAGGAACAACTTCTTCAGTGATGCTCAATCACTTGGTTTTGGTTTGTGGTTTGGTTTTTTGGGTATTTCCTCACTGATGAATTACTCTCGAAGACTCTGAGGAATTTGGGTTGCTCTTATGACAAGTGTCAGTTTCTAACGGAGCAGCCAACCAGCTAATGGCTGTGGGGGCGACTATTTATAGCCTGGGAGCATCCCGACATGATTTGACATTAATGCCCTTATATAATGTGACTGTTGGTGTGGATAAGACCAATGATGTGGCGTGGCTATCGATAACGGTCGGGACCCTCAACTGTGAGAGTCCTCATGTCACTCATATTCCTCACTTGAGGCTTTTGGTAGGATTAGGCTTGGGTTGACCATCATGAGGAAATTCATTCCAATGTGTTACCTCGACCCCCTTTAATAGTACGAGGTTCCTATTACTCAAGTGTGAAGAAAATAAAACAGAAAGGATAAATCTTCATGCTTCAAAGTCTTCAGATTGATTTTCTTCAGGACACATCGAATTCCTCAATTTCAATATCTTCATGAGGGATATCAATTTCATCGCAAATTCTTCACGATTCAACTCTTCAGCTTCAGAGCAATTTCTTCAATCGATGATATACATTTCTAGGGGTCGATATTTATCGAATATTTCAAACTCCTCGGTAACTTATAGATCCTGTGTACACTCAAGAACACATTATATACTTAACCTATAAGTCTTCAAGATTGTTTGCAAAAGTGAGATCTGAAGGCGGAAAGTGCAACGAAGTAAGAAATGTAAAGCTGAAAATATGGTGTGGAGTAGACCCGGGGACGATAGTGTTCACTAGAGGCTTCTCTCAAAACAACAAATATACGGTGGGTAAACAAATTACTGTCGAGCAATTGATAGAACCGCGCAAAGTCATGATGATATCTAAGGCAATGATCATACATATAGGCATCACGTCCGAGACAAGTAGACCGATACTTTCTGCATCTACTACTATTACTCCACACATCGACCGGCTATCCAGCATGCATCTAGTGTATTGTGTTCATGACGAACAGAGTAACGCATTAAGCAAGATGACATGATGTAGAGGGATAATCTCAAACCAATGATGAAAACCCCATCTTTTCATATGGCAACAACACGATGCGTGCCTCGCTACCCCTTCTGTCACTGGGTGAGGTCACCGCACGGTATGAATCCAAAACCAAGCACTTCTCCCATTGCAAGAATCATAGATCTAGTTGGCCAAACAAAACCCACAACTCGAAGAGAATTACAAGGATATGAAATCATGCATAAGAGAGATCAGAAGAAACTCAAATAAGATTCATAGATAATCTGATCATAAATCCACAATTCATCGGATCTCGACAAACACACCGCAAAAGAAGATTACACCGGATAGAGGGCGCCCAGGGGGCCCACATACCTATGGGCCGCGGCCTCCCTTTGGCCGCGGGGTGGGGGCTTGTGGGGCCCCTGAGGCTCCCCTCCCTTGGCTCCCAAGCTCCCCTATCTTCTTCCATTATGAAAACAATCTTTTTGGGGATTTTCTTCCGTTTGGACTTCGTTTCAAAACCTCCTCTGAAAGGGGTAAAAACATGGAAAAAACAGGAACTCGCACTTGGCACTGAGTCAATAAGTTAGTCCCAAAATATATATAAAAGGCATGCAAAACATACAAAATTTGAAAAGATAATAGCATGAAACCATCAAAAATTATAGATACGTTGGAGACGTATCATTGCGTTGGTTGTGTTTTTAGGGAACGAACCATAGAACAAGCTGAGATTCTACTGAATAACATCTTGTGGAATGAGAATGCTTGGACTATTCCCGAACCACCTCCTAAGCCAACTCCTAAGAAAAGAGGTATTCTATTCCTCAGTCCTGAAGATATGCAAGAAGCCAAGAAATCTATGCGAGAGAAAGGCATTAAATCTGAAGATGTCAAAAATCTACCACCTATCGAAGAGATCCATGGTCTCGATAACCCGATACAGGTAGTAGAAGTAAATTCTCCGCGTAGGTTTGATGAGAGTGATATTGCTTTTGATAAACCTGCTAGCTTATGCATGGATTAATTTGATAACTCTGTTGCCAAACAACAGAGTTTTAATGATTATGTTAGTAGACAATTGGAACAGAATGCTCATATGCTTAGTCATTTAAGTGCTTGTGTGGACAGAAATGTCAATGATCTTAAGCTTCTGAGTAAACATGACTCTATGGTTACTACTCAGGTAGAACAAGTACTTAAAGCTTAGAATGACTTGCTCAATTAGTTGAATGACAATTCTGTTAGAGTCGTCACTAGAGGCGGTAGAATGACCCAGGAACTTTTGTATCCTGAAGGTCATCCGAAGAGGATTGAACAAGATTCTCAAGGAGTTAGTGCTACTTCTCAAACAACTATGCCAGAAATTGACACGTTGACGGAGACTGGGCTTGCGTTGGTTTTTTCCCTTGAAGAGGAAAGGGTGATGCAGCACAAGAGCAATAAGTATTTCCCTCAGTTTGAGAACCAAGGTATCGATCCAGAAGGAGGGTCTTGTCAAGTCCAGAGTACCTGCGCAAACACAAAAGAGCTTGCACCCAACGCCTCAAAGGGGTTGTCAATCCCTTCAAGATTGTTTGCAAAGTGAGATCTGAAGGCGAAAAGTGCAACGAAGTAAAAAGTGTAAGGCTGAAAATATGGTGTGGAGTAGACCCGGGGACCATAGTGTTCACTAGAGGCTTCTCTAAAACAACAAATATCATGGTGGTAAACAAATTACTGTCAAGCAATTGATAGAACCGCGCAAAGTCATGATGATATCCAAGGTAGTAATCATACATATAGGCATCACGTCCGAGACAAGTAGACCGATACTTTCTGCATCTACTACTATTACTCCACACATCGACCGCTATCCAGCATGCATCTAGTGTAATGAATTCATGACGAACAGAGTAACGCCTTAAGCAAGATGACATGATGTAGAGGGATAATCTCAAACCAATGATGAAAACCCCATCTTTTTACCCTTGATGGCAACAACACGATGCATGCCTCGCTACCCCTTCTGTCACTGGGTGAGGTCACCGCATGGTATGAACCCAAAACCAAGCACTTCTCCCATTGCAAGACTCATAGATCTAGTTGGCCAAACAAAACCCACAACTCGAAGAGAATTACAAGGATAAGAAATCATGCATAAGAGAGATCAGAAGAAACTCAAATAAGATTCAAAGATAATCTGATCATAAATCCACAATACATCGAATCTCGACAAACACACCACAAAAGAGGATTACATCGGATAGATCTCTATGAAGATCATGGAGAACTTTGTATTGAAGATCCAAGAGAGAAGAAGCCATCTATATATTAACTATGGACCCGTAGGTCTATGATGAACTACTCACGCATCATCGGAGAGGTCATGGTGTTGATGAAGAAGCCCTCCGTGTCCGAATCCCCCCTCCGGTAGGGCACCAGAACGTGCCCCAGATGGGATCTTGCGGAGACAGAAGCTTGCGGTGGCGGAAAAGTGATTTCGATGATCTCCTGATTTTTTTGGGATTTTTAGGGAATATATAGACGCAACCGCTAGGTTAGAGGGCGCCCAGGGGGCCCACAAGCCTGTAGGCCGCGGCCTCCCCCTGGCCGCGAGGTGGGGGCTTGTGGGGACCCTGAGGCTCCCCTGCCTTGGCTCCCAAGCTCCCCAATCTTCTTCCGTTACGAAAAAAAATCTTTTTGATGATTTTCTTCCGTTTGGACTCCGTTTCAAAATCTCCTCTGAAAGGGGTCAAAAACATGGAAAAAACAGGAACTGGCACTTGGCACTGAGTCAAGAAGTTAGTCCCCAAAAATATATAAAAGGCATGCAAAACATCCAAAGTTTGACAAGATAATAGCATGAAACCATCAAAAATTATAGATACGGTGGAGACGTATCATTGCGCTGGTTGTGTTTTTAGGGAACGAACCGTAGAACAAGCCGAGATTCTACTGAATAACATCTTGTGCAATGAGAATGCTTGAACTATTCCCGAACCACCTCCTAAGCCAACTCCTAAGAAAAGAGGTATTCTATAGCTCAGTCCTGAAGATATGCAAGAAGCCAAGAAATCTAAGCGAGAGAAAGGCCTTAAATCTGAAGATGTCAAAAATCTACCACCTATCGAAGAGATCCATGGTCTCGATAACCCGATACAAGTAGTAGAAGTAAATTCTCTGCGTAGGTTTGAGGAGAGTGATATTCCTTTTGATAAACCTGCTAGCTTATGCATGGATGAATTTGATAACTTTGTTGCCAAACAACAGAGTTTCAATGATTATGTTAGCAGACAATTGGAACAGAATGCTCGTATGCTTAGTCATTTAAGTGCTTGTGTGGACAGAAATGTCAATGATCTTAAGCTTCTGAGTAAACATGCCTCTATGTATACTACTCAGGTAGAACAAATACTTAAAGCTCAGAATGACTTTCTCAATGAGTTAAATGACAATTCCGTTAGAGTCGTCACTAGAGGCGGTAGAATGACCCAGGAACCTTTGTTTCCTGAGGGTCATCCGAAGAGGATTGAACAAGATTCTCAAGGAGTTAGTGCTACTTCTCAAACAACAATGCCAGAAATTGACACGTTGACGGAGACTGGGCTTGCGTTGGTTTTTTCCCTTGAAGAGGAAAGGGTGATGCAGCACAGGAGCAATAAGTATTTCCCTCAGTTTGAGAACCAAGGTATCGATCGAGAAGGAGGGTCTCGTCAAGTCCAGAGTACCTACGCAAACACAAACGAGCTTGCACCCAACGCTTAAAAGGGGTTGTCAATCCCTTCAAGATTGTTTGCAAAGTGAGATCTGAAGGCGGAAAGTGCAACGAAGTAAAAAGTGTAAGGCTAAAAATATGGCGTGGAGTAGACCCGGGGACCATAGTGTTCACTAGAGGCTTCTCTCAAAACAGCAAATATCACGGTGGGTAAACAAATTACTGTCGAGCAATTGATAGAACCGTGCAAAGTCATGATGATATCTAAGGCAATGATCATACATATAGGCATCACGTCCGAGACAAGTAGACCGATACTTTCTGCATCTAGTACTATTACTCCACACATCGACCGCTATCCAGCATGCATCTAGTGTATTGAGTTCATGACGAATACAGTAACGCCTTAAGCAAGATGACATGATGTAGAGGGATAATCTCAAACCGATGATGAAAACCCCATCTTTTTACCCTTGATGGCAACAACATGATGCGTGCCTCGTTACCCCTTCTGTCACTGGGTGAGGTCACCGCACGGTATGAACCCAAAACCAAGCACTTCTCCCATTGCAAGAATCATAGATCTAGTTGGCCAAACAGAACCCAAAACTCGAAGAGAATTACAAGGATATGAAATCATGCATATGAGATATCAGAAGAAACTCAAATAAGATTCATTGATAATCTGATCATAAATCCACAATTCATCGGATCTCGACAAACACACCGCAAAAGAAGATTAAATCGGATAGATCTCCATGAAGATCATGGAGAACTTTGTATTGAAGATCCAACATAGAGAAGAAGCCATCTAGATACTAACTATGGACCCGTAGGTCTATGGTGAACTACTCACGCATCATCGGAGAGGTCACGGTGTTGATGAAGAAGCCATCCGTGTCCGAATCCCCCCTCCAGCAGGGCACCAGAACGTGCCCAGATGGGATCTTGTGGAGACAGAAGCTTGCGGCGGCGGAAAAGTGATTTCGATGATCTCCAGATTTTTTTTGGGATTTTTAGGGTATATATAGGCGCAACCCCTAGGTCAGAGGGCGCCCAGGGGGGCCACAAGCCTGTGGGCCGTGGCCTCCCCCCTGGCCGCGAGGTGGGGGCTTGTGGGGCCCCTAAGGCTCCCCTGCCTTGGCTCCCAAGCTCCCCAATCTTCTTCCGTTACGAAAAAAATCTTTTCGGGGATTTTCTTCCGTTTGGACTCCGTTTGAAAATCTCCTCTGAAAGGGGTCAAAAACATGGAAAAAACTGGAACTGGCACTTGGCACTGAGTCACTAAGTTAGTCCCAAAAATATATAAAAGGCATGCAAAACATCCAAAGTTTGACAAGATAATAGCATGAAAGCATCAAAAATTATAGATACGTTGGAGACGTATCAGTTAGCACTGATGCACCTTGTTGCTGCTACACCTGAGAGTCCAAACGACGTCTCCGTCTCTGATGCTGAAACACAATCTGGTGATGAACATGAGCCTAATGATAATGTCAATAGTGATGTTCATGTTGATACTCAACCTAGCAATGATAAGGATGTGGAGATTGAACCTGTTGATCTTGATAACCAACAGCCTAAGAATAAGAGGTACGATAAGAATTACTTCACTGCTAGGAAGCATGGTAAAGAAAGGGAGCCATGGGTTTAGAAACACATGCCCTTTCCTCCCAAACCATCCAAGAAAAAGGATGATGAGGATTTTGAGCGATTCGTTGAAATGATCAGACCTGTCTTTCTGCAAATGCGTTTGACAGATATGCTCAAAATGTCTATGTATGCTAAGTACATGAAGGATATTGTGACTAATAAGAGGCGGATACCTGAGGTTGAGATTTCCACCATGCTTGCTAACTATACCTTCAAGGGTGGAACTCCTAAGAAACTAGGTGATCCCGGTGAGCCCACTATACCTTGCTCCATTAAAGGAAACTACGTTAGAACTGCTTTATGCGACCTTGGAGCCAGTGTTAGTGTTATGCCTCTCTCTCTTTATCGTAGACTTGAACTGGATAAGTTGACACCCACTAAAATCTCTCTGCAAATGGACGAAAAATCAACTCCTTTCCCTATCGGCATTTGCGAGGATGTACCTGTTGTGGTTGCCAACGTCACCATCTTAACAGACTTTGTTATCTTGGATATTCCTGAGGACGATGCCATGGCAGTCATCCTTGGAAGACCCTTTTTAAACACTGCAGGGGCTGTTATAGATTGCAACAAAGGCAATGTCACTTTCCATGTCAACGGTAATGAGCATACGGTGCACTTTCTAAAGAAACAATATCGAGTACATAGCATCAATGCTATCGAAAAGACTTCATCGATTCTTATTGGGAGCTTTGAATGCCCTATTCCTCGTGCCAAGATGAAGTATGATTTGCTTGTTGGGGAGATACACGTCCCCATTGAGGTTACCTACTGACTATTCGAGAATTCTTCGTTCTCTTTTTGCGATTCGAAAAAGTTTGTCAAAGAGACTTGATCAACCTCACTGACGGATTTCTTTCGATGACCATGAGATGGATGAATCGAGGAGTCACAAACCTCTGTTCCAAGCTTTCAGCTTGAGTTGCTTAGAAGAAAACTGATAGATTTAGGTTAGTTTTCCCTGTTTTCTGTTTTAGCATCCGGTAGAAAAGTACCACGAAAATAAAAGTTCTCCGAACGTCCTGAAAATCAAGTATGATTTTTTCTAGAATTTTTGAAAAATTCTGAGACAAAGAACTTATATGGCCCCCACACCAGTGGGCCACAAGCCCTAGGGGCGCGGGCACCCCCTGGCCGCGCCACCCAGGCTTGTGGGGCCCACAGGCACCCCCTCCACTCATTCTTGCTCTCATCTGGTTCTCCTACCTCCAGAAAAAATCGTTTCACAGCTCAAACCCGTGTTCTTGCTCGTCTTGCTGGGATTTTCGATCTCTTTGCTCAAATCACCGTTCTCCGAACTATTTTGGAGAAATTACTCCTTGGTAAGTGACTCCTCCATTGGTCCAATTAGTTTTTGCACTAGTGCCTTATACTCCGCGTATTTTTTCTACCTTCGTGACCATGTTCTTGAGTTTTGCATGCTGATTTTAGCTGGTCCCAAGTAGTTTTGATGTGTAATATGGCCTCTAGGCACTTGTGGGAGTAGTTGCTACGAGTTTCGTTGAGCCTTGTTCACTTTTCCTTAGAATCACTAAAAATTTCAGAAATTTTTTGAGATAAAAAAGGGAAAAGATGAGGAGGTTCTTGAGAGGCTCTTCAAGCCATGATCCCAAGGATGATGGGAGTGAGAAGAAACCGAAGTATCAAGTCCCTCGAGTCGCAGAAGTTCGAGCGTGCGAGTGACCGAGCGACGTGTTCTTATGCGCCGCTAGAATTTATGAGGACTTTTATCACTTGGTGGAAAACGCAGGCCTCACCGCCTTCGTTGAAGATAAGTGTCTGCAATACCTCCTCCTCACTAATATCTTCGTACAAAGCTTGAACTTCTATCCGAGGAAAAATCCTCCTATGGTTGAGTTCAAACTTTATGATATCCCCCAGCGCATGTCACTCCTGGATTTTTGCAATGTTTGCTAATTACCTTACGCCGGGGATATTCATGAACCTCGTCCACGGGACTTGGAAGCTTTCATCGGTACAATTGCTGTTGGAGAAGAGAGAGGAGTGTCTTGCGCTAGAGCTGCTAGCATTCATTTTCCCGTGCTTCGATACTTCTCATTATTTGTGGGAAAATGTTTGATTGGCCGTGGGAAAGCTGGGTCACTTAGGTCCCTAGATCTTGCGGTCTTGCGCGAAGCCCTTTGTAACGATAAAACTAATAGCTTGGGTGCTATAGTAGCTCAACGGTTGAACCTGAACCGTTCTAAAGGTGTTGTCTATGGAGGTATCTATGCTACCCATCTTGCCACACACTTTGAGATACCCATTAGACTGGAGGAGGAAGAAGAGATTCTTCTTCCCGAGAGATATCTAGATTACGATATCATGGTTCTCCATGACTTTCTTAATAGAGATATAAGTAGAAGAATGATTTATAACCTGGTATTTAGTCAGGGTACTCGTGAGACTATTACTTTGCTTGCACCTTCTTTGTTCATTCTTCATGCAGGAAGGTACATTATTATGCCCTCATACATCTACGCATATTGGGGCTTAGCCCAACCACAGGTGCCTGTGCCCGAGCCAACAGTCGAGTACCGGACGCCGGTTTATCAGTGGGAGCTAGAGGAGCTCACACAGCAGTGGCATCCTCAGTCCACTCCGGAGTATCCCTGAGCTAGTTATTTCCCTCCGTGGGAGTAGACCAACTTGGGGGAGTACGTGTTCTCACTGACTTTACATTCTTGCTTATGCTTTCACTTTGTTCATCGGTGTTCACACTTTGCCACTGTATCATCCATGCTAGTTTATTCTCTTTTTTTCGTTTTCTTTTCGTGTGTCTGTCTAGTTTGAGAAAAACTAAAAGGATTTTCTTGTTCTTCTTTTGCTTGTTGGGAGCTTTCCCGTGTACATAGTTTTCTTTTTCTTTCGGTCAAGGTAGACGATATTGGTTACAATGTTTAGTGGCTCTCGCATGCATACCTGTTTAGCTTTCAAAGAGCCATATTACGTTTTCTTCTCCTTTGTGCTTGCCTGCAGATTCTAGCGTAGTCCAATGCACGAGCACGCTTATTATTGTTCACATCGTTCGGTCGTGCAAGTGAAAGGCAATAATGACGATATATGGTGAAGTGACTGAGCCTGGAAAAGCTGGTATGAACTCAATCTATTTTGTTTTTGTAAATCTGACTAGCTCATCATGCGTGATTCAGCTTTGTTGTGAGAGAAACATGTTTGCAATGACAACTTAGAGATCATAGTTGCTTATGCCATGCTTACATAGCTAGGAGCTTATAATGGTTTGTCTTGGATGCCCACATGAATGTTGAGATGACTATGATGTAGTATGATAGGATGGTATCCTCCTTTGAATGATTCATGTGGCTTGACTTGATGCATGTTTATGCATGTAGTTGAAACAAAATCAACATAGCCTCAATGATGTTCATGTTCATGGTGATTTATGTCCTACTCATGCTTGCACTCAATGTTAGTTAATCTCAAATGCATTTTGATGAGTGTTGTCGCTCTCTAGTTGGTCGCTTCCCAGTCTTCTGCTAGCCTTCACTTGTACTAAGCGGGAATACTGCTTGTGCATCCACTTCCATAAACCCAAAGTTGTTCCATATGAGTCCACCATACCTACCTATATGCGGTATCTACCTGCCGTTCCAAGTAAATTTGCATGTGCCACTCTCTAAACCTTCAAGAAATAATCTCTTTTGCATGCCCGAACCGCTCATGTGGTGACAGGGGGCTATTGGTATCTTCCATGCGAGGCGTGTTATCCTCGATATGTGTTTATTCACTATTATTTAGGAGAAAGGGGCCGGTAATTGGAATTCCCAGTTCCATGCTCAAATCAAAAAGATAATTGCAAACAAAACTCCCCCAGGATTGATGTTGGTATGCACGGTACCCAAGGATTCGGCTAGCCGTGGAGTGTGATTGATTGGTGGTGGGGGAGTCAAAACTTTACTTTTCTGTTTTGGAACCGCCTATAGCATGTGTAGCGTGGAAGATGTTGAGAACTCTTAGTCATTCCATTGACAATGAAAGCATGCCACCCAAAATTATTATCTCTGTTTTCCAAGCTTGATATCTGGCACCTATGCAAATCAATGCTTCCCTCTGCGTTGGGCCTGTGTATTTATGTTCCTATTGAGTCATCCTCCTCTTATAAAAGCACCAATTGGAGAGCACCTCTGTCGTTTTTATGCTTTTCTTTTAACTGTGTTGAGTATGACTGTGACTGGATCTTCTTTGCCATGAGTAACAATGTTTAGTCAGCCCTTGGTCTTCGAAGGTGCTCTGCATTTATGTTTTGCGGTCTCAGAAAGACCTAGCGAGATACCATCTATTCGTACTGCTTCATGTTGTTTTGATTGAAGTGTTGACATTTGAGGCTTATTATTATTTGCTCGCTAGTTGATTATGCCATTGATATGAGTTTACCGTGAGACCAAGATGTCATTTGCTTATGTCGTTTGCTTGTGATCTTGCTGAAATTCTGGTTGTGAGTTAGACATAGTTGCAACAACAAGATCAAACAGAGTTCGTCAAAGTTTTTCTTTTGTGTCTTTTACTTTGTCAACTGAATTGCTTGAGGACAAGCAATGCTTTAAGCTTGGGGGAGTTGATACGTCTCCGTCGTATCTACTTTTTCGAACTCTTTTGCCCTTGTTTTGGACTCTAACTTGCATGATTTGAATGGAACTGACCCGGACTAACGCTGTTTTCAGCACAATTGCCATGGTGTTGTTTTAGTGCAGAAATAGAAGTTCTCGGAATGTCCTGAAAATTTACGGAGAAATTTTCAGGAATAAAAGAAAAATACCTGCGCAAAGATCCATCGGAGGGGGCGTGCTAGTGGGCCACAAGCCCACAGGCCACGACCACCCCCTAGGCCGCGCCGTGAGGGCTTGTGGGGCCCACGTGGCACCATCGCCCCCAAACTCAGCTCTACATCTTCCGTCTCGCCCGAAAAAAAATCAGAGAGAAGGTTTCATCACGTTTTACGATACGGAGGCGCCGCCACCTCCTGTTCTTCATCTGGAGGGCAGATCTGGAGTCCGTTCCGGGCTTCGGAGAGGGGAAATCGTCGCCATCGTCATCATCAACCTTCCTCCATCGACAATTCCATGATGCTCTTCATCGTTCGTGAGTAATCTCATCGTAGGCTTGCTGGACGGTGATGAGTTGGATGAGATCTATCATGTAATCGAGTTAGTTTTGACGGGGATTGATCCCTAGTATCCACTATGTTCTAGATTGATGTTGCTACTACTTGGCTATGCTTAATGCTTGTCACTAGGGTCCGAGTGCCATGATTTTAGATCTGAACCTATTATGTTGTCGCCAATATATGTGTGTTTTAGATCCTATCTTGCAAGTTGTAGTCACCTACTATGTGTTATGACCCGACAACTCCGGAGTGACAATAGCCGGAACCACTCCCGGAGATGACCATAGTATGAGGAGTTCATGTATTCACCACGTGTTAATGCATTGGTCCGGTTGTTTATTAAATGGAGAACCTTAATATCTCGTAGTTTCCATTAGGACCCCGCTGCCACGGGAGGGATGGACAATAGATGTCATGCAAGTTCTTTTCCCTAAGCACGTATGACTACATACCGAATACATGCCTACATTAGATTGACGAACTGGGGCTAGTTACATATCTCTCCGTGTTATAGCTCTTACATGATGAATCACATCCGGGACACTCATCCATCACCGATCCACTGCCTACAAGTCTTTTACTACTGGTCCTTGCTACGTTACTTTGTCTAGGCTTGTCCCTTGCTACAAAAGGGATAGGGCCACTTTGCTGTTGCTGCTGTTACTTTGCTGCTACTGCTGTTGCTACTGCTGTTAATCTGCTGCTACTGTTTTTCCTTTCTACTTCGTTGTTACTTGTTGCAAGACCTTTTTCGACACTGTTGTCAGGAAAGAATAGTTCCCCGCCCACGTGCAACTTACTGGCGCCATTGATACAACAGTTAGGAATAGTCTGCCGTCAACAGTTCTGTTTCTGACACCGTTGCTATCATACTACTTTGCTACTGATACTTTGCTTGCAGACACTAATATTTCACATGTGGTTGAATCTGACAAACTCAGTTGCTAATACTTGAGAATATTCTTTCGTTTCCCCTTGAGGCGAATCAACAAATTTCGGTCGAATACTCTACCCTCGAAAACTGTTGCGATCCCCTACACTTGTGGGTTATCAGTCATCTGCACTTAAACCAAACCATACGTTCCTTGGGTCACGTGTAAAGTCGCTCCACTTTCTCTCAATCTTTCTCTACTGCGACCCGTCAGCGGGTGCTCTCAACTTACCGTCTTCCTTACGGTATTTTATGTGCCATTGCATCAACTCGGCATGCTTTTTGTTTTTGAATAGACGTTTCAACCGTGGTATTATAGGAGCATACCACATCACCTTGGCAGGAACCATCTTCCCGATGCGCTGGCCCTCAACATCACCAGGGTCATCTCTTCTGATTTTATACCGCGATGCGCCGCATACCGGGCATGCGTTCAAATCCTTGTATGCACCGCAGTAAAGGAGGCAGTCATTTGGGCATGCATGTATTTTCTGCACCTCCAATCCTAGAGGGCATAGAACCTTCTTCACTTCGTACGTACTGCCAGGCAATTTTTTATCCTTTGGTAGCTTCTTCTTCATTAATTTCAGTAGCGTAGTAAATGCCTTGTTAGATACACCATTGTCTGCCCTCCATTGCAGCAATTCCAGTGTGGTACCGAGCTTTGTGTTGTCATCTTCGCAATTTGGGTACAACACTTTTTTGTGATCCTCTAACATGCGATCGAACTTCAACTTCTCCATTTCACTTCCGCATTCTCTATGTGCATCAACAATGACTCGACGAAGATCATCATCGGGCACATCGTCTCGTTCCTCTTTATCTTCAGCTTCCCCCATTGCAGCATCACCATATTCAGGGGGCGGGTAGTTGTCATCATCCTCTTCTTCTATGTTGTCTTCCTTCATAACCCCTCTTTCTCCGTGTTTGGTCCAAACATTATAGTGTGGCATAAAACCCTTATGAAGCAGGTGGAAGTGAAGGGTTTTATAGTCACAGAATTCCTTCGTATTCCCACATACAGTACATGGACAATGCATAAAACCATTCTGCTTGTTTGCCTTAGCCACTTCAAGAAAATTATGCAGACCATTAATATACTCGGAGGTGCGTCGGTCACCGTACATCCATTGACGGTTCATCTGCGTGCGTTATATAATAAAGTGTATTAAAAACTACAAAAATCTTGATGAAAATGGAGCTTGGACAAGGAGCTTTTAAAGGAGAAAGCTTAAGTGTGGCTCGGGCATTTTATCGAACACCTCATGTGCATAGGAGGTGAGCTAGAGCACCACAAAGCTCTCCCATGGCCGGCCAAGAAAACAGAGTTGTGCTCTGCTCTGCTCGCGGGCTGGGGGTATATATAGGCCTACCATTGGTTCTAGTTCGTGGCTGGAACCAAGACTAAAGGACAACCTGAGGTCCTGGTTCCAGCCACAAACCGGGACTATTGGTTGTGGGCCAGGAGCGAGGCACACTGGTCCTGGTTCATGTCTGGAACCGGGACCGAAGGTGACAAAGAACCGGGACAAATGTCCCACGAGGCCCGACCGGCTCCTTGGCCTCATGAACCGGGACCTATGCCTACATGGGTCTCGGTTCGTGAGTGAACCGGGACTAATGGGATTTCATCAAGTGGACCAAAGCCCTCCTTTCTACTATTGAATCTTGCCTTGTTTCGAATAACAACACCATTTGCATCATGCTTGTTCTTGAAGATCCATTTGATTCTAGTGACATTATGTTCCTCCATTGACCTTGGCACTAATTCCCAAACTTGATTGCGCTCGAAGTTGTTAAGTTCATCATGCATGGCTTCAAGCCAATCCTGATCATCGAGCACTTCATGTACATTTTGGGGTTCAACACACGAAACAAACGCGTGATGCAAACAAAAGTTTGATAAATGTTGACGAATAGTTACCCCGTTATTGAAGCTTCCAAACGCATTCTTCAAGATATGTTGTCAAACCCGGAGCTTGTTATCCACCTTGGCAGCGCAGCGCTCCAAGATTTCCTTACTGGGTAATTGAGGAGCGTCTTTTTGATCATCTTGAGCAGCGCCTTGAGCTTTCTCACTAGTTTTCTATTGATCTTGTGGTTGCACTTGATCTTGAGCAAACTCAGAGTCTTGAGCATGATCTTCGACATAATTTTGTGCAACACCATCCTCATGAGGTTGATCTTGTCCTTGATCTTGTTCAACGGGTTGAGGGCCTTCACTCTGTTCTTCGGAAGCGTGTGGGACTAGCGAAGGTGATGGCTCCACTTGAGTAGAGCATTGTCCTTCTCCTTCAGCCACAAGGGGTTCCTCAATGGGGAGTATTTGACCAATCCCCATTCTTATTATGGCTTGAGAGGGAATTTCATCACCTACATCACAAAGACCACTTTGCTCCACTTGGGAGACATTATTTTCATCAAACTCTATGTTACACGTCTCCTCAATGAGTCCGGTGGACTTGTTGAGAACATGATAAGCATCATAGTTTGTAGCATAACCAACAAATATGCCCTCATGAGCTCTAGCTTCGAATTTAGACAAACAAACACTTTTCTTGAGTATGAATCACTTACAACCAAACACCTGGAAGTACATGAGGTTGGGCTTGTTCCCCGTAAGAATCTCATATGGAGTCTTGTTCAAGCCTTTGCGGAGGTAGAGCCGATTGGGTGCATGACTGATACGTCCCAAACGTATCTATAATTTCTGCTTGTTCCATGATCTTATGGGCGACATTATTATCTGTTTTGCTACACTTCTATATAATTTTACACATATTTGGACTAATCTACTAACTCAGTGCATCCAGTGCTAGTTTCTATTTGTTGATGTCTATTTTACACGGGCTTTTACCCAATTTTTCGAAGCCCGAAAAAATCCAAAAAAAATATAAAAATATCAGCGAAACAGAAGCTTCCAGATCACCGAAGGAGGGCCATAGGGGGCTAGGGGCATCCTAGGCGGCCTGCTAGGCCGCGCCAGGAGGTCGCCTGGGTGGGTCCCACCTCCTCCAGTGCCCTCCTTTGGCCTATATTTAGAGTGCCGAGAGGAAACCCTCACAGACTTTCTGGAATCGCGAATTTCTCCAGCGTTCCGCCGCTGTAGCGCTTCCAACATCAGAAGTGTCAAGAGACCTCTTCCCAGCACTCTGCCGGAGGGAGGATTGACGTCCGGGAACTTCTCCACCACCATGGACGCTTCCCGGACATGTCGTGAGTAGTCCTCCTTGGATCAAGAGTCCATGACCAGTAGCTATGTGATGTCTTCTCTCCAATCTTGTGCTTCAATGGTTAGTCCTTGTGAGCTGCCCTACATGATCAAGGCATCTATGTATTTCTCTTGCTATTTCTATGCTCTGTTTGCTGGGATCCGATGGATTATGAGATTATATTCAGATTGCTATGAGTTATATATTTGATTATCCTTTTATATTATATTCCTTAGTGATTCATGCATGTTCTCTGTTGCTTTTTATTTCTTTGGCCAAGTAGTAGATCATAACTCCAAGAGGGAGCGTTATGCATGATTGTGGGTTCGGGCCCCTCGATGTCCAGCTTGAGTAACATAAATATGAGACTAAGGGATGTACTTATTGCCACCAGGGAGAAAACAACGATGCTTGTGACCATGGTTGAAAGGATTGTTTACCTTACGCATAGTTCGTTAATGCACTTGTCTGTTGCTTTGAGTTTACACTTTGGGTGGGGCTCGCAACTTAGTACCGCAGAGATGTTCTAGATATATATATATATCAAGGTGGATGATTAGTAAGTAGATGCTGATGAATAAACGGTCTACTTGTATTGGCGTACTGCCCATTAGTATTGAACCTCTAACTATCAAGGAGCATAATTAGCATTGCGTTGCGATCATAATTATGTCAATTGCCCAACTGTGATTTGTTTACGCTAGCATAGTTGTTTATCGTCTTTTGGGAGAGAGACATCACGAGTGAACATCATGTGAATCCGGTCCATATCACCATCATCGTTTACACCTCCATCATTTACTTGTCCGTTGCAATCACTATTACCTTCCCGCTTGTGTTTTGATCCTTTGCAGAATACAAGGCCGGAGAGATTGACAACCTCTCTATACTCGTTGGGAGAAAATTTATTTTTTGTGTGTGCAGGTCCAAGTCTTCTGCTAGTGCCAGGGTGGAAGATACCTACTTGTTGAGCCTAGGAGTCCTCCTCGTTCGATAAACCTTACAGTCTCTATGTAAGGGAAATTTGCTGCTGAGTACATCTCCACCTTCCACTTGGGGTATCCAACGAGGGGCGAGAAGTATATACGTCATCTCATCATCAAGCGAATTTCTAGGGCCGTTGTCGGGGACTCCAGTCTTCAAGATAGGGGAGTTGCATGCTATCTTTTACCTTTGCTTTTTAGTCTTGTTAGTTTGCTTTCTAGTTTTTGCTTTAGAGTCTTATACCAAAAACCACAAAAAATAGTTGTTTTGTTCTTGTTTTTTGACGTTGCTATGGGTTCCACTGAGAACACCATGTTGCGTGCCTCCACTAGTCACGACAACAATGATTACACCTTCTCCTCTATTGCTCCATTTACCACTAAGGGTCTTTTTACAAGTAAACTGTGTGACTATACTAGTCATTATGGAGAATTATGCCCTTGGCATGGTTGCGTCGGGAATCCACAAGATCTTTGGTTCGAAGTTGCTCCTAACCGTCCCAAACTTGGGAAGACATCCAAACTGTTATAATAGAGAGCAAATCAAACATAGAGGATGACACTACAATTTTACTTAATAGCAATATTTTTGATTTTGACAATTGTAGTGTCTCCGAAGTCATCACCTTTTTGCAAAGAATGGCTAAAGACCCCCCCACTAGTACACTCAATATTGCCTTCACCGAGCATATTACCAATGCTCTTATCAAAGCTAGGGAGTAGAAGCTGAAGCTAGAGACTTCTATTCCTAGAAAACTAGAAGATGGTTGGGATCCTATGGTCAAAATAAAATTGAATAATATCTCTTGCTTTGCATTGTGTGATGTTGGAGCTAGTGCCTCCGTTATGCCCAAAAGAATGTATGATAT
Organism: Hordeum vulgare subsp. vulgare; assembly: GCF_904849725.1. NCBI lineage: Eukaryota > Viridiplantae > Streptophyta > Magnoliopsida > Poales > Poaceae > Hordeum > Hordeum vulgare. The sequence goes on from NC_058524.1 coordinate 198,762,558, forward strand.
GCTTGATTGGAAAGCTTATGATCCATGTTGTTTTGTTGTTCATCTTGTTGCTTCTTCCATAAGTAAACCTTTAGGGAGAATTGATGATGTTCTTATTATTGTGAATGATAATTATGTGCCCCTTGATTTTCTTATTACGGACATTGAATGTGATCCTTCATGTCCTATTATTTTGGGACGTCCTTTTCTCCGCACCGTTGGTGCTATCATTGACATGAAAGAGGGAATTATTAAATTCCAATTTCCTCTTAAAAAGGGAATGGAACACTTCCCTAGAAAGAAGATTAAGTTACCTTATGAATCTGTTACACGGGCAAGTTATTCTTTTGGAGTTGATAACACTAGATCTTCTTGCATTGTGCCTAGCTCAAAGGCATAAAAGAAAGCGCTTGTTGGGAGGCAACCCAATTTATTTTTACTTTCTGTTTTAGTGGTCTTGATGTATGATACTACTGTAGCAACATCATTGTATCTTTATTTTTAAGCTTTGTGCCAAGTTATAGCCTCCCATTGCAAGAAAGTTCAAAAAATGTGACATGTTGTCCAGAAACAGATTCTGTCTGCCTGACGGAGAAATTCGCCAAACATCACCATATCATATTGTTGATCTGAATATTTTTGGCAGCATTCTCTATATAGTTGTCTTTCTGGCATATGTTTTGAGTTTTTTGATTTGAGTCGCAGAAGTGCCCCGAATAAATTATTTACTACTTGCTGTTCTGTTTTTCACATATTCTGCCATGTTTTACGTTTTCATTGTTTTGCAAATCCTAAGATTGCTTTTTTATTTTCAAAAATCCTTTGGCATTCATAAGAAGCAGTAGATTTTCATGAAAAACTTTATTTCCAGTAGGTATTGAATTATTTTATTAAGGTAACTAACCACTCTAATTAGCTTATGATGAGTTTCGTATGAAGGGAGTTTTCAAGTATGTGATGGGAGAGATGATGAAATATGATACGGGAGTGTCAAGCGCTCAAGCTTGGGGATGCCCCCATGCACCCCAAGAAATATTCAAGGAGACTCAAGCATCTAAGCTTGGGGATGCCCCCGTGCATACTCTCCTCTAACAACAATCATCGGTTCGTCCTTCTCCATGCTATATTTTTTTTCACTTCATATGATATGTGCTATGCTTAGAGCGTCCCGGTATTTACTTTTTAGTTTGTTTTAGTTTTGCTTGTATTCATAATAAGTCGGAACCTATCCTACCTTGTTTGGGAGAGACACACGCTCCATTCCACTCTAGAACACAACATTGGTTTTCATGCTTATCTTTTTTGTGTGTTCTCCATCTTTTCGTAACTACTGTCATACTTAGCTCTTAGTTTTCATTCTTATCTTTTTAAGATCTATTATTTAGGTTGATTTTGTAAATCTCTTGAGTTATCATGCTTATCTTGTTTAGAGAGTTGGCTCGTTGCACTGAGTTGTGTGTCTTGCATGAGTAGCTAATTGAGATTGCTATTTAAGTATAGTAGTAACTTGCAATAGTTTTGAGGTATTGATTTGAGTAATGTTGGACTATTGGTGCCAAGAGTTTGAGCCTATTAGTGATAGGTGTCGTATTTTAGGAAATCCGTGTGTTTTTCAAAAACTAAAAATTAGTTGAGAACTCTAGCTACTAAATTGATCGCTAACCTCTGGAGGGGTTGGAATATATAGAGTAACCTCATGTTACCATGGGTCGAGGATGCGCAAGGATAACCAAACCCCCAAACACTCCTCCTCGAGGTACTTGTCTCTTTGTGAATCTCCTAACTAGATAAAGAGTTACCGCTAATAAGTGCATGAGTTCTTCGGACTAATGTGAGTATTCGATTGTTGGCATTTCCACCATCCATATTTTGCTAGCCTCTTCGGTGCCGTGCATTGCCCTTTCTCATCTTGAGAGTTGGTGCAAACTTCGCCGGTGCATCCAAACCCTTGGCATGATACGATCTTTCATCATAAGCCTCATTATATCTTTCCTCAAAACAGCCACCATACCTACCTATTAAGGCATTTCCATAGCCTTTCCAAGATACATTGTCATGCAACATCCACCATCTCATGACTTGATATTCATGTCATACATGATTTTGCTTGATCATAGATCTGCATGCTAGTTGGGCCTTGCTCTCATTACTGCTACATGACGCGCTAGTATCATTGCATATCCTGCTACACTGGCAGAGGCATACATTTGCATACATCATGATAGTTTTCTCTTGTCTTTATGTTGAGTACTTCTTATAAAGTGTGATGATTTTTCTGTTTATTCATCTAAAACATAGAGCGTTGCCCTTATTGAGGAAAATATCCCAAAGTGGACAAAACAAAAGGTCCCAAAGAGGTAAAATGAGAGATAAAAAGAAAGAGCCAAAGAGGCCACACACAAAAGAGAAGAAGAAAACAAAAAAGAAATAAAAAGAGAGAAGGGGGAAACACTACCATTCCTTTTTGAAAGATCCACACTCGTACTCCATTGCTATATTGGTACTACATAGAGATTAACATTCATGCATAACTATGTGGGGACCCTTACACTATAGAACTTGGTTTGCATATTCCAATGATGAGCCTCCTCAAATGAGCTCTAGGTCTTCATGAGCAAACAAGTTGGATGCACCCCCAGAAGTTCCATTGCAGAGCTTACCTGAGTTCATATGTGATTCCGTTACATGGCAATCATATCTATCATTTGGCTTCCTCTCGCCTATGGTTGTCCTCATTGATGTGAGCCTTTAACATATTTTTGTCTTCCTTCCCCATCATTATTCTATTTTCCATACTAAGTGCCAAAATATCTTGCTTACGCTCATCCATTGCATGAGTGCTCAAAATCGAAAGAGAGAGGATCATTTTTATTTGTGCCTGACTAGTGGTCCAGGGATGAGTCAAAATAAGATTCCGAAGGAGACTAAGTGTGAGGTTTAGTAGATTGAGTTCTCAATTAAAAAATATTTTATCTCCGAACCCATCTCCCACTTTTTGCATGCAAACACCATTTGGAGACATTCGATTCACGGACAACAAGAGCTCTTGCACCTTTATGTTCTTACTTTGCTAAATTCAATACTAGATATAGACTCTTGCTTGTTATTGTCTTGACTTGAATTGCATATCTCACTTGATTTACTTTGAAGTTCTTATATGTGTGTTAGAAAGTCACCACAGAAATTATTGTGTTATCATTTATCTACTCGAGGACAAGCACAAATTAAGCTTGGGGATGTTGATACGTCCCAAACGTATCTATAATTTCTGCTTGGTCCATGATCTTTTGGGTGACATTGTTATATGTTTTGCTACACTTATATATCATTTTACACATATTTGTACTAACCTACTAACTTAGTGCACCAAGTGCTAGTTTCTGTCTGCTGATGTCTGTTTTGCGCGGGCTTTTACCCAATTTTTCGAAGCCCGAAAAAATCCTAAGAAAATATATAAAAAATCAGCGAAACAGAAGCTTCCGGATCATTGAAGGAGGGACATAGGGGGGCCAGGTGCCTCCGAGGCAGCCTGCTAGCGTGGCCAGGCCCTAGACTACGCAAGGAGGTCGCTTGGGTGGGTCCCACCTCCTCTGGTGCCCTCCTTTGGCCTATGTTTAGAGTCCCGATAGGAAACCCTCGCAGACTTTCTAGATTCGCAAATTTATCCATCGTTCCGCCCCCGAAGCGCTTCCATGATCGGGAGTGTCAGGAGACCTCTTCCCGGCACCCTGTCGGAGGGAGGATTGACCTCCGGGAGCTTCTCCACCGCCATGGAAGCTTCCTGGATGTGCCGTGAGTAGTCCTCCGTGGATCATGAGTCCATGACCAGTAGCTATGTGATGTCTTCTCTCCAATCTTGTGCTTCAATGGTTAGTCCTTATGAGATGCCCTACATGATCAAGGCATCTATGTAATTCTCTTGCTATTGCTATGCTCTGTTTGCTGGGATCTGATGGATTATGAGATTATATTCAGATTGCTATGAGTTATATATTTGATTATCCTTTTATATTATATTCCTTAGTGATTCATGCATGTTCTCTGTTGCTTTTATTGCTTTGGCCAAGTAGTAGATCGTAACTCCAAGAGGGAGCGTTATGCATGATTGTGGGTTCGGGCCCCTCGATGTCTAGCTTGAGTGACAGAAACATGAGACTAGGGGATGTGCTTGTTGCCACCAGGGAGAAAACAATGGTGCTTGTGACCACGGTTGCAAGGATTGTTTACCTTACGCATAGTTCGTTAATGCAGTTGTCTGTTGCTTTGAGTTTACAATTTGGGTGGGCCTCGCAACTTAATACCGGAGAGACGTTATGGATATATAGCTCAAGGTGGATGATTAGTAAGTAGATGTTGATGAATAAACAGTCTAGTTGTCTTGACGTACGGCCCGTTAGTATTGAACCTCTAACTATCAAGGAGCATAATTAGCATTGCGGTGCGATCATAACTCTGTCAATTGCCGAACTGTGATTTGTTTACCCTAGTATAGTTGTTTATCATCTTTTGGGAGAGGGAAATCACTAGTGAACATAATGTGACTCCGGTCCATATCACCATCATCGTTTACACCTCCATTATTTACTTTTCCGTGGCAATCACTATTACCTTCCCGCTTGTGTTTTGATCCTTTGCAAACTGCAAGGCCGGAGAGATTGACAACCTCTGTGTATTCGTTGGGAGCAAAGTTATTTGTCGTATGTGCAGGTCCACGTCTTCTGCTAGCACTAGGGTGGAAGGCACCTACTTGTTGAGCCTTGGAGTCCTCCTGGTTCAATAAACCTTAGAGTTTCCATGTAAGGGAAATTTGCTACTGACTACATGTCCACCTTCCACTTGGGGTATCCAATGAGGGGCGAGAAGTATATACATCATCTCGTCATCAATGACATGCGGTGTTAATGGCTTTGGCCCAAAAGTTGTACAGAGATTTGAACTCCGCCATCATGGTTCTTGTCGCGTCCATCAACGTCCGGTTCTTCCTCTACACCACACCATTTTATTGAGGGGTATAGGGTGATGAATATTGGTGCTTGATCCCCTCGTCACTAAGGAACTCATCCAAGGTGTAGTTGTTGAACTCGGTGCCGTTGTCACTTCTAATCATCAAAATCTTTCCTTCATGTTGAGTTGAGCTTCATTAGCAAAGTTGATGAAGGTTTGTTGAGTCTCATTCTTCCTCTTGAAGAAGTATACCAAAGTGTATCTTGAATAGTCATCTACAATCACCAAGAAATACTTTCTTCCCCCAAGACTATCTAAAGTTGGAGGACCAAAGAGATCCATGCGAAGGATCTCCAAGGGCCTTTTTGAGTAGATGATAGTCGTGGGACGGTGAGCCGTTTCATGAAGCTTTCGTTCAATACAAGCACTTCAAGAATGGTATTTAACAAAACTCACATTTTTTTAGTCCACGAACATGGTCCCCTTTGAGGAGACTTTGCAAAGATCTCATATTTCCATGAGTTAGTCGGCGATGCCAAAGCCAACCCACATCAACTTTAGCCATTAGACAAGTCGCGATCTTAGTAGGTCGCTCCGAAAACTTCACCACATAGAGACCGTTCTCGACATGTCCAACAAAGGCTACTTTAAGAGTCTTTCTCCACAAAAGGAACACGGTATCAAGATTAAAGAATATGGCAAAGCCCATAATTGCAAGCCAACAAACGAAACGAAAATTGTATGCAAGGGACTCAACAAGCATGACCTTCTCTATAGATAAATCTTGAGCGATGACCACCATGCTAAATCCCATTACCTTATATGTTAGGCCTCAGCAAATTGGACATGGGTGGGCGTAGATGGAATTGGATGCACATCCACCACCAAGTCCTTGCTCCCGGTCATATGATTTGTGGCTCCACTCTCGAGCAACCATGACACTCCACCGGAAGCAAACTCCTACAAGACATCAATGCTAGGATTTAGGTACCCATTCTTGAATGGGTCCTTTGATGTTAGAAACAAGGGTCTTAGGAACCCAAATAGCCCATTCAATGTACTCACAATAAGAACCAACAAATTTGGCATAAGCATGCCCATCACTAGCATGACATAAAACATAAGAGGGGTTAAAGTCATCGACTTTGTTGGTATAGGTGGTTTTTCCCTTCTTGGCATTATCACCCCTTCCTTGTTCTTCATCTTCTTATGAGTACTCTCACCCTATTTGACAAAAATCATTCGTGACACAAGGTCATTCAGGTTCTTCTCACCTTGGATGCTTGACACAAGGCCCTTTTAGAGTTGTTCTTTCAACTTAGCATTCTCCTCCACAAGATGCACATGCTCACAACAAAGGTTAGTAGCACAAGCCTTATCAATTAGAACAGAAGGAGGGAAAGTACAAATATCCTTGATTAGTTTTAATTGGAGTTGATCATGAGACTCCTTAAGAGAGGAATGAACACCTTTCAATACCTTGTGGGCCTTATCAAGTGTATCAAATTCGTCCTTGAGTCTATCATGGCCAATCCCAAGTGCAACTTTCTCGGACTTAAGCACACGGGTAAGAACAATAACATAATCAAGATATTTTTGCAATTTAGCATGATCAACGTTGTGTAACTCCTCAAGAGCCAAACGAAGACTACGCTCTTCATTTAGTACAATGGATAGTTCCGCAATCTCATCGGCGTAATCACGACTATGTCCCTCCAACTTGGAGATAGTATCCTCATGAGTCTCAATGAGATCATTGGCCTCACCAAGTTGTTCCAAAAGAGAAACAAAGTGCTTCTTGGTTCACCTTTGATCTTACACAGGAATTTGTCAAACTCATTCTCATCAAGCTCCACTACTTTACTATCATCAACACAATCTAACAATGAAGGAGAAGTAGTGATAGTGGTCCTGATGTTGGGGGTTAAGTTATTGATATCTTTGGCCATGAGGCACTTGGTGATGCGGTTCTCATTGGTGACGCCGAAGAGAGACACCTTGGGGGAGGATGTGGTAATGGCCATGGTAGCCGTCGCCATCCCCTCACGACATGTATCATCTTCGTCATCATCGGAGGTGTACTCTTCATGGGCCACCAAACCCCTTGGAGGAGTCTTCTTGGTGAAGATGTTCTTGCTTGGGAAAGACTTGCCTTTGTCTCTGTGAAAGCACAATTGCTCCCTAAGTTGGTTTTGATAATTGATCACAACATATGCATCATTGGACTAATGTGTTTTCCAAGTATATTTCAAAAAAGTTCAAAAGATGCTATGGCTTAAGGTTTTTATGGAGATGCCCCTTGATGCAAGAAAGGAATAATATTGGCTCAAGCTTCAAGGCACAAGACTCTTCATTTTATATTTGTGCGAAATCACTTTTGATTCCATAGGAAAGCCAATACTATTAAAAGGGGGTGAGGTAGTAAAATGAACTGATTGCTCAAATGCTCAAAGTTAGCCACCAAAACACTTAGTCATTTTTCCCACATATACTCTCTGTCAAGTTACACATTCACAAATTCGGTGTCACCAACATATCCACATCGAACCCATCGAGTTTGAACCTAACACAGAACCCTAGCCATTCCCACCAAATCGGTGCAACCGAAACTGCATCAGTGCTACCGAGTTTGGGTGACCAGCATTCTGTTGCCAAGATACACAAAATCGGAATTTCCGAGTTTGAGTATCAGTGCCACCGAATTTGGCCATCTGACCGTTATTCACCTCTTCGGTGCCACCGAGTTGTATATATCGGTCTCATCGAGATTCAAAAGTTCACATCTTTAGTACTAGTCGGTACCACCGAGTTTCCAATTTCGGTGTCACCGAGTTTGCTCTTTTGTGTGTAACGGTTGGATTTTGGCTGCTGCACATATACCCCTTCACCCACCTCTCATTCGTGGGAGAAGCACTCAGAACACACACTTCATTTCCAGATCCATTTTTTGAGAGAGAACCACCTACTCATGTGTTGAGACCAAGGTATTCCAATCCAATCATTTGAAACTTGATCTCTACCCTCCCCAAACTTCTTTCCACCAAATCAACCTCTCCTACCCATGAATATCTATGAGAGAGTGATTTGTGTTGAGGAGACTATCTTTAGAAGCACAAGATCAAGGAGTTCATTGCTCTAACCCATCTATTAACTTTTGGAGGATGGTGCCTCCTAGATTGGTTAGGTGTCGCTTGGGAGCCTCCTAGTTCGTGTTGTGGAGTTGAACCAAGATGTTTGGAAGGGCAAGGAGATCGCCTACTTCATGAAGATATACCGTGAGTAAGGCTAGTCCTCCGTGGACGGAAGCCGTGGTGGGATAGACAAGGCCGCTTCTTTGTGGACCCTCCATGGGTGGAGGCCTCCGTGGACTCTCACAGCCGTTACCCTTCGTGGGTTGAAGTCTCCACTAACATGGACGTACGATAGCACCACCTATCAGAACCATGCCAAAAATCACCGTGTCAACCTCATGCGTTTTATCTCCCTACCTTACTCCTTTATTTACACTTGCATGTTTACTTTCCACTGCTATACTATTAGAACTGCATGTTTAGGGTGTACTTGACTTGTTATAACTGTCGTAGCTGCCTCTGAAGTAAAACTGGGAAAAGGCAAAAAAAATATCTTGTCAAGTAGTCTAATCACCCCCCTCTAGACATAATTTTATCCTATAAGTGGTATCGGAGCTTTGGTCTCCATTTCATTGGTTTAGCAACCTAGGAGAGTATGGCATCTACTGAGATAAATTATCATCGTAGAGGTCCTTACTTCGATGACACTAATTTTTCTAGTTGGAAGCATAAAATGAAAATGCATATACTTGGCTTTAATCATCATGTTTGGTCTATTATTCGTGTTGGTGTGCAAGGTAACCTCTTTGGAGATGGGCATGAACCAGATCGTGATGCGACATGTGATGAACTGAAGATGTTGCAACTTAATGCTCAAGCCCTGCGATATCATCTTCAACTGCCTTTGCCCCGAAGAATTCAACAAAATCAGTCGTCTTGAGAATGCAAAAGAAATTTGGGATACTTTGGTTTATATGCACGAAGGTACAGATTCTGTTAGAGAATCTAAGTTGGATGCTCTTCAAAGTCAGCTTGACAAGTTCAAGATGAAGGATAGTAAAGGAGTCGCTGAAATGTACTCTAGGCTAGCTCTCATCACCAATGAGATTGTCGTCTTAGGAAGCGAAGAGATGACCGACAAATTCATCAACAAGAAGATACTTAGAGCTCTTGATGGCAAGTATGACACAATGTGCACATTGATCCAAATGATGCCAAATTACAAAGATCTCAAGCCAACTGAAGTCATTCGTAGGATTGTTTCTCATGAGATGTCACTCAAGGACAAAGATGAGCTGCACAACAAGTCAAGCGGTGCTTATAAATGTTCATGTGATGCTCCCACTACTTCAAAAGACAATCTTGTCACTGAAGAAGAGACAAGCCTCATTCTCAGAAATTCAACAAGTTAGAGGCAAAGATAGAGGCTCAAGTTCAAGACATGATGAGAAGCGTTCGTCCGGTCGTGACCGAAACTGCTACAATTGTGGGAAGCCCGGACACTACTCAAATGAGTGCCCAGATCCCTACAAAAGAAGAGAAGAGTCACCTCGAAGATGAAGCTCAAGAGATGAGTCACCTCGTAGAGAGACAAGGAGTAGAGAAGATCACTATGAACAAAGAAACTCACGGAGTGGCAAGGAATCGGAGAAGAAGCACAAATACACCAAGAGCAGTTCAAGAAGAAGACATCAAGCTCATGTTGGTGAATGGGTCTCTCGCTCCGAGTCTGATCACCACTCTGAAAGAAGCTATCACTCCAACTCCTACTATAGTCAAGATGAAGGTGTTACCGGGATTGCTCTTGTTTCCACCAACTCCTACGACTTATTTGATTCATCAAATGAGGGAGTAGGAAATTTCTTCATGGCTAAAGGCCCCAAGGTATCACATCCTGAGTATCTTGATTTCAATAGTGATGAGGCTGACTTGTTAGGAGAAGATGACTTGCTTCTAGATAAAACTAGTGAATGCACTGAAAATGAACTTGCTATTTATCATGATAGTCAAGAGAAATCGAATGATGATGATAAGAAAGAAATTGAACGACTAACTCAAGAATTAAAAAATCTTAAGTTATCTCATGAGACTACTCTAGAAGATCATAGAGAGTTTTCAAGAACCCATGAGAAGCTATGCTTCGAGAAGCTCAACTTGGAGAAAGAGCATGAGTTCTTAAAAGCAATCAATAATGATCTTCGGAAGAAGGGTTCTTCTTATCTAGCCAAATGATTAGTCTTGTCTAACTTTGTTCCACAAGTTAAACCTCGAAACACTAGTAACAAAGGCAAGAAGGATTCTTCATCTAGTAACAACAATGCTAAAGCTAAATCCTCGGAACACTAAGCAAGAAAATGATCTTTTGAAAGGGATTATAGATACAAGTGTCTTCAAGAGTCTTGACGAAAGTAAGAAATTTGAGGAAATTGGGCGCAAGCAAGGAGGACATCGGAAGAAACAAGGTGTTGGCTACTTCACGTCAACACAAATGTTTGGGAAGAAGGTCCATATCCCACTCCCAAGTTTGTTCCCCAAGAAGAGAAGTGTGATTCCACTCCTTCCGAAGGAACAAGCTCACAATATGGCCTTCTACCAGAAGAACACAAACGCAAGGGAAAGCTTCAAGATGACATTGACCTATTTGAAGAAGAACCCCAAGCCAAGGATAAGTGGATTCCCAAGGATACTACTAGCTCTACCTCAACAAGTGCTACCACAACTCCAAGGATTCCCATCAATTTGGTGAGGATTCCCAAGAGTAAGAACTAGAAGTTCTTGAGGGGTGACTCTGCCAATGAAATTCACTCTTATTCATTTTGGCAAGAACTATATGCAATCAACCTCAACCAATGCATTAGTTCAAGAAGTCACACATTCCCTCAAAGGTAAGCAAGGAACAAGGAAATTAATGCATCTTTGGACATTATCGCATGTGTGCTTCACTCCATGTCCATAGATATTCTTGCGTGTGTTCCTTTTGCTTTGGTACTAACCCATGTAGGTGAAAGGGGTATGAAAACAAGAAGGATTGCTCCCAACGCAAGGTGATCTTCATCAACATTGAGCATCCACCACTACTTCACCTGCTTGAAGTCTTCTACGACAAAACCCAAGGTTAGTTGATCCCTCTTAGTGGGGATATCATATCAAGGGGGAGCTTTACTCTAAGACTTGAGTATAAGCATTTCCTAAGGATACGAACGCATTAATGCTTATGTAAAAGTGGTAACCCCACTTATGCTTAACGATGATTATGACCTATGATCAAGTATTCTTACTTGGCTCCTATGTCAATATACTCATATATAGATGACTTTGTCATCGCCCAAGTGCTTGATAGCTGCTCGGATGTTTGTGCATGTTCACCATGTTTTATTCATCATTCTTATTGTGTGAGCATGTTGGTCTGCATGTGTTTGATCATTCGAGGACATACAATTGTTGTTATTTGGCTTTTGATTTATCTTTTGCCAATTGGATGGACAAGAATACCTAGGACCCTTCTCTAGCTATCTATGTTATCTCATCCCTAGTTCTTTTCATGTTTCATCACAAAACTTGAACAAACACTTGTCGATCCCTCTATGTGAACGTGCACGCGGAGTTTCGTATCGTCGAAGGCTGCCTTCCAAAACCTCTTTGAAAAACTCGGTGTGACTAACTCCAGAAACATGGCGCCATTGATTTTTCAAGGTTGATCAGGCTTTCCTATCTCGGTACCACCGAAATCGCCAATTCGGTTACACTGAGTTTCCCTGTCTACTAACAGTTGAGGAACTCGGTGACACCGATTTTGCCATCTCGGTGACACCGACATCGCACGGGTATATATCCGCGGACTGAATCCTTTGATTTCACTTTGTCAAAACGGTTCGTTCGCCAAACCCTTGCTGCCCCCAAGACCCCAAGTCATCGCCTTTGTCTCCCCGAGCGCCGCCACCTCTAGGACTCACCGTCGTTGATGCAATCTACTCCATCATCGTCGCCGTAGCCGAACCGGCACCGAGGTAGGGTAGAGTTCGATTTCCTTTGTGTTTCCCCGTCCGATTCTCATGCATTGGAATCTTTATTCTTCATACCACCGTGTGGAAACCTCATGTCCACCAGATGAATCCTTAGAGTAGTAGAAGTAGGAAATTTCAGATCTGATCTACCGCAGTATGCAACTCGGTGAGACCGAGTTTGTAAAATTGGTTCCACCGATTCTTGTTTTTTGGTTCTTGAGAAGAAACTTGGTGAGACTGAGCAGCTCTTTTCGGTGCCACCAAAAATGACTGCCAAGTTTGTGTTAAGCGAGTAAGGTTTCTTGGTAACTCCGAAAATGCCAACTCGGTGCCACCGATTTACATCCTCCAGAAGATCATACCCTAAGTTTCAGACATCAAATTTTCAAAAATATCTGAATTTTGTGATGCTCATCCATTCTGTCTTTCCTATATCCACTCCACAGGTTCTGTTGTTTGTTGCCGAGCATGTCTGTCAGTATGTGAGGTTCAGATGATAGTCAGAATGATTTCAGGGAAGCAAATGTTGACTTGGATGCTCGCACTAGTCCAGAGAGGACAGACTCTAGCCCTGGATCATAAAGCTCCCACAGCTTGCCCAAGGCAACCACCAGGCAAAGAAGGAAGCTAAATTCTGATGAGGAGGATTCAAACTAGTAGACATTGAAAAGTTTGTTGGCAAGGAGACGACCTCTTGGAATGACGAGCTGATCATGCAATTCTATGCAACCGTTCATTTCTATGATGATTCTTTAGTATGGATGACTGATGTTCACAAGTATGAAGCTACATGCTGAATGTGCTGCTATCATTGGTGCCCCCAAGCAGGAAGATCGAGATGTAGATGTGTATGCAGAAGCAAAGCAGAGTCACAACTCAATGGCCAATATGTACAAGACAATTCCACAAAAGTACTTGGCTAGTCACAAGATGTGTTGAATGTACTTTCTGCAAGCAGGCATTCCTACAACAAACACTATTATGAGATACACCCTCATGCCTAAATAGGGAGATGAAAAGATGATTAGAGGATATTCCATCAACCTGCTGCACCTGCTAGACACACATACCAGATTTAGAGTGATGGACTTGATAGTTGAGACTATTCAGAGAACTGCTGCAGATCAGAAGATATCTTGTGGATATGCACCTTACATTCAGATGCTCATCAATGCCAAGCTAGGCAAGCATGCATATGTACTTGATCATCCCCATCTACCTCTTCAGCCCGAATTAGAAGATAATGAGGTTGTGATGGATGACAATGATCCCAACTCAGCTGCGGCAAGAATGGAAGCAGTGGCAAGAGAGGCTGAAGCTGCTAGAAATAGACCACCTCCAGTTCCACAGCTCAGAACTCCAGCTGTTGGGGATATTACCCGTGGGTAACCCGCCTTAAGTGGGCCGGGTCACCCAAGGGGGGCGACTTACCATTTACCGCACGTCTCGCGGCCCAGAAGCTGGATGGCGGTTCAAGAGGTCGTGCGGATGATGGATTACCAAGGAAGTTCCTCACCGTGAAGACACGGCGACTTAGAAATAAGGGAAGCCACGAAGAGTAACATGGCAGGACCTTGTAAACCCTAGGGCCTCGACTTGTATATAAAGGCGAGTCCCAGGGAGAGATTAGACGGGTTAGAGAGAATTGAGAGCTAGGTCAGGCGAGTTACGCCCTCCTTGTAATCGAAACCACCATTAATCCACACATAGCAGGACGTAGCCTTTTACCACCTCACGAGGGGCCGAACCTGGGTAAATCTGAGTCTTGCTTTCGCTCACCCCCTCCGAGTCGCAACCAAGGTGCGATGGCTCTATCTGTAAGTCCTTTCACGAGGATATCTGTCGTGACAAAACCACGACAGTTGGCGCCCACCATGGGGCTAGCGCACGGTGGAATTGAGTTCTTGAAGGGAACCCTACCAGGGTTAGAAAGCTATGCGGTCGGCATCATGACTAAGAGCCGCCGCGGGAAGTATTACATCGACAACTCGCTATGGGAGCCAGAGGCCGATTCCGTCGAATCTGGCTACCGAGTCCCCTTCGGGAAGGTCAACGTCTTCATCAGCATGATCGGGATGCCTGTGCCTGAGCTGGACATCTCCACCGACATCGTCGAGCCGGACAGGTACGTCCTCCCCATTACACGGTGGGACAGGAGTCGCCACGTTTTCGTCGGTTTTACACAGGGAGACGACGCGCAAGATGAAGTGGCGTGCCAGGAGATCACCCCCGTCAATGTTGATGACGAGTCATCCATGTGTGAGACGGAATCGATCCACCCTCTTAAGGAAGGACAGCTTGGGGGGCTGTCGTTGGCAATGGATCCTATGGTCTACGACAGGTACTGCCAACAAATCGCCATCTACATGGCGGGGTCAGCACAGCCCCAGCAGAATCCAACTGGCAATAACGAGGCCGGGGGAACGTCCAAACCCCCAACACAAACCATGACGGAGCTAGCGGCGGAAGTCGCTAGCCACATGGCGACCACGATCACGTCTGAGAATCAGGAGTCTGTCAACGCCGAGCTAGCTAAGCTGCAGGAAGCAATGGCCAAGGCACATCGGGACATGGAAGCAGAAGCTGCCAGGATTGAGATGCAGCAAGCCACAGTCGCAGCAGAGATGGAGCGACTGAACACCGAAGGCTCGTGGCACGAGAGACAGCAGCGCGCGTCTGACGCCGCTCACCAAAGGAGGCACAATGGGCGCATCCCGGACGACTTACACCCAACTCGCCTTTTCGACACTTCGCGCACCCCCGGGGCGGGTCCTGATCGGCCTTTACAAACCATCCAAGGGGGAGGGAGCGGTTGTTAGAGCATATATCTCCATATGTGGTTTTGGTAATTGATGACAATTCCTATGGACTAATGGTTGCCTTAAGTTACATTTATAGGATTTGTCCATAGGCACTTCTTGAAGTCCATCTGTTGGGTTCAAGGAGTTTATATGATGACCAAGATGGTATTCAAGGTATTATCCAAAGAATGGTCATAGAGACACATGGTTGATCAAGATCTCAGACAAAGAGTAAATCAAGATGATCAACACACAAAGCGTACAAGATGTACCGAGAGGGATCAAGTGATCCCATGGTATGGAAAGCATTGTCCATTACGTATTTGTGTACTAACCCATGGTCTTCGTGAGAGTTCTATGTGGGGGTTAGGTGTGTTTCCATGGGCTTGCGTCAAAGGGAAGATCTCATACAACCCATGAAGTATGACGTTGATGACCAAGATGGTATTCAAGGTATTATCCAAAGAATGGTCATAGAGACACATGGTTGATCAAGATCTCAGACAAAGAGCAAATCAAGATGATCAACACACAAAGCGTACAAGATGTACCGAGAGGGATCAAGTGATCCCATGGTATGGTAAGCATTGTCCATTACGTATTTGTGTACTAACCCATGGTCTTCGTGAGAGTTCTATGTGGGGGTTAGGTGTGTTTCCATGGGCTTGCGTCAAAGGGAAGATCTCATACAACCCATGAAGTATGACGTCAAGTTGTGATAGTCATCAAGATTGCGATGTGCAAGTTCAAGTGGATCAGCACGAAGATATCATGCTTGAAGCTTGCCGTCCATTGTGGTGGCAATGGACTTGTGAAGATATGCTGAAGAGTGGCTCACCCATAGTGAGTATGGGGGAGCAATCAACTAGTCTTCATCAAGCCAACACAATCAAGAAAGGTGGTCCATCTTGAGGAAGCCAAGATCATAATCATCTAGCTCAAGAGGACGAGGTGCAAGGTATAGGTTTGCCCTTGATAGGTTTTCTGTTTAGGATAGATTGCTGTACTATCAAGGGGGCTCTCAAGTGAGTAGCTTGATCGTATCATTCCTTGAGAGCTCAAACCATTTGCATCCTTGCATCATACTTCTTGGTTCTTGTTTGGTGTTTCTCTTTGGGAGTTTTAGAGCTTATGGTCATCTTCGTGACAAGCTCGAGTTCATCGAAAACGGAGTCCATATGCATCTACTATGATGTTTTCGTTGTTGGAGTTTTTGCCGTTCTTCATTCATAGAGGACTGACATCTCTATATCTTTGGCATATTCATAACCGCATGGTATTAAGATTTCCAACAAGCTTGGGTTTGCTCGATTCGGAGCTCGTATGCGAAAGTTATGGCTGTTTCAGTGGCGATCGGTAGTACCGCTGGACCTAGCGGTAGTACCGCTAGAGTTGGCGGTAGTACCGCTGGCCCTAGCAGTAGTACCGCTAGCTGGCGGTAGTACCGCCCCTGGTCAGCGGTAGTACCGCTCCAGCATCTTAGTACCGCCTGCCTAGCGGTTGTTCGTGGACGGACCTTTTTGCGAAGACTTTCTTGGCGGTGGTAGTGCTGTTGCACTACCAGGGGCCCAGCGGTAGTACCGCTGGAGTGCTAGCGGTAGTACCGCTGGAGCTCGGGCATAGAGTGGGGGTAACGGTCTGATTCCTTCCCCCACTATATAAAGGGGGTCTTCTTCCCCCTTGGTCTGATCCATCCGTTGAGCTCTTGTTCTACCTCCATTGTTGACATTCTTAGAGCTTGAGTACTCTCTATCCCTCCAATGATTCTTGCTTGTTCTTGAGGGAAAAGAGAGAGGAGATCTAGATCCACATCTCCACCAATCACTTTCTCCTTTATGTGAGGGGAACCCCTTGGATCTTGATCTTGGAGTTCTTTGTGAGCTCCTTGTTCTTCCTCTCATATTTCTCCATAGCTTTTGTTGTTGTGGAGGGATTTGAGTGTGAGGGACTTGACCACTTCGTGTGTTCTTGCCATTGCATTAGTTGCATCGGTTTGAGTTCTCCACGGTGATACGTGGAAGTGAGAAGTTGAGAAGCTTACTACCTTTGGTACTTAGTACCCTTGATATTGTTCTTCGTGGATGCTTTGGCGTCCTAGAAGCTTGGTGGTGTCTTGGAGCTCAATCATTGTGGTGTGAACCTCCGGGAAGCGTCGGGGTCTCCAATTAGGTTGTGGAGATTGCCCCGAGCAATTTGTACGGGTACCGGTAACCGCCCCCAAGGGTTGCCACGTGTACGGGTTCGGTGACCGCCCCCAAGGGTTGCCATTTGTACGGGTTCGGTGACCGCCCTCAAGGGTCCCTTAGTGGAATCACGGCATCTTGCATTGTGCGAGGGCGTGAGGAGATTACGGTGGCCTTAGTGGCATCTTGGGGAGCATTGTACCTCCACACCGCTCTAACGGAGATTAGCATCCGCAAGGGTGTGAACTTCGGGATACATCATCGTCTCCCCGTGCCTTGGTTATCTCTTACCCGTACCCTTTACTTATGCACTTTACTTTGTGATAGACATATTGTTTATTGTAATATATCTTGCTATCACTTAGTTGTTTATCTTGCTTAGCATAAGTTGTTGGTGCACATAGGTGAGCCTAGTTGTTTGTAGGTTTTGTATTTGACATATTAAACGTTAGTTTTATTCCCCATTTGTTCAAGCCTAAACCTTAACTATTTTAAAGCGCCTATTCACCCCCACCCCCTCTAGGCGACATCCACGTCCTTTTCAGCGGTTCCACCGCCCAATCAGCCGCCGCCTCAGCCGATGGATGCCCATGCGACTCGGTTCCAGACATCGCGGGGTCACTTCTCGAATCCCGTGGACAATGTGCTGGCAGCGACCCGCCACCTGGAGACCCTTCCGATCTACGAAAACACCCCGGACGAGATAGAAGCCAGAAATGCCATCGAGATGCTAAAGACGGCCGTGGTTCAGCACGCACAGTATTCTTATAGCCTTGATCGGCTACACTCCACACCCCAGGCGAGTCACACCAGAAGTCGCCATGAGGACTTCCCCGCAGTAACCAGTGGGCCGTGGCGATTCCCTCAACACGACCAGCTTGGGATGCCCGACACGTGAGCCAAGGATACTATGGATGCAGCGCGAGCCGCACGGCACATAGAGCCAACGACCGCGGCGGGTCAGGCTTACCTGGCTTGCATGCCGTCACCTCCCGCGCTCCTAGACGTTGGGGGCAAGCACATTGGGGTATCGTGTATCGCACCAGTTTTGCACAACGAGCGCATGCCAAAGGACTTCAAAGGGCCCAGGAAGGTTCCCAACTACTCGCCGGATCTCGAACTCGGGCCAAGGATCGAGAGCTACGAACTCGCGATGGATATGCTGGACGTAAGCGAGGTGGTCTGCGCTAAATACTTCACTATGATGCTTGAAGGGATGACACACACGTGGCTGAAAAACCTCCCTCCCAACTCCGTCAACACTTGGGCGGAGCTGAAGGAGAGCTTCATCAAGAACTTCAGAGGGACCTGCAAGCGCCCAATAACTATCCTCGACCTATAGCACTGCGTTCAGTGGCCCGATGAGTCGGCCCACCATTGGACCCGGCGAGTCGCGGAAGTTATTCATTCATCGGAAGGCATTTCGGCGACTGAGGCGGTGTTGATCCCGGAGAAGAACTGCCATTACGAACCTCTGGTACTGAAGCTAGGGAGACTTAAGCGAAAGGTACAGGACATGGGCGAGTTAATGGATGCGCTTACCAGGTATGCTGAGTCGGACAACACCAAGGATCCTGGAGAGGGCGACAACAAAATTAGTATCGCCAGGAAGGGCGAGTTACACAAGGGCCATTCCTACTTTCAAGGCCGGGGCAACCACCATGCTGGCGGGCATGGCAAGAAGAGGCAAAAGGAAGGTCCTACGGAATTTTTTGCTAATACTAATAGCGGCAATGCAAACCCACGTCATAAGAAGCGGGGCTTTAGTGGGAAGAAACCACGTAATTACCATGAAATGCTTAAAGGCCCATGGCCGCAGCATGCCACGACCAAAGTACCGACGACTCACTCGTGGGAAGATTGCTACGTGATGCAAGAGTTTCGGGCCGAGGCGCTCAGGAGAATTCAAGGCAGCGAACAGGGCCAGCGACAGGAATAACCCGGCGCATCCGGGTCACGCCAGGTCACGTTCCGGGGTTTTCCTAACCAAGGACCACAAGGCGGGTCACAGCCCAATGCTCGCCAATACCAAGTTCATAACTAGAAGTACCACCCTTCGGGAGTGTTCCAACAATCCCCCCCCCACAAGGAGACCCCCAGCGGCAGGAGGATCGAGGCGGGTTCCAAAATAACCCCAAACAATTGAAAAGCGGGCAGTACCACGTGTTCACCACCAGCACTTGTAAACGAGATCATAAGGTGAAGCATTGAACTTTCATAGCTGAGCCGACGCTCCCCCCATACCTTCACTAGTCTGAGCAATCCATAACATGGAGCAGGGAACATCATCCACCCCGAGTGGACAACCCTGGCGACTTAGCCTTGGTCGTGGCTTGATACGTCTCAAACGTATCTATAATTTTTGATGGTTTCACGCTGTTATCTTGTCAACTTTGGATATTTTGTTTACCTTTTGTATCTTTTTTGGGACTAACTTATTATCTCAGTGCCAAGTGCCAGTTCCTGTTTTTCTGTGTTTTTGACTCTTTTCAGATCTGATTTTGGAACGGGGTCCAAACGGAATAAAATACCCGAAATGAATTTTCCAGAACGGAAGAAGATCGGGAGGCTTGAGGGCCAAGCAAGTGGGCCCACAAGCCCTGTTGCCGCGACCAGAGGGGAGGCCACGGCACCAAGCTTGTGCCCCCCCTGGCGCTCCCCTGCCCTAGGTCTTTGGCCTATAAATTCCCTAAAAATCCAGAAAAAATCGGGGCATCCACAAAAACACTTTTCCGCCGCCACAAGCTTCCGTTTCCGCGAGATCTCATTTGGAGACCCTTCCTGGTGCCCTGCCGGAGGGGACTTTGGAGTTGGAGGGCTTCTTCATCAACATCATCGCCCCTCCAATGACTTGTGAGTAGTTCACTTCAGACCTACGGGTCCGTAGTTAGTAGCTAGATGGCTTCTTCTCTCTCTTGGATCTTCAATACAAAGTTCTCCATGATCTTCATGGAGATCTATCCGATGTAATCCTCTTTGGCGGTGTGTTTGTCGAGATCCGATGAATTGTGGATTTGTGATCAGATTATCTATGATATATATTTGAGTCTTTGCTGATTTCTTATTTGCATGATTTGATATCCTTGTAAGTCTCTCCGAGTCTTGGGTTTTGTTTGGCGAACTAGATCTATGATTCTTATAATGGGAGAAGTGCTTCGTTTTGGGTTCATACCGTGTGGTGACCTTTCCCAGTGATAGAAAGGGCAGCAAGGCACACATCATGTTGCTGCCATCAAGGGTAACAAGATGGGGTTTTTATCCTAGATATGAGATTGTCCATCTACATCATGTCATCTTGCTTAAGGCGTTACTCTGTTCTCATGAACTTAATACACTAGATGCATGCTGGATAGCGGTCGACGTGTGGAGTAATAGTAGTAGATGCAGAAAGTATCGGTCTACTTGTTTTGGACGTGATGCCTATAGATATAATCATTGGCATAGACAACGTCACAACTTTGCGCGGTTCTATCAATTGCTCGACAGTAATTCATTCACCCACCGTCTACTTGCTTTCATGAGAGAAGCCACTAGTGAACACTACGGCCCCCGGGTCTATTCACACCTATCGTTTCCACTTTTGCTTTTACTCTTCTTTGTTTTTTTGTTGCTTTCAGTTCTCACTTGGCAAACAATCTATAAGGGATTGACAACCTCTTCATAGTGTTGGGAGCAAGCTCTTTGTGTTTGTGCAGGTACTTGTGATATTCCTTCACTGGATCGACACCTTGGTTCTCAAAATTGAGGTAAATACTTACCACCGCTGTGCTACATCACCCTTTCCGCTTCGAGGGAACACCAACGCAAGGCTCCAAGGCCACGGGGGAATCCTTTGCATATTTTCCTAGGAAGTCCCTAAAGGCGTAGCCGTAGCAGAAGGATTCCTAGTGCCGTTGCTTAGGAGTATCAAGACAAGAATAGTCTCCCGTCAGCACGCTTGTTTCTGGCGCCGTTGGAAGGTCTTTTGTTGCAGTAGCAAGAAGTATTTCTGGTGTCGTTGCTGGGGAACGAGAGACCTATCCAAGTAGGTCTCACAAACTCATCTCTTGCATTTACTTTTTTTGCCAGTTGCCTCTCGTTTTCCTCTCCCCCACTTCACATTTGTCGTTTCCAATTTGCCTTTTTCGTTTGCCTTTTTCGTTCGCCCTTTTCTCTCGTTTGCCTTTCCGTTGCTTGTGTGCTATGTGCCTTCAATATGCTTGCATCTTCGCTTGCTGAAAATCTAGTGATATGGATCCTCATCCACTTGCTAATCTCTTTCAGAGATCCACTTATGTAGAACCAATTGCTAGTGAATTGAATGCACTTGACTATCTTTATGGAGTTTTTCTTGAGATGCATGAATCTGAGAATCGTGATGAAGAAACTTATGAAGTGATTCACGAGGGCTCCTTGAATGAAAAGCATGATTGCAATGGTTTCACTATAAATCCTATTAGTGACAATCATGCTAAAAATATGCAAAACCCTAAGCTTGGGGATGCTAGTTTTGCCATGTCCCCTACTTGTTGCAATAATCATGATTGGGGTGATGATATTTCTTATGATCTTGAAAATTTGTTCAAGCCTCATGATGATTATGATATTTGCAACAATATTGAAAGTGGGATTCGAGAACTCATGACTTTAGTTGATGACAATCCCCCTATTTTTGAAGAGCGTCAACTTTGCATGCATATGGATCATGAAAAGAATATCCTATGTGATAGTTACATTGTTGAATTCGAATATGAATCCACATGTAATTATTATGAGAGAGGAAAATATGGTGGTAGATACTTTCATACAACTAAATCACCTCTCGTTATGTGGAGATTGCTATTGTCTCTTTCGTCTTCCTTGCATATGGCAACTATTGGTTGTCTTGACAAGCTGTTTTCCTATAAAATTCCTATGCATAGGAAGTATGTCAAACTTAGATGTGATTTTCACATGCTTTATGATGCTCTCGTTGTGCTTCAATTCTTGTCTTTTGTCTGAGCATCATTGAATTATCAATGCCTAGCTAGGGCGTTGAACAATAGCGCTTGTTGGGAGGCAACCCAATGAATCTATCCTTTTTCTTTCTGTTTTGTGTTTTCCACACTTTCATAATTATGTTATGATTGTGTTTTTTGTGTTTCTTTTTGCGTTTGTGCCAAGCAAAACCGTTATGATTAGTCTTGGGGATGATCGTTTGGTCATGCTGGAAAAGACAAAAACTTTCTGCTCACGAAAATATTTTTCATTTTTTTTCTTAACATATTTTGAGTTGATTATTTTTGCTGCTGATTTCTATGCAAATTCTTCAGACCTTCGTAATTTTTCAGAATTTTTGAAGTAACATAAGTATACGAAGTATACATATTGCTACAGACTAGTCTGCTGTTAACAGATTCTGTTTTTGTTGCGTTGGTTGCTTATTTTGATGAAACTATGGATAGTATTGGGGGGTATTAGCCATGTAAGATTGAAAATACAGTAACCCAACATCAACATAATTAGAATTTAAGTTTGCTATAGTACCTAAGGAAGTGGTGGTTTGCTTTCTTATACTAATGTTATCACGAGTTTGTGTTTAAGTTTCGTGTTGTGAAGTTTTCAAGTTTTGGGTGAAGTTCTTATGGACAAAAAGATAAAGAGTGGCAAGAGCTCAAGCTTGGGGATGCCCAAGGCACCCCAAGATGATTCAAGGATGCCGTAAAAGACTAAGCTTGGGGATGCCCCGGGAAGGCATCCCCTCTATCGTCTTCAATCCATCGGTAACGTTACTTGGGGCTATATTTTTATTCACCACATGTTATCTCTTTTGCTTGGAGCGTCTTGTATCGTAGGAGTCTTTTATTTTTGTTGTGTCACAATCATCTTTTCTGCACACCTAGAGAGAGAGACATGCACTCACCGTGGTTTTGTCGAGCTTCACTTATATCCTTTGGTAGACAATTCAGCTCACATGTGCTTCACTTATATCTTTTGAGCTAGTTGATTTTGCTCTATGTGCTTCACTTATATCTTTTAGAGCACGGCAGTGCGTGCCTTGGTAGTTGATCTATGCTATGAAAGTAGTCTCAAAAGGGGTAGTTATCCAAAGGAATATGAAAACTTCCACCTTCATGTGCATTGAATAGTTAGAGAAGTTTGATTCATCTCAACTAGTTTTGAGTTGCGGTTATGGTAATATTGAAGTTATGCTAGTAAGGTGTTGTGGATCTAGAAATACTTGTGTTGAAGTTAGTGATTCCCGTAGCATGCACGTATGGTGAACCACTATGTGATGAAGTCTGAGCATGATTAGTTTATTGATTGTCATCCTTTGCGTGGCGGTCGGGATCGCGCGATGGTTTATACCTACCAACCCTTCCCCTAGGAGTATGCGTTGAATGCTTTGTTTCGATTACTAATAAAACTTTTGCAACAAGCATATGAGTTCTTCATGACTAACGTGGATACCATGGTTTAGATGCACTTTCACCTTCCACCATCACTATCTTCTTTAGTGTCGTGCAACTTTCGCCGGTGCACAAAACCCACCATTAGCCTCCCTCAAAACAGCCACCATACCTACCTACTATGGCTTTTTCAAAGTCATTCCGAGATATATTGCCATGCAACTACCACCATGACATGTGCCACCACGTCTACATTGCCATTGCATGATCGTAAGATAGCTAGCATGATGTTTCCATTAATGTCCATGCCATGCTAGATCATTGTCACGGTACACTACCGAAGGCATTCCATATAGAGTCATCATTGCTCTAAGTTTAGAGTTGTAAGTATGATGATCATCATTGATGGAGCATTGTCCCATGTGAGGAAATAAAAGAGGCCAAAGATGCCCACCAAAAAAAATAGGCCAAAGAGCCCATCTAAAAAATGAGAGAAAAAGAGAAGGGACAATGCTACCACCTATCCACACTTGTGCATATTAAGCACCATGATCTTCATGATTGAGAGTCTCTCGTTTTGTCACCACCATATAGCTAGTGGGAAATTTTCATTATATAACTTGGCTTGTATATTCCAATGATAGGCTTCCTCAAAATTGCCTTAGGTCTTTGTGAGCAAGCAAGTTGGATGCACACCCACTAGTTTTCTTTAAGAGCTTTCACATACTCTTAGCTCTAGTGCATCATTTGTATGGCAATCCCTACTCATTCACATTGATATCTATTGATGAGCACCTCCACAGCTCATTGATATCCCTAGTTAATGTGACCATCTTCTCGTTGTTTGTCTTGCAACCTCCACCACACTCCACACCACTTATAGTGCTAAAACCATGGCTCACGCTCATGTATTGCGTGAGAGTTGAAAAAGTTTGAGAAAGTAAAGGTGTGAAAACAATTACTTGGCCAATACCGGGGTTGTGCATGATTTAAATTCGTTGTGCAATGATGATAGAGCATAGCCAGACTATATGATTTTGTAGGGATAACTTTCTTTTGGCCATGTTATTTTGAAAGTTCATGATTACCTTGCTAGTTTGCTTGAAGTATTATTGTTTCCACGTCGATAGCGAACTATTGTTTTGAATCTAATGGATGTGAACAGTCACGTCACATAAGAGGAGTCACAAAGGACATCTATGCTAGGTAGCATCAAAGCATCAAAAATTCATTCTTTATCACTTCCCTACTCGAGGACGAGGAAGAGTTAAGCTTGGGGATGCTTGATACGTCTCAAACGTATCTATAATTTTTGATGGTTTCACGCTGTTATCTTGTCAACTTTGGATGTTTTGTTTAGCTTTTATATCTTTTTTGGGACTAACTTATTAACTCAGTGCCAAGTGCCAGTTCCTGTTTTTTCTGTGTTTTTGACTCTTTTCAGATCTGATTTTGGAACGGAGTCCAAACGGAATAAAATCCCAGAAACGATTTTTTCTAGAACGGAAGAAGATCGGGGGGCTTGAGGGCCAAGCAAGTAGGCCCATAGGGGGCCAACAAGCCCTGTTGTCGCGGCCAGGGGGGAGGCCGCGGCAACCAAGCTTGTGGCCCCCCTGGCGCTCCCCTGCCCTAGGTCTTTGGCCTATAAATTCCCTATAAATCCTTGAAAAATCAGGGCGTCCACGAAAACACTTTTCCGCCACCGCAAGCTTCTGTTTCCGCGAGATCTCATCTGGAGACCCTTCCCGGTGCCCTGCCAGAGGGGACTTTGGAGTTGGAGGGCTTATTCATCAACATCATCGCCCCTCCAATGACTTGTGAGTAGTTCACTTCAGACCTATGGGTCCGTAGTTAGTAGCTAGATGGCTTCTTCTCTCTCTTGGATCTTCAATTCAAAGTTCTCCATGATCTTCATGGAGATCTATCCGATGTAATCCTCTTTGGCGGTGTGTTTGTCGAGATCCGATGAATTGTGGACTTGTGATCATATTATCTATGATATATATTTGAGTCTTTGCTGATTTCTGATTTGCATGATTCGATATCCTTGTAAGTCTCTCTGAGTCTTGGGTTTTGTTTGGCCAACTAGATCTATGATTCTTGCAATGGGAGAAGTTCTTGGTTTTGGGTTCATACCGTGTGGTGACCTTTCCGAGTGACAGAAAGGGCAGCAAGGCACACATTGTGTTGTTGCCATCAACGTAACAAGATGGGCTTTTATCGTAGATATGAGATTGTCCATCTACATCATGTCATCTTGCTTAAGGCGTTACTCTGTTCTCATGAACTTAATACACTAGATGCATGTTGGATAGCGGTCGGCGTGTGGAGTAATAGTAGTAGATGCAGAAAGTATCGGTCTACTTGTTTTGGACGTGATGCCTATAGATATAATCATTGCCACAGATAACGTCACAAATTGTGCGGTTCTATCAATTGAGCGACAGTAATTCGTTCACCCACCGTCTACTTGCTTTCATGAGAGAAGCCACTAGTGAACACTACGGCCCCCGGGTCTATTCACACCTATCGTTTCCACTTTCGCTTTTACTTTGCTTTGTTTTTTTGTTGCTTTTAGTTCTCACTTGGCAAACAATCTATATGGGATTGACAACCCCTTCATAGCATTGGGATGAATCTCTTTGTGTTTGTGCAGGTACTTGTGATATTCCTTCACGGGATCGATACCTTGGTTCTCAAAACTGAGGGAAATACTTACCACCGCTGTGCTACATCACCCTTTTCGCTTCGAGGGAACACCAACGCAAGGCTCCAAGGCCAGGGGGAATCCTTTGCATATTTTCCTAGGAAGTCCCTAAAGGCGTAGCCGTAGCAGAAGGATTCCTGGTGCCGTTGCTGAGGAGTACCAAGACAAGAATAGTCTCCCGTCAGCACGCTTGTTTCTGGCGCCGTTGGAAGGTCTTTTGTTGCAGTAGCATGGCTCCCCAAGTCGGGGGGTAAACCCTCTCCAAAGTCCTCATGGACGGAGGCAGCAGCATCAACATCCTATATTTCGACACTTTCCGGTGGATGAACCTCTTGGAGAAAGACCTGATGCCATCATCCACGGTCTTCCACGACATTGTCCCCGGTAAGTCGGCATACCCGATTGGGCGGATTAAGCTTAACGTGGCTTTTGGCACGGAGTCGAACTACAGGAGCGAGTCCCTCCAGTTCGAAGTGGTCAAAATCAAGAGCCCCTATCATGCGTTGTTTGGACGGCCGGCGTACGCCAAATTCATGGCCCGCCCATGCTATGGTTACCTCAAGCTCAAGATGCCCGGAACTAAGGGTCCTATTACCGTCCATGGCGGCAGGAAGATAGTCTAAGAGTGTGAAGAAGGAGACGCGGCTTATGCCAAGTCGGCTTGCACGGCTGAGGAGCTGAAGTTTCACCAATCCAATGTTGACCCGACAGACATGACGCTGCTCAAAAGGTTGAGCATCGATTCTGAGTCGCCTCTCAAGTTTAAACCAACGAATGACACCAAGGTTATCGACTTTACGCCACGCGACTCCACCAAGCAGTTCACTATTGGGGCGGGTCTCGACCCCAAATAGGAAAGCGCGCTCATTGAATTCATCCGTGAGAATCGGGACATCTTTGCATGGAAACCTTCTGACATGCCGGGTGTACCGAGAGAATTCGCTGAGCACCACCTTAATACTGACCCTAAAGTTAAGCCAGTTCGGCAGTACCTTCATAGGTTTAATGAAGAAAGTCGTAAGGCGATCGAAGAGGAAGTAGCTCGGCTCCTTGCCGCCGGGTTCACCATCGAGGTTTTCAATCCTGAATGGTTGGCTAACCCGGTCCTGGTGCTCAAGAAGAACGACACTTTCCGCATGTGCATTGACTACACTGACCTTAACAGAGCCTGGCCGAAGGATCCTTTCGCCCTTCCCCGCATTGGTCAAATTATTGATTCAACGGTGGGTTGCGAACGTTTGTGTTTCTTGGACGCTTATTCAGGATACCATCAGATAAAGATGGCGGTGGCAGATCAGGAGAAGACATCCTTCATAACCCCATTCAGAGTTTTCTGTTATGTGTCCATGCCGTTCGGGCTCAAGAGTGCGGGGGCGACTTACCAGCGTTGCATCCAAAACTGCTTACACAGCCAGATAGGCCGTAACGTCCACGCTTATGTGGACGATATCATGGTCAGGTCTCACCACAAGGAGTTGCTCTTGGAGGATCTCAAGGAAACCTTCGGCAACCTGCGCGTTTACCAGATGAGGCTTAACCCCACCAAGTGTGTTCTTGGTGTCCCTATGGGGGAAGTTATTGGGTTTCTTGGTGTCAGAGCGTGGCATTGAGGCCAACCCGGACAAGATTGAGGCAATTACCTCACTTGGGAAACCAGCCAACGTTAACCAGGTGTAGCGTATGGCGGGTCGAATCGCGGCCTTGAGCTGCTTCATAAGTCACCTTGGGGAGAAGGCCATCCCTCTCTACCGGCTGCTCAAGAAAACTGATCCGTATGGATGGACGAGGCCAATGAAGCCTTCGAAGCCTTGAAGCAACAATTAGCTAACCCGCCAGCGTTGGCGGCTCTGGCAAACAAGGAACCAACGCTCCTGTACATTGCATCCAATTCCAAAGCGGTCAGCGTGGCAGTAGTTGTCGAGCGAAAGGAAGAAGGAAAGGAGTACCCTGTCCATCGATCGGTGTATTTCATCAGCGAGGTCCTCACCCTCTCCAAGCAACGTTACCCACATTGGAAAAAGTTAGTTTTTGGGGTGTTCATGGCGAGTCGAAAGCTGAAACATTAGTTCCAGGAACACCCGATCACGGTCGTCAGTTCCGCCACCCTCGGTGACATCATACATAATCGAGAGGCTACTGGATGGATTGCTAAGTGGGCCATCGAGCTTGGATCCCATCAGGTGCGATATACGCCTCAGACGGCCATAAAATCTCAAGCACTCGTGGACTTCATCAATGATTGGACCGAGTTACAAATCCCTGAATAGAGACCAGATCTTACATATTGGACTATCTATTTCGATGGGTCCAGACAATTGGAAGGCTCGGGGGCTGGTGTGGAGATAACTTCGCCTCAAGGTGACAAGTTTTGCTATGTCCTTCGGCTAATGTTCCCATGTACCAATAATGCAGCAGAATACGAAGCTTTGCTCCATGGTTTGCGACTCGCCAAAGAGATGAATCTCACATGAGTGAGATGTTTGGGCGATTTAGATCTGGTGGTGCAGCAGGTTTCTGGCACCTGGGATTCACGAGACCCTCTGATGGCGGCTTACAGACGAGCTGTATCGGATGTGGCGGATCACTTCAATGGTTATCAAGTGGATCACATCGACCGACGGCTTAACGAAGCAGCGGACACTCTTTCCCGCCTTGGTTCACAGCGTAAGCCAGTTCCTCCCAATGTCTTTTTGGATATATTACATAACCCTTCGGTGAAGCTGCCTTCGGAAGAAGATTTAGCGGTACCGGACCCCGAGTCTCAACTCGTGGCGGCTCTTCATGCTACTCCACACTAGGCGATTCCTTACATGGCGTACCTCACCACAGGCGAGTTACCAGCCGACGAGTTGCTGGCTCGCCAAATCGTCCGTCGGTGTAAATCCATGGTCGTACACAATTGCGAGTTACACAAACGAAGCACCTCGGGGGTATTTCAAAGATGTGTCTCTTCTGAAGAAGGATGCATGATCCTCAATGAGATTCACGCGGGCGACTGTGGTCATCATGCTGGGTCCCGATCCTTGGTCTCTAAAGCCTTCAGACATGGATTTTATTGGCTGACGGCTCACGCACACGTAGAGGAAATCGTTCGCCGATGTGATGGCTGCCAGAAGTTTGGACGCCAGATGCATGTGCCGGCTCAGGAATTGCGGATGATAACAATCACTTGGCCGTTTGCAGTCGGGGGCTTGATATGGTCACTCCCTTCAAGATGCCTTCCACCAAAAAGAGTCACCTATTGGTGGCGGTTGACAAATTTACCAAGTGGGAGGAGGCGGAACCTGTTAGCAGTTGTGACGCTGATACGGCCGTCAAATTCTTGAAGAAGCTAATTTTCAGATTCGGATATCCTCATAGTATCATTAGTGACTAATCTGTCCGCAGGTGCAATGCAAGAGTTTTGTTCACGAGAGCATATCCGGCTTGATGTTTCCGCGGTTGCACATCCCCAGTCTAAGGGACAGGAAGAGAGGGCGAATCAGGAAATATTGCGGGGGATTAAGCGTCGGCTCATGGTACCTTTGGAACGCACACTAGGATGTTGGTCGAGGAGTTGCCATCAGTACTGTGGAGTATCAGGACGACTCCAAACCGCTCCACGGGTTTTACTCCTTTCTTTCTGGTCTACGGAGCAGAAGCGGTGTTGCCAAGTGACATCAAACATGATTCCCCATGAGTCGCCGCCTACGTGGAACGGGACAACGAGTTGGCGCGACAAGACTCGTTGGACGCCTTGGAGGAGGAACGTGACTTGGCCGCATCACTATCGGTGATTTACCAGCAGGATTTGCGGTGTTACCATAGTCGCCGGGTCAAGAGCCGAGCTTTCCAAGAAGGCGACTTGGTGCTCCGTTTGATTCAAGATCATACTGGTATGCACAAGCTAACACCTTCATGGGAAGGACCTTTTGTCGTCAGCAAGAATCTTCGGAACGGCTCATACTATTTGGTGGATCTTCGCCTAGATCGGCCGACTACTAAGGTTGAGACAACTCGCCCATGGAACATAGCCCATCTGCGACCTTACTACACTTAGAGCCATGAGCTCCCCCTTTTTCCTTTACCAGTTTTCAGAAAATATTAATCCATGAATTATGAAAGCAATAAAGCCGGCACCCACAAATTTTGGGGTCCTTTGTCGTTTCAGCTTTTGAAAGCATGAGTCTTTATTGTTCTATAAGTCGCCCAAACATGGACGCTATCAAAGTTAAAGAGCGTAAGTCGCCATGCTACACTTGCTTCAAAACTGGGCTTTGATAAAGCCAAACAGGACCAACGTTGTTGCGTTGCATGGTTCAAACATAGGCGCCTTATATGGTTTTGAGAATTAAGCTGGCTTACTTGGGGGCTACTAGTCCCCAAATCATTTTGCAGTAAGAGCATATATGCTTCTGTAATCCTATGCCTGGTTTCTTCCTAAATCATATGTCACTTGGGGGCTTCCACTCATTGAGTTCAGCCTGAATACCCTCTTGGCAAGCAAAAAATTACCGCATTACAAATGGTTATACTGGACTATGTGTTGAACAAGTTGCCTCATGGACCTATGTACTCAGGGCGAGTCCATCCGTTATTTGGACCCTGAACTCGCCTTGGTTAAAACATAGAAGGTACCGGCCAGACTCACACATGCGAAATAGATAAATCATTGGTTCATTGAACCTGCTTCACAGAAGCTTGACTCGCGCCTGATCAGCCGGTCTAAAACAACAAGGCTTTTTCGCAAATGCTTCCTAAGGGTAACACTAGAGTTTTGCAAACTCGTCTTATCCTATCAAAACTCACTGAGTCGATAAAAGTTTTACTTCTTGATGACAAGATCACAAGGTTTCTTAACATATCTTTGAGCCGACTCATATTTTGCCATAACCCGGGGGCTGAGTTATTTCTCGCCATAACCCGGGGGCTAATTTATTTCTTGCCATGATCCAGGGGGCTGGTTTATTCCTGGCCATGCACTTACTGACTCGGCTGCTGTTTTTCCTAACACAACAGGAAAAAACTTGTTTGTCACATCGTGACATTCCCTAGTTTATAACAATTACATGCGAGTCATGCATAGATTCTAGGACTGCCAGTGGTTCCATCAAAAGGTATTACGACCTACTTGGTGTTTCACACACATTAACAAGGCTATTACATGGCTCGCATGGCCAGAATGGGTGTCATCCCCGAGTGAAGGAAGGATCCATGGGCGAATCAGGTCGCCGCTGAGTCACCTTGCCTTGAGCTCTCCCCGCCTTCGATTCGTAAGTCTCCCAGCTTCCAATTACACTTGTACAAAGCAACAAACTCGTCTTCATCGTCAAGGAAGAGAGATAGGTCCATGTCAAGATCAAAAGGATTCTTGGGTCGACTAGGAACCAAGCTAGCAGTTTCATATGAAGGAGGCGTCGCCTTCTTTTTCTTCTCATCATAGGCGGCTTGGTATTTGTTCGACTCTAAACTGGCTGCAAGTTGAGTCGCCGCATAGCGAGATTCTACGATAACTCGGTGATAGTCCACCTCGGTGAATTCTGACCCGTCATCCTTCAGCTCGGGGTAGCCGGCGGCTATTTCTTCAGTTTTGAGCTCAGGGGCGTAAGCTAAGCACCGACTCGGGGTGTTCAAAACTCCCTTCCGGGTGGCTGATCTTTTTAATTCCTCTATCTGAGGAGGCAATGTAGACAAGAATCCGAGCATCTGCTTGATGGTCATCACTGCCTTGATCGTCAGCACACCTCCGGTGTATAGCTGCTCAGCGAAGGTATATATAGCTTTTAACTTAAGCAGGCAGTCGTCTGGAAGATTGGCGGCTCGTGTACCTGCAAAAGGCACATCATTATTTCATAATTTTTGATATCAGATTAGTTAATCAAACAGTCAAAGGTTAACAGTTACCAAACATGGCGACTGTCATATTGGACACATGCTTCTTTAAACCGGTTAGCTCTTGCTGGGCGGCTTCCAATTTTTTCCTCAGCCTGCTCAGCACGCTTAATAATGGCGGCTTGATCAGCTTTGGCTTTCTTCTCAAATTTTTGCTGGTCAGCCTTCATCTTCTCCAGCTCAGCCTGACGTAAGTGGAATTTCTTCTCCAACTCGTAGTGTGCATCCTGTTGTTCAGCCAGATTTTTCTTTAAGTCAGCCACCACCGACTCAGTCTGTGTCACAGACTCCTGCACATCAAATTTGGGGAGACAAGTGTCAGCATTACTGCAAGCAATACTCCTGATACTTTGGGGCTAATGTATGATTTTCATTAAAATCATACCATATGCAAGACCCGACTCATCTTTCAAAAGAAGACCCGGCCCTTGGGGGCTATAGGTTGAATTTTTTTTTATCTAATACAAGACCTGGTTCATCTTTCAAAAGATGACCCGGCCCTTGGGGGCTACAAGTTGAAGTTTTTTATCTAATACAAGACCCGGCTCATCTTACAGAAGATGACCCGACCCTTGGGGGCTACAGGTTGAAGTTTTTTATCTAATACAAGACCCGACTCATCTTTCAAAAGATGACCCGGCCCTTGGGGGCTACAGGTTGGACATTTTTTACATGCAAAGACCCGCCTCATATTTCAAAAGATGAGCCGACCCTTCGAAGGCTAATGGGTGCAGGAAAATATATAAACATATGTACCTCGTGTTTAATCCTCATAAGACGGATCAAGCTCTTGTTCATTTCGTAATCCCTCTCCAGATGACTTGCGAAGCCGGAACAAAGTTGGTCGAATTCCAGCTTCTCATATTGGGGGAGCTTGAGGTTGTCTGTGTCTTCATCAAGAGAAGGGCGAGTTGCCTTGGAGGTATGTTTGGAAAGCACTGCAGTCGGAGGAGTAGAATAGCCAGTACCAGTGACCACGACGTCTGGACCGTCAGTCGCCTTGAGAGGGCTTGACGGGTTGCCCTTATATGCGGTATCCTTCAAAATGACGGGCGAGTCAACCCGGGCTTCGGGAATATCGTCCCCAGGAATATCATGAGCCGCCGTTAGCTCTTCATCAGTCTCAGGGACAAAGGTGCTCGTGCCTAAGACATCAGATGTTTGGGGAGCGGAAGATAGGTCACCGGTTTTTCTTCTCTTCGCTTGTGCTCTGCGACAAAAGCACCAAGATTAAAAGCACGTATCATTGTTTAGAAAATATTGGATTAACAAAAAAGACTCACCCTTGCACACGAATCATCGGCGGGAGAGGTGATATTGCCGAGTCGTCGGATGTAGGGGGAGAAGTCTGATAGAACAAAGGCTTGAAGTTCAAAAAACGGCGACTCATATTTTACGTAAAGGAAGTGTATGATAAAAGCAAAAAGTATACCTCGCTGGCGCGTTTCCGACCGGTTGTCTTCTCAGGAGTCCGGTGATTACGTCGCCAGAGAGACTACGGGTCTTGCGTTTGGGGGTATGTCTTGCTTTGTTCAAAAAGGAAATCAGGGTCTACGTAAGCCTATGGGTGAGACGTGGGTACTTTTCCACAGATCCACCTGGCTGGTCTAGGAGAAGGAGAAGGTTAGTCGGAAGAAATGGAAATTACCTCGACCACATCGCCTTGGCTCTCGTTATCCTCACCCTACACACAAGGATGCATGGTGTAAACATAAGTCGGAATACATAGATAATGAGTGAGGGGGAAGCATTACCTCTGAGTGCGCTTCGTCGGCTTGTGACTCTCCAACAAAATATGAATCTTTGGTGGCGGCTTTCTTTTTGCTCACCGTCTTCTTCTTTTTTGGTGGCAGCTTGGTGGACTTCGGGGCGATCGCTTTGCGGCCCCTTCACCAAAATACATCGGTTTTCTGATGGATAGAGGCAAATGTTAAGCCAAGAACATTGTTAAGCATAAAAAAGACAAAGGGAGGCTTGGATTCTTACTGGTGGCACTGTGTTGGCGCGGTAGAAGGCCTTAAGCCCAATCTTGGCGCATTCTTCCAAGGATTCACCGGTTTGTTTCTTGATGACTCCGACAATCTCGCTCTCTGAGAGTCTGTGGCGACTGAAGCACTCTGGATGGTCTACTGTACCATCGTATTCATACATCAGCCCATCTCGGCGACTCAAGGGAAGGATGTTCCATTCTATCCAGCCGCAGAATAGATCAATCCCGATGAGCCCGTTGTTGTTCAGAGATTTCAACTCAGAGAAAATTGGGATAAACTCCGACTCTTCTTCTTCCGTGAGATTATCGGGAAATTTGAAGTCCATGGGCAGGCGATCTGCTCTGAAGCCCGGAAGAGGGTTCTCACCGGGTGGAGAGGTGTCTCGGCAGTAGAACCATGACTCGGCCCAGCCTTTCGGATGGCTGGGCAGAAGAACTGTAGGGAATCCAGGTTCGCGGCGTCTTTGGATGTTGACTCCTCCGAGCTCATGGTTGGGACCATTGGGAACTCGGCCTGGCGGTTTAAATGGAAAAAGTTCCAGAATAAGGGAATTACGGGTTCTCTTTGCAAATATACTTCGCAGAAGACCTGGAACTTGCATAGGTTGCTGATGGAGTTGGGTCCCAGATCGTGAGGATGGACGTTGAGGAAATGTAGGACGTCTCGGAAAAACTTTGACCCGGGCGGCTTAAAACCGCGTTCAAGGTAATCAGAAAAGATTACTACTTCTCCTGGAGCGGGGTTGGGAGTCAACTCGCCCCGGGCAGTTCTCCAACCAATGGTTTCCTTACTATCGAGAAGACTCGCCTTAACAAACTTCTCAAGCGTGTCATCATCGATTTTTGTCGGTAACTAGTCACACTTCGTAATGGCCATGACTATAAAAGAGAGTGGAATGAGGCGATTCAGTAAAGAACTATGAAGTGTTCTAACCCGCCGGTATGGGTATACGGTGTTCGGAAAAGATTTGGTAACCCGCCAAATGGTTGACATACATCGTAACCTGTTATTTGGGCTATTCATGGACATATCTTCAAAAGTATTATAACTCGCCCTTCAGACTGGAGGGGAAGATGTCATAGCTATGGTAATAAAGTTAAGTCGCTATGAAGGCTGTAGCTAAACGACGAATCTCAGAGGTGCTTTCTTCCTTAGGGGTATTCTCGACAGATGAGCAAACATCTTTCGAAAAATAGGCAGTAAGTTGCAGATCTACGAGTAGGTCAAAATAGAAGGATATTGTTTGGAATAATGACATAGAACTATGCACAAAACGCAGCGACAGTGTTGGGTCTGCAGTATGAAGGTCCAAGCTAGCGAAAGGACATGATTAAATGGCGGAAGCCTGCCACTGTCTAAGGTCTATCACGAAAACATGAAACAGATCTAAGGCAGATGAAGGTGTTCATCGCATCGTGGAAGCTAGTTTGCAAGAAACTACAGTCATGGTGTTCTCGGCCTAGCCCTAAATGGAGGGAATGTGTGTACCTGAAGACAGGAGATCGGTGCCGGGGATGAATGTGTGGTGCTTTGTGTTCCTTGACGCTCAGAAGATCATGGTCGATGGAGAAGCTCCAGGAGTCGGAGACGACATCGGGGCGCCGGTGCTCGGAGACAAAGTGCGCGAGGAAGACGAGGAAGGGATGGAGGTTGGTGACGGGGTTTCCTCCCCACTCCCCCATTTCCCTTGTTATTTCAAGGACAAGAACAGAAGTCGAGGCTGTTGAGGCGGGAATCGAGGCGACAAGTCAGAGATTGCGATGATGGCGCCTAGATTTTTGGGATAAGTGATTATGAGCAAAAGATTCGTTGATGGTTGAGAGCCCCGGAACTAAGGGGATGAGGTGGTATCATCCAATACTACATGGCGACTCAGATCAGGTTACAATGGGTGGCCACTTATCATTCGTCGAAGGATAGAAATGGGGAGAGTCGCCCCAAGTTGATGGGAGTCTATTGACATGAATGAATTCAAGACAATCTAGGGCATAATGTTGGGGATATTACCCGTGGGTAACCCGCCTTAAGTGGGCCGGGTCACCCAAGGGGGGAGACTTACCATTTACCGCGCGTCTCACGTCCCAGAAGCTGGATGGCGGTTCAAGAGGTCGTGCGGATGATGGATTACCAAGGAAGTTCATGACCATGAAGACACGGCGACTAGGAAATAAGGGAAGCCACGAAGAGTAACATGGCAGCACCTTGTAAACCCTAGGGCCTCGACCTGTATATAAAGGCGAGTCCCAGGGAGAGATTAGACGGGTTAGAGAGAATCGAGAGCTAGGTCAGGCGAGTTACGCCCTCCTTGTAATCGAAACCACCATTAATCCATGCATAGCAGGACGTAGGCTTTTACCTCCTCGCGAGGGGCCAAACCTAGGTAAATCTGAGTCTCGCTTTCGCTCACCCCCTTCGAGTCGCCACCAAGGTGCGATGGCCCCATCTCTAAGTCCTTTCACGAGGACATCTGCCATGACAAAACCACGACACCAGCTGAGAAAATGGCATTTCTAGTCAGCACTGTCCAAGGCATGGAGAAGAACATCCAAGAGATCATGGAAAATCAGAAGAGTCTTGAGAGAGTTGTGGAGACAAAATTGTTAGAAATATGCCCTAGAGGCAATGATAAAATAGTTATTATTATATTTCTTGTTTCTAGATAATTGTTTATTATCCATGCTATAATTGTATTGAATGAAAGCATAGATACATGTGTGGATATATAGACAAAACAATGTCCCTAGCAAGCCTCTAGTTGGCTAGCCAATTGATCAAGGCTGGTTAAGGTTTTCTGACCATATGCAAGTGTTGTCACTTGATAAGTGGATCACATCATTAGGAGAATCATGTGATGGACTAGATCCAAACTATGAAGGTAGCATGTGATCGTGTCATTTTGTTGCTATTGTTTTCCGCGTGTCAAGTATTCATTCCTATGACCATGAGCTCATGTGAATCACTGACACCGGTGGATTACCTTGTGTGTATCAAATGTCACAACGTTACTCGGTGACTATAAAGGTGATCTACAGGTATCTCCGAAGGTGTCCGTTGAGTTAGCATGGATCAAGACTGGGATTTGTCACTCCGTGTGATGGAGAGGTATCTCAGGGCCCACTAGGTATGGATATATCTACTTGATGAAGCACAAGTCTGAAATGTTGGAGAAGTTCAAGCAATTTCAGAGTGAAGTTGAAAATCATCGTAACAAGAAGATCAAGTTCCTACATTTTGATCGTGGGGCTGAATATCTGAGTTTCGAGTTTGGTGCTCACTTGAGACAATGTGGAATCGTTTCACAGTTAACACCGCCTGGAATACCCCAACTTAATGTTGTGTCCTCACGTCTTAATCGTAATTTGTTAGATATGGTGCATTCAATGATGTATCTTACCGATTTGCCGTTATCGTTTTGGGGTTATGCATTAGAGGCAGCTGCATTCACTTTAAATAGGGCACCGTCAAAATCCGTTGAGACGACACCATACGAACTGTGGTATGGCAAAAGACCAAAGTCGTCGTTTCTTAAAGTTTGGGGATGTGATGCTTATGTCAAAAAGCTTCAGTCTAAAAAGCTGGAACCCAAAGCTGAAAAGTGTGTTTTCATAGGTTACCCAAAGGAGACAGTTGGGTACACCTTCTATCTCAGATCCGTGGGCTTGATACGTCTCCAACGTATCTATAATTTTTGATGGTTTCATGCTATTATCTTGTCAAACTTTGGATGTTTTGCATGATTTTTATTTATTTTCTGGGACTAACTTATTAACTCAGTGCCAAGTGCCAGTTCCTGTTTTTTCCATGTTTTTGACCCCTTTCAGAGGAGATTTTGAAACAGAGTCCAAACGGAAGAAAATCCCCGAAAAGATTATTTTTTTTGGAACGGAAGAAGATCGGAGAACTTGGGAGCCAAGCCAGAGGAGCTCCAGGGGCCCCACAAGCCCCCACCCTGCGGCCAGGGGGCCGCGCCATCCAGGCTTGTGGGCCCCCTGGAGGTCCCCTGCCCTAGATCTTTCGGCTATATAATCCCATAAATTCCAGAAAAAATCAAGAGATCATCGCAATCGCTTTTCCGCCGCCACAAGCTTCTCTCTCCGCAAGATCCCACATGGGGCACGTCCTGGTGCCCTGCCGGAGGGGGGATTCGGATACGGAGGGCTACTTCATCAACACTATGACCTCTCCGATGATACGTGAGTAGTTCACCATAGACTAACGGGTCCATAGCTAGTAGCTAGATGGCTTCTTCTCTCTCTTGGATCTTCAATACAAAGTTCTCCATGATCTTCATGGAGATCTATCTGATGTAATCTTATTTTGTGGTGTGTTTGTCGAGATCCGATGAATTGTGGATTTATGATTAGATTATCTATGAATCTTATTTGAGTTTCTTCTGATCTCTCTTATGCATGATTTCATATCCTTGTAATTCTCTTCGAGTTGTGAGTTTTGTCTGGGCAACTAGATATATGATTCTTGCAATGGGAGAAGTGCTTGGTTTTGGGTTCATCCGTGCGGTGACCTCACCCAGTGACAGCAGGGGTAGCGAGGCACACATCATGTTGTTGCCATCAACGGTAAAAAGATGGGGTTTTCATCATTGGTTTGAGATTATCCCTCTACATCATGTCATCTTGCTTAAAGTGTTACTCTGTTCGTCATGAACTCAATACACTAGATGCATGCTGGATAGCGGTCGATGTGTGGAGTAATAGTACTAGATGCAGAAAGTATCGGTCTACTTGTCTCAGACGTGATGCCTATATGCATGATCATTTCCTTAGATATCGTCATGACTTTGCGCGGTTCTATCAATTGCACGATAGCAATTTGTTCACCCACCGTGATATTTGCTATTATGAGAGAAGACTCTAGTGAACACTATGGCCCCCAGGGTCTATTCCACACCATATTTTCAGCCTTACACTTTTTACTTCGTTGCACTTTCCGCCTCTAGATCTCACTTTGCAAACAATCTTGAAGGGATTGACAACCCCTTTGAAGCGTTGGGTGCAAGCTTGTTTGTGTTTGCGCAGGTACTTTGGACTTGACGAGGCCCTCCTTCTGGATCGATACCTTGGTTCTCGAACTCAGGGAAATACTTACTACTCCTGTGCTGCATCACCCTTTCCTCTTCAAGGGAAAAACCGACGCAAACTAGAGAAGTAACACGAAGAATTCCTAAGTGCGAGGGAAGGACTTTTGTTGCCGTAGCAAGGGCAAAGTGTTTCTTGCTAAGAACGGAGCTTTTCTTGAGAAGGAGTTTCTCTCGAAAGAATTGAGTGGGAGGAAGATAGAACTTGATGAGGTTGTCAAACCTCTACTCCCTCTAGATGGTGGCGCAGGGCAGGGGGAAACCTCTGTTGAAGCGATGCCGGTTGAGGAGGAAGCTAATGATGATGATCATGAAGCTTCGGATCAAGTTCCTATCAGACCTCGCAGGTTGACAAGATCACTTACTGCTCCTGAGTGGTACGGTAATCTTGTCTTGTCAATCATGTTGTTAGACAACAATGAACCTGTGAATTATGAAGAAGCAATGGTGGGCACGGATTCCAACAAATGGCTAGAGGACATGAAGTCCGATATAGGGTCTATGTATGAAAACAAAGTGTGGACTTTGGAAGTATTACCTGAAGGCCGCAAGGCTATTCAGAACAAATGGATCTTTAAGAAGAAGACGGATGCGGACGGTAATGTAACTGTTTATAAAGCTCAACTTCTGGCAAAGGGTTTTTCACAAGTTCAAGGAGTCGACTAGGATGAGACGTTCTCACCGGTAGCGATGCTTAAGTCCGTCCGAATCATGTTAGCAATAGCTGCATTTTTGTATTATGAAATCTGGCAGATGGATGTCAAAACGGCATTCCTTAACGGTTTTCTTAAGGAAGAGTTGTATATGATACAACCCGAAGGTTTTGTCGATCCAAAGAATGCTAAGGAAGTATGCAAGCTCCAGCGATCCATTTATGGACTAGTGCAAGCATCTCGTAGTTGGAATAAGCGCTTTGATGAGGTGATCAAAGCATTTGGGTTTATACAAGTTGTTGGAGAATCTTTTATTTACAAGAAAGTGAGTGGGAGCTTTGTGGCGTTTCTAATATTATATGTGGATGACATATTGCTGATTGGAGACAATGTGGAGTTTTTGGAGAGCGTAAAAAGATTACTTGAACAAATGTTTTTCTATGAAGGACCTAGGAGAAGCTGCTTACATTCTAGGCATTAAGATCTATAGGGATAGATCGAGGCGCTTGATAGGACTTTCACAAAGCACATACCTTGATAAAGTTTTGAAGAAGTTCAAAATGTACAGTCCAAGAAGGGGTTCTCGCCAATATTACAAGGTATAAAGTTGAGTAAGATTCACTTTCCAGTAACTGCGGAAGATAGAGAAAAGATGAGTACCATCCCCTATGCTGTAGCCATAGGGTCTATCATGTATGCAATGTTGTGCACTAGACCGGATGTCAGCCTGGCCATAAGTATGGCAGGCAGGTTTCAAAGTAATCCAGGAGTGGATCACTGGACGGCGGTCAAGAATATTCTGAAGTACCTGAAAAGGACTAAGGAAATGTTTCTCGTTTATGGAGGTGACGAAGAGCTCGTCGTAAAGGGTTGCGTTGATGCAAGCTTTGACACTGATCCGGATGACTCTAAGTCTCAAACCGGATACGTATTTATTCTTAGTAAGGTTGTGTTATGCCGGTGCAGTTGCAAGCAAAGCGTCGTAGCAGATTCTACATGTGAAGCGGAGCACATGGCTGCCTCGGAGGCAGCTAAGGAGGGTGTCTGGATGAAGCAGTTCATGACGGATCTTGGAGTTGTGCCGAGCGCACTAAATCCAATAAGTCTGTTCTGTGACAACATTGGTGCCATTGCTTTAGCAAAGGAACCAAGGTTTCACAAGAAGACCAGACACATCAAACGACACTTCAACCTCATCCGCGACTACGTCGAAGGAGAGGACGTAAATATTCGCAAAGTGCACACGAATCTGAATGTAGCAGATCCGCTTACTAAACCTCTTCCACGAGCCAAGCATGATCAACACCAGAACTGTATGGGTGTTAGATTCATTCCAATGTAAATCGCATAGCGACGTGAGACTAGATTATTGATTCTAGTGCAAGAGGGTGACTGTTGGAAATATTCCCTAGAGGCAATGATAAAATAGTTATTATTATATTCCCTGTTTCAAGATAATCGTTTATTATCCATGCTATAATTGTATTGAATGAAAGCATAGATACATGTGTGGATATATACACAAAACAATGTCCCTAGCAAGCCTCTAGTTGGCTAGCCAGTTGATCAAGGATGCTTAAGGTTTTCTGACCATATGCAAGTGTTGTCACTTGATAACTGGATCACATCATTAGGAGAATCATGTGATGGACTAGACCCAAACTATGAACATAGCATGTGATCGTGTCATTTTGTTGCTATTGTTTTCTGCGAGTCAAGTATTCATTCCTATGACCATGAGATCATGTAACTCACTGACACCGGGGGAATACCTTTTGTGTATCAAACGTCACAATGTTACTGGGTGACTATAAAGGTGCTCTACAGGTATGTCCGAAGGTGTCCGCTGAGTTAGCATGGATCAAGACTGGGATTTGTCACTCCGTGTGACGGAGAGGTATCTCGGGGCCCACTCGGTAATACAACATCACATACAAGCCTTGCAAGCAATGTGACTCAAGTGTAAGTCACGGGATCTTGTATTACGGAACGAGTAAAGAGACTTGCCGGTAACGAGATTGAAATAGGTATAGGTATACCGACGATCAAATCTCGGGCAAGTAACATACCGAAGGACAAAGGGAATGTTATACAGGATTATATGAATCCTTGGCGCAGAGGTTCAACCGATAAGATCTTCGTAGAATATGTAGGATCCAATATGGACATCCAGTTCCCGCTATTGGATATTGACCAAGGAGTGTCTCGGGTCATGTGTGCATAGTTCTCGAACCCGCAGGGTCTCCACACTTAAGGTTCGACGACGTTTTAGTATAGTTGAGTTATATGTGTTGGTGACCGAAGGTTGTTCGGAGTCCCTGATGAGATCACAGATGTCATGAGGGTTTCTGGAATGGTCCGGAAACAAAGATTGATATATAGGATGGTTTCATTTGGTTACCGGAAAGTTTTCGGGCATTATCGACAGTGTACCGGGAGTGACGAATGGGTTCCGGATATTCACCGGGAGGGGCCCACCCACCCGGGAGTGAGCCCAGTAACCCTAGGGTGGTGCACCAGCCCTTAATGGGCTGGTGAGGCCATCCCATGAGGGCTATGGTGCCACAAGTGGAAAAAACTAAAGGAAAAGAAAAAAACAAGGAAAGAGGGAGGTGGGAAGGAAGGAGTGGACTCCTTCCCCCCAAACCGAATTGGGGTGGGAGTCCACCTCCTCCCAATCGGCCGGCGCCCTTGGGGATCCCTTGAGCCCCAAGGATGGCCCCTCCTCTCCTCCTATATATATTTGTGGTTTTAGGGATTTTGAGAGACAACTTTGCCACGTGCAACTCAAACCTATACCACGTAGTTCTTCCTCTAGATCGGATTTTTGCGGAGCTCAGGCGGAACCCTGCACGAATAGATCATCACCACCACTAGGGCACCGTCATGCTGCCATAGAACTCATCTAATTCTTCATCGCTCTTGCTGGATCAAGAAGGCCGAGATCGTCATCGAGGTGTACGTGTGCTGAACGCGGAGGTGTTGTCCGTTCGGGGCTAGATCGGGACGGATCGTGGGACGACGGTGATTTGAATCACGAAGTTGTACCACTACATCAACCGCGTTTCTTAACGCTTACTGCTTAGTAATCTACAAGGGTATGTGGATCTAATCTCCTCTCGTAGATGAACATTACCATGATAGGTCTTCGTGTGCGTAGGAATTTTTTTGTTTCCCATGCAACATTCCCCAACAAAAATTCCACATGGATGTGAAGGTAACTGAGTTGACCACCATTGTCAGACAACTTCAACATGAAGTTGACTCTATGGAGATTCCACGCTTAGAGGATGAAGATGATAATGAGGAGGAGGATGAGTCTTCTCCTCCCACTACTACTAGGTTCAGCACGAGGCCTCGGTCAGCTGATGTTCCACCTCTGGAGACAGGCCATCCATCTTCAACACAAGCTTCAGCACCTTCAGCACCAGCTCCAGCTCAAGGACCTCCATCATCGACTCCTCCAGCTCCACGGACATCAACAGACGACTTCACAAACGCTGTTCTATCGACTCCATCATGAGCTGCCCAGAGAGACGAGTAGTTCTATACCTTTGAACTTTTTGGTAACTTGTTGCCAAAGGGGGAGAAAGGTATAGATCATAGACTTCATGTGAGAGAGATATTTTGACTTTATTTGCTCTCATTTGGTTTTAAAAACTTTGGTTGTTGGATGACTTTATCCTATCTGTGTTATTGATCATACGCTTTATCCTATGTGATGCTACGATATCATCTCTTAGCTATCCTTGTGATGATCACTCAATTATCTTGTTGGTGTCATCTGCATTGCTATTATTCATACGCACCACCAATATGTATGTGATAGGGAAGAGTAACCTATGATCCTAATCGATTGTGCATTTGCATTAAACCGCAAATTTTAAATAATGCACAAATTTAGGGGGAGCCCTTGCTTTTCACATACTTCTCAAAGTGTGGATGCTAATAATTGGTTATATCTTTTGTCAAAGCTTTGATCTATATGTTGTCATCAATTACCAAAAAGAGGGAGATTGAATACACAATTTCTCCCTAGGGTGGTTTTGATAATTGATCACAACATAGGCATCATTGGACTAATGTGTTTTCCAAGTATATTTCAGAAAAGTACAAAATATGCTATGGCTTAAGGTTTTTGTGGAGATGCCCCTTGATGCGAGAAAGAAATAATATTGGCTCAAGCTTCAAGCT
This sequence comes from Hordeum vulgare subsp. vulgare, assembly GCF_904849725.1. Lineage (NCBI taxonomy): Eukaryota > Viridiplantae > Streptophyta > Magnoliopsida > Poales > Poaceae > Hordeum > Hordeum vulgare. The sequence goes on from NC_058524.1 coordinate 198,806,419, forward strand.
ACAAGACTCTTCATTTTATATTTGTGACAAATCACTTTTGAGTCCAAAGGAAAGCCAATACTATTAAAAGGGGGTGAGGTAGTAAAATGAACTGATTGCTCAAATGCTCAAAGGTAGCCACCAAAACACTCAGTCATTTTTCCCACATATCCTCTCTGTCAAGTTGCACATTCACAAATTTGGTGCACCAACATTTCCACATCGGACCCACCGAGTTTTAACCTCACACGGAACCCTAGCCATTCCCACCAAATTGGTGCAACCAAAACTGCATCGGTGCTACCGAGTTTGGGTGACCAACATTTTGTTACCAAGATACACAAAATCGGAATTTCCGAGTTTGAGTATCGATTCCACCGAGTTTGGCCATATGACCGTTAGTCACCTTTTCGATGCCACTGAGTTATATATATGGGTCTCACCGAGATTCAAAAGTTCACACCTTTAGTGCTAGTCGGTACCATCGAGTTTCCAACTTCGGTGTCACCGAGTTTGCTCTTTTGTGTGTAACGGTTGGATTTTGGTTGCTGCATATATGTACCCCTTCACCCACCTCTCATTCGTGGGAGAAGCACTCAGAACACACACTTCATTTCCAGAATCATTTTCTGAGAGAGAACCACCTACTCATGTGTTGTGACCAAGATATTCCAATCCAATCATTTGAAACTTGATTTCTAGCCTCAACCAAACTACTTTCCACCAAATCAACCTCTCCTACCCATGCATATTCTATGAGATAGTGATTTGTGTTGAGGAGACTATCTTTAGAAGCACAAGAGCAAGGATTTCATCAATCTACCCCATCTATTACCTTTTCGAGGGTGGTGCCTCCTAGATTGGTTAGGTGTCATTTGGGAACCTCCTACTTGGTGTTGTGGAGTTGAACCAAGATGTTTTTAAGGGCAAGGAGATCGCCCACGTTGTGAATATCTACCGTGAGTAAGTCTAGTCCTCCATGGATGGAAGCCATGGAGGGATAGACAAGGTCGCTTCTTTGTGGACCCTCCGTGGGTGGAGCCCTCCATGGACTCTCACAGCTATTACCCTCCGTGGGTTGAAGTCTCCACTAACATGGACGTACAATAGCACCACTTATGGGAACCATGCCAAAATCGCCGTGTAAACCTCATGCATTTAATCTCCCTACCTTACTCCTCTATTTACACTTGCATGTTGATACATCCCGAACGTATCTATAATTTCTCCTTGTTCCATGATCTTTTGGGTGACATTGTTTTATGTTTTGCTACACTTTTATATCATTTTACACATATTTTGACTAACATACCAACTCAGTGCACTAGTGCGAGTTTATGTCTGCTGATGTCTATTTTGCAGGGGCTTTTACCCAATTTTCCGAAGCCCGAAAAAATCCTGAAAAAAATATAAAAATCGGCGAAACAAAAGCTTCCGGATCACCGAAGGAGGGCCGGATGGGGGCCACGTGCCTCCGAGGCGGCCTGCTAGCGCGGCCAGGCCCTAGGCCGCGCGAGGAGGTCACTAGGTGGGTCCCACCTCCTCCGGTGCCCTCCTTTGGCCTATATTTAGAGTCCCAAGAGGAAACCCTCGCAAACTTTCTGGAATCACGAATTTCTCCATCGTGCCGCCGCCGCAGCGCTTCCAAGATTGGGAGCGTGAGGAGACCTCTTCCCGGCACCCTGCCAGAGGGAGCATTGACATCCGGGAGATTCTCCACCACCATGGACGCTTCCCGGACGTGCCGTGAGTAGTCCTCCTTGGACCATGGGTCCTTGACCAGTAGCTATGTGATGTCTTCTCTCCAATCTTGTGCTTCAATGGTTAGTCCTTGTGAGCTGCCCTACATGATCAAGGCATCTTTCTAATTATCTTGCTTTTGCTATGCTCGGTTTTGTTGGGATCCGATGGATTATAAGATTGTGTTCATATTGTTATGAGTTATATATCTGATTATCCTTTTATATTATGTTCCTTAGTGATTCATGCATGTTCTCCATTGCTATTTATTGCTTTGGCCAAGTAGTAGATTGTAACTCCAAAAGGGAGCATTATAAATGATTGTGGGTTCATGCACCTCGATGTCTAGCTTGAGTGACACAAACATGAGACTAGGGGATGTGATTGTTGCCACCAGGGAGAAAACAACGGTGCATGTGATCACGGTTGCAAGGATTGTTTACCTTACACATAGTTCGTTAATGCAGTTGTTTGTTGCTTTGAGTTTACACTTTGGGTGGTGCTCGCAACTTAATACCAGAGAGATGTTCTCGATAGATATCTCTAGGTGGATGATTAGTAAGTAGATGCTGATAAATAAACAGTCTACTTGTCTTGGCGTACTGCCCATTACTATTGAACCTCTAACTATCAAGTAGTATAATTAGCATTGCGGAGCGGTCATAATTCTGTCAATTGCCCAACTGTGATTTGTTTACCCTAGCATAGTTGTTTATCGTCTTTTGGGAGAGCTACATCACTAGTGAATATCATGTGACTCCAGTCCATATCACCATCATTGTTTACACCTCCATCATTTACCGCTTTCATTTACTTTTCCGTTGCAATCACTATTACCTTCTCGCTTGTGTTTTGATCCTTTGCAAACTACAAGGTAGAAGAGATTGACAACCTCTCTGTACTCGTTGGGAGCAAAGTTATTTGTTGTGTGTGCAGGTCCACGTCTTCTGCTGACCAGGATAGGAGACACCTACTTGTTGATCCTAGGAGTCCTTCTGGTTCGATAAACCTTACAGTCTCTATGTGAGGGAAATTTGTTGCTGACTACATCTCCACCTTCCACTTGTGGTAACCAACGAGGGGCGAGAAGTATATCCATCAACTCGTCATCAAGCAAATTTTAGGCGCCGTTGCGAGGGACTCCAGTCTTCAAGATAGGGGAGTTGCACGCTATCCTTTACCTTCGCTTTTTAGTCTTGTTAGTTTGCTCTCTAGTTTTTGCTTTAGAGTCTTATACCAAAAACCACAAAAAAAATTAGTTGCTTTATTCTTCCTTGTTGCTGCTTCTATGGGTTCCACTGAGAACACCATGTTGGGTGACTCCACTAGACACAACAACAATGATTATACCTTCTTCTCTATTGCTCAAGTTATCACGAAGGGTCTTTTTTACAAGTAAACCATGTGACTATACTAGTCATTATGGAGAATTATGCCCTTGGCATGGTTGCGTCGGGAAGCCACAAGATCTTTGGTTTGAAGTTGCTCCTAAACGTCCCCAAACTTGGGAGGACGTCCAAACTCTTATAATAAAGAACAAATCAAACGTAGAGGATGACACTACAATTTTACTTAATAGCAACATCATTGATTTTGACAATTGTAGTCTCTCCGAAGTCATCACCTTTTTGCAAAGAATGGCTAAAGACCCCCACACTAGTACACTCAATATTGCCTTCACCGAGCATATTACCAATGCTCTTATCAAAGCTAGGGAGGAGAAACTCAAGCTAGAGACTTCTATTCCTAGGAAACTAAAAGATGGTTGGGATCCTATGCTCAAAATTAAATTGAATAATATCTCTTGCTTTGCTTCGTGTGATGTTGGAGCCAGTGCTTCCGTTATTCCTAAAAGAATGTATGATATGCTTAATTGGAAATCTTTTGATCCATGTTCTTTTGGTGTTCGTCTCGTTGATTCTTCCATAAAGAAACCTTTAGGGAGAATTGATGATGTTTTTATTATTGTCAATGATAATTATGTGTCCGTTTATTTTCTTATTATGGACATTGAATGTGATCCTTCATGTCCAATTATTTTGGGACGTCCTTTTCTCCGCACCGTTAGTGCTATCATTGACATGAAAGAGGGAATTATTAACTTCCAATTTCCTCTTAAAAAGGGAATCGAACACTTCCCTAGAAAGAAGATTAAGTTACCTTATGAGTCCTTACTCGGGCAAGTTATTCTTTTGGAGTTGATAACACTTGATCTTATTGCATTGTGCCTAGTACAAAGGCATAAAAGAAAGCGCTTGTTGAGAGGCAACCCAATTTGTTTTTACTTTCTGTTTAAGTGGTCTTGATATGTGTTACTACTGTAGCAACATAATTTTATCTTTGTTTTTAAGCTTTGTGCCAAGTTATAGCCTCCGATTGCAAGAAAGTTCAAAAATTGTGACATGCTGTCCAGAAACAGATTATGTGTGCCTAACGGGAAAATTGGACAAAAATCAGCATATAATCTTTTTGATCTGAGTTTTTTTGAAAGCATGATATATATAATTATCTTTCTGGCATCTGTTCTGAGTTGTTTTATTTGAGTTTCATAAGTACCCCGAATAAATTATTTACTACCTGTTGTTCTGTTTTTCACATATTCTGCCATGTTTTGCGTTTTCGTTGTTTTGCAAATCCTAAGCTTACTTTTATTTGCAAAACCTTTTGGCATTCATGAGAAGCAGTATATTTTCATGAAAATCTTTATTGCCAGTAGGTAATGATTTATTTTATTAAGGGTACTAACTACTCTAATCAGCTTATGATGAGTTTCGTATGAAGGGAGTTTTCAAGTATGTGATGGGAGAGATGATGAAAGAAGATACATGAGTGTCAAATGCTCAATCTTGGGGATGCCTCCATGCAACCCAAAAAATATTCAAAGGAGACTCAAGCATCTGAGCTTGGGGATGCCCCCGTGCATCCCCTTCTCTATCAACAATCATCAGTTCGTCCATCTCCATGCTACATTTTTATCACTTCATATGATATGTGCTATGCTTGGAGCGTCTCTCTTTTTGATTTTTAGTTTGTTTTAGTTTTGCTTGCTGTTCATAACAAGTAGGAACCTAGCCTACCTTGTTTGGGAGAGACACACGCTCCATTCCACTCTAGAACACAACATAGGTTTTCATGCTTATCTTTTTTGTGTGTTCTTCATCTTTTCGTAGCTACTCTCATGCTTAGGTCTTAGTTTTCATGCTTATCTTCTTAAGAGCTATTATATAGGTTGATTTTGTAACTATCTTGAGTTATCATGCTTATCTTGTTAAGAGAGTTGGCTCGTTGCACTGAGTTGTGTGTCTTGCATGAGTAGGTAATTCAGATTGCTATTTAAGAATAGTAGTAACTTGCAATAGTTTTGAGGTATTAATTTGAGTGATGTTTGGACTATTGGTTCCAAGAGATTGAGCTTATTAGTGATAGGTGTCGTATTTTGGGAAATCCATGTGTTTTTCAAAAACTAAAAATTAGTTGAGAACTCTAGCTACTAAATTGATCGCTAACCTCTAGAGGGGTTGGAATATATAGAGTACCCTCACGTTACCATGAGTCGAGGATGCGCAAGGATAACCAAACCCCCAAAACTCCTCCTCGGGGTACTTGTATCTTTGTGAATTTCCTAACTAGATAGAGAGTTACAAATAATAAGTGTATGAGTTCTTCGAACTAATGTGAGTATTCGACTGTTGGCACTTCCACCATCCATATTTTGCTAGCCTCTTCGGTACCGTGCATTGCCCTTTCTCACATTGAGACTATGTGCAAACTCCGCTGGTGCATCAAAACCCATGACATGATACGCTCTGTCATAAATAAACCTCATTATATCTTTCCTCAAAACAGCCACCATACCTACATACAAAGGCATTTCCATAGCCTTTCCGAGATACATTGCCATGCAACATCCACCATCTCATGACTTTATCTTCATGTCATACATGCTTTTGCTTGATCGTAGAGCCGCATGATAGTTGGGCCTTGCCCTTATTACTGCTGCATGACAGGCTAGTACCATTGCATATCCTGCTACACTAGCAGAGGCATACATTTGCATACATCATGATAATTTTCACTTGTCTTTATGTTGATTACTTCTTATAAAGTGTGATGATTTTTCTTTTTGTTCATGTAAAACATAGAGTTTTTCCCTTAAGAGAGGAAAAGATCCCAAAGAGGACAAACAAAAGATCCCAAAGAGGATAAATGAGAGATAAAAAGAAAGAGCCAATGATGCCACAAAAATAAAAGAAAAAGAGGAAAAAAAAGAAAAAAAAAGAGAAGGGGGCAACACTAATATTCCTTTTGAAAGATCCACACCCGTACTCCATTATTATATTGGTACTACATAGATATTATCATTCATGCATAACTATGTGGGGACCCTTACACTATAGAACTTGGTTTGCATATTTCAATGATGAGCCTCCTCCAAAGAGCTCTAGGTCTTCATGAGAAAACAAGTTGGATGCACCCCCACTAGTTCCATTGGAGAGCTTACCTTAACTCATATGTGCATCCATCACATGGCAATCCCTACTTCTCACATCATATCTATCATTTGGCTTTCTCTTGCCTATGGTTGTCCTAATTGATGTGAGCCTTTCACACCTTTTTGTCTTCCTTCCCCATCATTATTCTATTTGCCATCCTAAGTGCCAACATATCTTGCTTACGCTCATCCATTGCATGCGTGCTCAAAATCAAAAGGCAGAGGTTCATTCTGACTTCTGCCTGACTAGTGGTCTCGGGATGAGTCAAAATAAGATTCCGAAGGAGACTAAGTGTGAGGTTTAGTAGATTGAGTTCTCAACTAAGAATATATTTTATGATCTCAACGCATCTCCCACTTCTTGCACGCAGACACCATTGGGAGACATTTGAGTCACGGACATCAAGAACTCTTGCACCTTTATGTTCTTACTTTGCAAAACTCAATACTAGATATAGACTCTTGCTTGTTATTGTCTTGACTTGAATTGCATATCTTACTTGCTTTACTTTGAAGTTATTATCTGTGTGTTAGCATGTCACCACAGAAATTATTGTGTTATCATTTATCTACTCGAGGACGAGCAGAAATTAAGCTTGGGGATGTTGTTACATCCCAAACGTATCTATAATTTCTGCTTGTTCCATGATCTTCTGGGTGACATTGTTATATGTTTTGCCACACTTTTATATCATTTTACACATATTTGGACTAACCTACTAACTCAGTGCTCCATGTTCTAGTTTATGTCTGCTGATGTCTATTTTGCATGGGCTTTTACCAATTTTCCGAAGCCCGAAAAAATCCAGAAAAAATATATAAAAAATTAGCAAAACGGAAGGTTCCGGATCACCAAAGGAGGGACAGAGGGGGGCCACGGGCCTCGCAAGCGGCCTGCTGGCGCGGCTAGGCCCTAGGCAGCGCCAGGAGATCTTCTGGGTGGGTCCCACCTCCTCCGGTGCCCTCCTTTGGCCTATATTTAGAGTCCCGAGAGGAAACCCTCGTAGACTTTCTGGAATCGCGAATTTCTCCATTGTTCCTCCGCTGCAACGCTTCCAAGATCGGGAGCGTCAGATTCTTCCCGGCACCCTGTCGGACGGAGGATTGCCCTCCGGGAGCTTCTCCACCACCATGGACGCTTCCCGGACGTGCCATGAGTCCTCCTCCTTGGACCATGGGTCCATGACCAGTAGCTATGTGATGTCTTCTCTCCATTCTTGTGCTTCAATGGTTAGTCCTTGTGAGCTGCCCTACATGATCAAGGCATCTATGTACTTCTCTTGCTTTTGCTATGCTCGGTTTGTTGGGATCCGATGGATTATAAGATTATGTTCAGATTGTTATGAGTTATATATTTGATTATCCTTTTATATTATATTCCTTAGTGATTCATGCATGTTCTCAGTTGCTATTTATTTCTTTGGCCAAGTAGTAGATTTTAACTCCAAGAGGGAGCGTTATGCATGATTGTGGGTTCATGCCCCTCGATGTCTAGCTTGGGTGACAGAAACATGAGACTAGGGGATGTGCTTGTTGCCACCAGGGAGAAAACAACGGTGCTTGTGACCACGGTTGCAAGGATTGTTTACCTTACGCATAGTTCGTTAATGCACTTGTGTGTTGCTTTGAGTTTACACTTTGGGTGGGGCTCGCAACCTAATATTGGAGAGATGTTCTGGATAGATATCTCAAGGTGGATGATTGGTAAGTAGATGCTGATGAATAAACGGTCTACATGCCTTGGCGTACTGCCCATTACTATTGAACATCTAACTATCAAGTAGCATAATTAGCATTGCGGTGCGATCATAATTCTGTCAATTGCCCAACTGTGATTTATTTACCCTAGCATAGTTGTTTATCATCTTTTGGGAGAGAGAGATCACTAGTGAACATCATGTGACTCCTGTCCATATCACCATCATTGTTTACACCTCCATAATTTACCGCTTTCATTTACTTTTTCGTTGCAATCACTATTGCCTTCCCGCTTGTGTTTTGATCCTTTGCAAACTACAAGGCCAGAGAGATTGACAACCTCTTTGTACTCGTTGGGAGCAAAGTTATTTGATGTGTGTGCAGGCCCACGTCTTCTGCTGACCAGGACAGGAGACACCTACTTGTTGATCCTAGGAGTCCTTCTAGTTCGATAAACCTTACAGTCTCTGTGTGAGGGAAATTTGCTGCTGACTACATCTCCACCTTCCACTTGAGGTAACCAACGAGGGGCGAGAAGTATATCCATCAACTCGTCATCACATGTTTACTTTCATCTCCTATACTATTAGAACTTCATGTGTAGGGTGTACTTGACTTCTTATAATTGACATTGCTGCCTCTCAAGTAAAATTGGGAAAAGGCGAAAATATTATGTTGTCAAGTAGTCTAATTACCCCCCTTCTTGACATACTTTCAATCCTACACTTTGCGAATGAGCTTGCTCCCGTTGTCTTCCCTCTTCTCATAAGGACAATCTGCCACAAAGGGACTCGCATTGCTGCATTTGTAGCATGTCTTTAGTCGTTGCTTGTTCTTGGACCCACTTGAGTTGTTCTGGGAGAAGTTGGGCCTTGAGTTTCTCTTGTTGCCCCAAAATTGCCTTGATGCAAGAGCCATGTGCTCGTGATAAGTGTACTTTGTGTCTTCAGGGCAGCCATCTTCTTATTCTTCTTCTTTGTCATCAGAAATGACCTTGGCTCTCAAGGCAAGGTTGGGTGAGGCTATCTTCGACCGGACACGAGCAAGAGCATTGTCGGTGGTATTGTTCATGATATTCATGGCAATGAACTCATCCAACACTTCGCTTGAGGTCAAGGTGTGGAAATACGGCCTTTGACGAATGATAGAGGATATGGCTTTGTTAAATGCCATGGTGGCCTTGAGAAACTTGCGCTTGATCCAAGTGTCATCCGCATCCTTGCTCCCATGATCTTGGAGAGCAACGGCAAGAGTAGTGACCCTTCGGTAGAGATCACGGGGGTCCTCGTCTTCTTGCATCACAAAGTCATCAGCCTCATCTAGAACCACTTCAAAGTTGGACCGTTGAATGCTTGAGCTCCCCTTGTACAACATCAAGATATGCTCCCAACAATCCTTTGCACAGGTGAAGGGGCGCAAGTGAGATAGATCTTCAGGAGGAACTGCTGATTGAAGGATGAACAAAGCGGAATGATTGTATTGATTGTCCACCTCTTCTCTTGGAGTGAGGTTGTTTGGATCATGTGGGTAGAAGCCTTGTTCGATGATTCTCCAAAGATTTGTTGAGCTGTGACTCAAATGAGACTTGATGCGAAGGACCCAATTAGTGAAATCACCTTTAACAAGTTTAGGAGGAGGACCGAGGTTATTAATATGCGGTGTAGGGACCGGTCCTCTATAGACCACGGGAGGGGGAATCGAGGCAAAGGTTCCCGTCTAATTCTTGTCAAGAGGGGAAGAAGTTCGAGTAAGTTTAGCCGTATCCTTTTCAGAATTGGCCTCCGACTCTGATGTGGTGGGTTTAGCCACAAGCAACGGTTCAAGAGAGTTCTTCATCCCCTCAAGTAATTCTTTAAGCATGGACTTGACTTCGGTCGTCATGGACGTCTTGAGTGAGGGCATAGCCTCATTCAAGTTGTCCCGTGTGATCAAAATCAACTCCACTGCCTTTGGCACTTCGTGCCCAACCTCACTATCGTCAACCATACTCTTCAGGTGGTGAAACCCTTAATAGAGACACGTGGCTCTAATACCAATTGGAAGAATCAATATGGTTGACTAGAGGGGGTGAATAGGAAACTATCAATTTTTAGCTTTTCTTAACAAATTAGGGTTAGCAACAAAAGGTTCTCTAGATGACAACTAGGTAAGCAACCTATATGATGCTAACAAGAACGACAACAAGTGGAAGCGAGGAATACACCACAACAACAATAAGTGCAAGGTAAAGGTAAGAGATAACCGCAAGTGGAACTGGTGGACACGAGGATGCGTTACCGAAGTTCCTTCCCTTTGACAGGAAGTACATCTCTGTTGGAGCGGTGTGGAGGCATGATGCTCCCCAAGAAGCCACTAAGGGCACCGTATTCTCCTCACGCCCTCACACAATGCGAGATGTCGTGATTCCACTATTGGTTCCCTTGAAGGCGGGGACCGGACCTTTACAAACAAGGTTGGGGCAATCTCCACACAAATCTTGGAGGCTCCCACCAAGACCACGAAGCTTCACCACAATGGAATGTGGCTAAAAGGTGACCTCAGCCGTCTAGGGCGCTCAAACAACCAAGAGTAACAAGATCCACATGGGATTAGTGGAGGGAATAAAATATCTCTTAGTGGAAGTGTAGATCAGGGCCTTCTCAACGAATCCCTAGGAAATCAACAAGTTTGATTGGCTAGGGAGAGAGATTGGGCGGAAATGAGCTTTGGAGAAACAATGGAGCTTGGGGTATGTAAGAGGTAAGCTTCTAGAGGAACAAGACCCTTTATATAGTGGGGGGGGGATCCAATCGTTACCCCCACTCATAGCCCAAGCAGAGCGATACTACCGCAAGGTAGGTTCACCAACCATGGTAGTAAAAAGTTACTACCGTGCCTACCACCGCTGAGGCTGTGGATGCGCAAAAAGTACGACGGAGCGGTATTACCGCCCAGAGAGCGGTAGTAAAAAACTACTACCGCCCAAAGAGCGGTACTACCGCTATCACCAGTGGTACTACCACTGGCCCATTGCACTTACAAGGAAGAACACCGTGGAGCTCCATTGAAGCAAGGGAAAGGTGGTGCAATAGAAATGTGTACGTGTTGATTCCACCCAAACCTTTCTGAAGCGTACCCCCTCTTGATAGTATGGCTTTCCTATGACTCAAATCCACCAAGGAGAATCATAAAAAGCAACAGTCTTCGAAAGACTCCGAGGGGCACCGAATTGTCTTGCGCCTAGTCATGAATTATCTGAAATGCTCAATGCACACGATTAGCCTGCACATGCATTGTCATGAATCACCAAAACCACTTAGGGAGAAATATGCCCTAACAAGTATGCACACTTGGACTATTGTCCCATTTGCAAGTCTTGCAGGCATCTTGTGGTAGACAACGGTACGGGTGAGAAGAGGCAGATCGAAATCCCAGTTAATGTTCTTAGGTATATGACAATCATACCAAGGCTTCAATGTCTTTTCATGGTCGAAGAGACAACCATACAGATGACATGGCACAAATTGGGAAAAAGAACCGAACTAGATGCGGATGGGAATAAGATAGGGGTACACACATCGGATGGGGAAGCATGGAAAGATCTCGATGGATTACATCAGGATAAAGCGGCAGATCCTAGGCATCCTCGAGTCTGCGTTGCTACGAATGGGTTCACTCCCTTCGGTATGAAGGCAACCCAATACATTTGTTGGCCTGTATTTGTCATTTCACTCGATCTCCCCCCTAGGCAGATTATGCAAAGAAAGAATATATTCCTGATGTATTCCTCACGTTGATAATTCCAGGGCCCAACTATTTCGGGAAGAATATGAATGTGTACATGCAGCCGCTTAAGGATTAATTGCAAGAAGCTTGGGATAATGGGGTCAAGACATACGATGCCGCTAGAAAAGAAAACTTCAAAATGCATGTGTGGTACATGTACTCGATGCATGACTTTGCCGGCGTAGGCATTATTCTCTCGATGGTGTGTGCATGGAAGGTTCCCGTGCCCCACGTGCAAGGCAGCTCTTCAGTTTCATCGGTTGTAGGCGGGTGGGATGTATTCTTTGTTTGACTTGCATAGACAGTTCCTCGATCCTGACCATTAGTTCAAAAAAGACAAGAAAAACTTTACCAAAGGTAAAGTTGTCAAAACCTTGGCACCACTAATACGTCCCAAACGTATCTATAATTTCTCCTTGTTCCATGATCTTTTGGGTGACATTGTTATATGTTTTGCTACACTTTTATATGTTTTCACACATATTTGGACTAACCTAGTAACTCAGTGCACGAAGTGCCAGTTTTTGTCTATTGATGTCTTTTTTTGCAGGGGCTTTTATCCAAATTTCCAAAGCCCCAAAAATCCCAAGAAAAATATATAAAAATCAGCGTGACGGAAGCTTCCATATCACCGAAGATGGGCCAGAGGGGAGCCAGGGGCTGCCCACGCGACCTCCTGGCGCGTCCTGGCCCCTGGCTACGCCCACACGTCGCCTGGGTGGGCCCCACCTCCTCTGACGCCCTCCTTTGGCCTATACTTACCCCTCTGATTGGAAACCCTTCCATCATATCCAGAATCGCAAATTTCTCAATCGTTCCGCCGCCGAAGAGCTTCCGAGATCGGGAGCGTCAGGAGACCTCTTCCCGGCACCCTGTCAGAGGGAGGATTGACCTCTGAGAGCTTCTCCACCGCCATGGACGCTTCCCGGATGTGCCATGAGTAGTCCTCCTTGGACCATGAGTCCATGACCAGTAGCTATGTGATGTCTTCCCTCCAATCTTGTGCTTCGATGATTAGCCCTTGTCAGCTACCCTACATGATCAAGGCATCTATGTAATTTTCCTTTTATTGCTATGGTCGGTTTGCTGGGATCCGATGGATTATGAGATTATGTTAAGATTGTGATCAGTTCTATATTTGATTATGCTTTTATATTATGTTCTTTAGTGATTCATGTCTGTTCTCCGTTGCTTTGTATTCCTTTGGCTGAGTAGTAGATTGTAACTCCAAGAGGGAGCGTTATGCATGATTGTGGGTTCATGCCCCCTGATGTCTAGCTTGAGTGATAGAAACATGAGACTAGGGGATATATTGTTGCCACAAGGAAGAAAACAACGGTGCTTGTGACCACGGTTGCAAGGATTGTTTACCTTACACATAGTTCGTTAATGCAGTTGTCCGTTGCTTTGAGTTTACACTTTGGGTGGGGCTCGCAACTTAATACCAGCGAGATGTCCTACATAGATATATCAAAGTGGATGATTAGTGTCGGGGGAATGATCCCCAGGTACCCCAAAGACGGAGAGTCGAGCGGGGTGCCTGCCCGCCCAGGCCGGCCGCTCCCATTCCGCCCACGGCCGGCTGCTCCGACCAGCCGGCTACGCCAGCCAGATGGCTGCCCGGAGTCAACTATGATGTCCCTTCGGGCGTCATGCAGCTTCATTTACAGTGTAACTTGTTCCCTGGGCGCTGGTTTGTAAAGTGCCCCAGGGGACAAGCATAGCTTAGCTCCCAAGCTACATATAGCTTGGCATGTAAGCTACCCACTGTAGCTTACATATCAAGCTACACATCCATACAAAGGGCTTCATGCCCACCACGTATGGGGATCTCTTTCGGGCTGCCCTCTCATTACCTCTCACACACACACTCAGACATGAGGCCAAGTAGGAGGCAGTCAGCTCTCTTCCTCCTCTAATACAGCTCTAGGAGCAACCTTGTACTACCAATATGCATCATATACACACATGCATCAGTAGGGGTATTATATCTCCGGAGAGCCCCGAACGTGGGTAAACCACCGCGTGCTACTGCCCTATCCCGTCCCGGATCCTCCACGGCGGCCTTGCCCTCACCTTGATTAGCCATCCCATGGCATCTGCCTTCAAGGTGCCCCCTATATGAAAACAACGACATTTGGCGCCCACCGTGGAACCGTGGTCCGGGTGAGACCCTCCTCATCATCACCACCGCGACATCGCCGATGTATCTCCAGCGTTGCTCAGGGGCTCGACATCGGCACTCCAACGGCGCACCGTGCGGGGCGGCGCGTTCGTGTTTTTCGCCTTCGGACCGCTCCCACGTACGCCGGTCCATCTCCACCGTCGCATCGGTCCCCATGACCGCTCCCGCGTTGCTTCGTTTGCGGCAGGCACCGGCAAGCTCGCTCGTGCCTCTCCTCGCCATCGCCGGAGGCAGCAACGCCGACGGGCTGCGCATCCTTGTGCAGTTCCGCCCGAGCTTGGCCTCGACGCACCAATCCTCCCGCCATGCGCGCGTGACCTTGTCCAATGTCGTCGACATCTCTTCGACGACGCGTGAACGCTCAACTTCACCAACACCACACTCTGGTCACTGTGCTCGCAGGCCTGACTCCTGCGGCCGTCGGCTCCCCCTCCAGGCCAACCGATGTTCTGTACGTCGGCTCCAGTCCGCCTCACCACGCTCCTGCGGACGGCTCCCCGCAAACGTCCGCTGACCGGCTGGGCGTGCATGTATCTGCTGGCTGCATGGGCTAGGCACATGTACGCGCGCACGAGCTGGCTGTTTGGCCTGCTTTAGCTGGCTGAACTGGCCGGCTACCCCGGCCATTGCATGCTTAAGTCTAGTCGTCCGGCTCCGTCCACCACTCCGCATGCCTGTTGCAGGTTCGCATCGTCGCCAACTCGGCCACCTACGGCTGCGCCCCAGGTGCCGGCTCCGCGTCCGCGTTTGCCTCCATGGCGCCCGGCCTCCGCGCCGCCCTGGTGCAGCCCCGACTACGCCCCCGAGCACGCCTCTGCTCTGCCTCAGCGCGTGGCCGTCTCCTCTCCCTCGCGCCATCGGTCGGTGTCGCGCCTTTCGCTGGCACCGCCCATGCCGCCATGCCCCCGCCGGCTCCGGCCGTCCATATGCCGGCTCGTGGCTGGATGGTGCAAGAGGGGCCTGGTTGTCCTAGTCTGGCTGAGGCGGAGAAAGCAATGAAAATAAGAAGTACGATGCATGCACGCACGTGATGTGTGGTATGGGCATGGCTCTCATGCGTGCGTGGCCTACATGGCCAGCGAGCTCTGGCCGGCTACATGGCCCTGGCCGGTCGGCCGTGTGCTCGCTTGCTTGGCTGGCTGCACCATGTGCGCGTCTGCCTGGCCGACTGCCCATTTGACAGGGTGCAGGCCTGGCCGGCAGTGCTACGTACGTGCACGGCCCGACCTCACGGAGGGTCTCGTCCGCGCCTCCATCAGGCTGGCTCCGGCCGCCGTCGGCCGCGTACCGGCTCGCCGCTCGGGCCGGCCTCCACAAGCTGGTTCGTGCACACGCCGGCTCCGCCCACACCGCCTCGTTCCTTCAGCTTTGTGATCGCAGCCCGCTCCTCTACTACAACTACTAGCTGTGTTAGTTGGCTAGAAGAAAAAATATGGAGTGGGCGCCGGACCGACTTGGGTCGCCCGTCTACTTCGACATCGGCCGACTCCGGTCGCCTGTCTACTTCCACATCTGGCCGACTCTGGTCGCCCATCTGCTTCGACTCCCGGCATACTGGCATACCTGCCGAATGCCAGAGGCTCGGCGGTTACACCCAGCGGATGCCCCGGCGTTCTCGGCTAGCAAAAGGCCACGACGGGTGCAAACCGCACCGATCATCATCGACAACAACCGCCTTGCCGACTCCAAAAAAGCAATGTGAGCTGTTCATCTGCATATTTTTACACCATGCACAAAAGATGGATACCTCGAGCGACCCTCGGAGGCCATCCCCGCATCTGTTTCAGTTGCTTTAGTGTTCACCCCGGTGCTAGCTAGTCTCGGCCCGGGGTTGGCCGCTTGGCCCAATATGTTCGTTCCCACGGGATGGCTTAGTAGCCTGTACGGTACCGAATGCCCACTCTTTGTATCAGCTACAAACTGCACCATGGCTGTCGCGAGAGCCAAAGCTGGAGGTCACCACACGCGAAAAACGCCCAGGGAGAAAACGGCTTGGGCGACACGGTCATTTCATTGTGAGTATCCGCTCGGTCGACTCTGCTCCCAGAGTCCGAGTACTGTACGCTCCATTCCGCGGCCCACTCTTCGCCTCAGCTACTGACCGGCTCCCGGTTGTCTGGCTAGCAAGAGCAAAAGCCAAAGAGCGGGGAGAACATCAAAAAGACTTAAGGGGGCTCAGTCAAAACCGAGCCGGCACCCTTTGCATAAACTTGCACTCCCAAAACCAAATATTAGACATGTCTGCATCGACTAACCTTGTCTTTTGCACAATCATCTTGGCGGGGACCTACCATCACCCAGCTGGCTAGAGCCCGGCCGGCTTCCGACTACTCGCCGGTTGGGGCCTTTACGGCCGCTGGCTACTCCTATTCGGCTAGAGCCCTGCCGGCCGCGATCCGTAGCCGACCAACATTGTCAACATCTGCTACAACAACAGCAAGAAGCCTTCGCACGACTTACCAAGTCGCCCGGAGGCTCGGAGGCTACACCCAGCGGGTGCGCTTGCGCGCCCCCAATGGAAAGAACCAGCCGACGGACTCTGCGTCCGTGCCCGGCAGCGCCTCGCGTGCACCAGCTGGCGGACCCCACGTCCGCGCCTGGCAGCGCTTCAAGCGCACCAGCCGGCGGACCATGCATCCGCGCCCGGCAGCGCCTCGCGCGCACCCGCCGGCGGACGTTGCATCCGCGCCCGACAGCGCCTCGCGTGCACCAGCCGGCGGACGCTGCGTCCGCGCCCGGCAACGCGTCGCGCGCACCAGCCGGCGGACGCTACGTCCGCGCCCGGCAACGCCTCGTGCACACCAGCCGGCGAACCACGCGTCCGCGTCCGGCAGCGCCTCGCACGCACCAGCCGGGGGACAACTCGTCCGCGTCCGGGAGCGCCTCGCGTGCACCAGCCGGCGGACCACGCGTCCGTATCCGACAGCCCCTCGCACGCACCAGCCGACGGACCACGCGTCCATGCCCGGCAGCACCTCACGCATATCAACCGGCGGACATTGTATCCGCGCCCGACATCCCCGACTCTACAGTCTACTCCAGCAACAGCAAAGATCCTCCGCCCCACTCTTCGAGTCGCCACGACGCTCAGAGGCTACAACCAGCGGGTGCGCTGGTGCGCCCCCGCTAAAAACAAGCCACGCCGTCCTCGACTTGCAATCGACCGTCATCGACAACTTCTGCAACAACAACAAGTGCAAAAACCCTTCGTCTGGCTCTTTGAGTCGCCCAGAGGCTCGGAGGAAACTGTCGGGGGAATGATCCCCAGGTACCCCAAAGACGGAGAGTCGAGCGGGGTGCCTGCCCGCCTAGGCCGGTGATTCGTCTCCGTCGTATCTACTTTTCCGAACTCGTTTGCCCTTGTTTTGGACTCTAACTTGCATGATTTGAATGGAACTAACCCGGACTAACGCTGTTTTCAGCAGAATTGCCTTAGTGTTGTTTTTCTGCAGAAATAAAATTTCTCAGAATGTCCTGAAAATTTACGGATATTTTTTCTGGAATAAAAGAAAAATACCTGCGCAAATATCCACCGGAGGAGGTGGACCAGTGGGCCACAAGCCCACATGCCGCGGCCACCCCCCCGGTCGCGCCGTGAGGGCTTGTGGGGCCCACGTGGCTCCATCGCCCCCAAATTCAGCTCTATATCTTCCGTCTCGCCCGGAAAAAATTAGAGAGAAGGTTTCTTTGCGTTTTGCGATACGGAGGCGCCGCCACATCCTGTTCTTTATCTAGAGGGCAGATCTGGAGTCCGTTTCGGGCTCCGGAGAGGGGAAATCGTCATCATCAACCTTTCTCCATCGACAATTCCATGATGCTCTTCATCGTTCGTGAGTAATCTTATCGTAGGCTTGCTGGACGGTGATGAGTTGGATGAGATCTATCATGTAATCGAGTTAGTTCTTGATGGGGATTGATCCCTAGTATCCACTATGTTCTAGATTGATGTTGCTACTACTTGGCTATGCTTAATGCTTGTCACTAGGGCCCGAGTGCCATGATTTCAGATCTGAACCTATTATGTTGTCACCAATATATGTGTGTTTTATATCCTATCTTGCAAATTGTAGTCACCTACTATCTATGTGTTATGACCCGGCAACCCCGGAGTGACAATAGCCGGAACCACTCCCGGAGATGACCATAGTATGAGGAGTTCATGTATTCACCACGTGTTAATGCGTTGGTCCGGTTCTTTATTAAATAGAGAACCTTAATATCCCGTAGTTTCCATTAGGACCCCGCTGCCACGGGAGGGATGGACAATAGATGTCATGCAAGTTCTTTTCCCTAAGCACGTATGACTACATTCGGAATACATGCCTACATTAGATTGACGAACGGGAGCTAGTTACATATCTCTCCGTGTTATAGCTGTTACATGAAGAATCACATCCGTCATACTCATCCATCACCGATCCACTGCCTATGAGTCTTTTACTACTGGTCCTTGCTACATTACTTTGTCTAGGCTTGTCCCTTGCTACAAAAGGGATTGGGCCACTCTGTTGCTGCTGTTGTCACTCTGTTGCTACTGTTGTTACTTTGCCGCTGCTGCTACTGATGTTCCTTGCAACTTCTCTGTTACTTGTTGCAAGAATTTTCTGGAGCCATTGCCAGGGAAGAATAGTTCCCCGTCCACGTGATTTTTACTGGTGCCATTGATACAACAGTTAGGAATAGTCTACCGTCAATAGGTCATTTCTGGCACCGTTGCTATCATACTACTTTGCTACTGATACTTTCCTTGCAGACACTAATCTTTCAGGTGTGGTTGAATCTGACGAATTCAACTGCTAATACTTGAGAATATTCTTTCGCTTCCCTTGTGTGAACCAACAACTTTGGGTTGAATACTTTACCCTCAAAAACTGCTGCGATCCCATACGCTTTTGGGCCATCAAGGCTTTTTCTAGCGCAATTGCCGGGGAAGCACACCTATATTCTCTGAGTCACTTAGGATTGACGTCTGCTGATCACTATGAGGAATCCGAAAGATCCAAGAACTAAAATCGTGCCTTCCACTACAAGGAGAGGTAAGGAACTTCCATCTAGCTCTGCACTTGATTCACCTTCTGTTTTGAGTAAGTTTTTGACATCACCTCCTGCTAGAAATCTTGATATGTCGCCTGTGCTTGATGATGCTACTTCTGCTGCCCATGATGCTTATGATGCTATGCTTGATACTATGCCTGACGATGCTATGCTTGATACTATGCCTGATGATGCTATGCTTGATACTATGCCTGATGATGCTATGCTTGATACTGCTTTGCCACTTGGTGCCCTTGATGCACATATTGCTAGAATTGCTGATAGATGTGATGATATTTCTGAAACTGCTGATACTATTGAAGTAGAACCTACTACTATGCCTGAATTGCCTGTTATGCCTGATACACGCTATGTTATGGAGGGAGAGATAGCTGAGGATTTTCTTGCGTGTAAGGATAGCTATGATGTTGAGAAACTTCTGTGCAAGTGGAAGGAAAAATCTCTGAACGCTAGGATGAAATACGACCCGAAGTTTGCCACTTCGCCTATCTTTGTGACCGATAAGGATTATGAATTCTCTGTCGACCGTGAATTAATCACTATGGTCGAATCTGATCCTTTTAACGGTTATGAGTCTGAAACGGTTGTAGCCCATCTTACCAAACTGCACGATATAGCCACCCTATTCACTAGTGAGGAAAAGATCTGCAACTACTATATGCTCAATTTGTTTCCTTTCTGGCTAAAGGATGATGCTAAGACTCGGTTCACTTCTCTTGCTCCTGGATGTGTGCATAGCCCCCAGGATATGGTCCGCTACTTCTCTAAAAAATATTTCCCTGCCCATAAGAAGCAAGTTGCCTTGCAGGAAATATACAACTTTGCTCAAGCTGAAGAAGAGAGTCTCCCACAAGCTTGGGGGAGGCTTATCCAGCTATTGAATGCTTTGCCTGATCACCCTCTTGAGAAGAACGAAATACTTGATATCTTCTATAATGGACTCACTGATGCTTCCAAAGACCACCTGGATAGTTGTGCCGGTAGTGTTTTCAGGGAACGAACCGTAGAACAAGCTAAGATTCTATTGAATAACATCTTGTGCAATGAGAATGCTTGGACTATTCCCGAACCACCTCCTAAGCCAACTCCGAAGAGAAGAGGTATTCTATTCCTCAGTCCTGAAGATATGCAAGAAGCTAAGAAATCTATGCGAGAGAAATGCATTAAATCTGAAGATGTCAAAAATCTACCACCTATCGAAGAGATCCATGGTCTCGAGAACCCGATACAGGTAGTAGAAGTAAATTCTCTGCATAGGTTTGATGAGAGTGATATTCCTTTTGATAAACCTGCTAGCTTATGCATGGATGAATTTGATAACTTTGTTGCCAAACAACAGAGTTTGAATGATTATGTTAGCAGACAATTGGAACAGAATGCTCGTATGCTTAGTCATTTAAGTGCTTGTGTGGACAGAAATGTCAATGATCTTAAACTTCTGAGTAAACATGCCTCTATGGTTACTACTCAAGTAGAACAACTACTTAAAGCTCAAAATGACTTGCTCAATGAGTTGAATGACAATTCTGTTAGAGTCGTCACTAGAGGCGGTAGAATGACCCAGGAACCTTTGTATCCAGAGGGTCACCCGAAGAGAGTTTAACAAGATTCTCAAGGAGTTAGCTCTGATGCACCTAGTCATCCTAGAAAGAAGAAGAAAGATGATAGGAACCTGCACGCTTGCAACCCTGTTGCTGCTACACCTGAGAGTCCAAACGATGTCTCTGTCTCTGATGCTAAAACACAATCTGGTGATGAACATGAGCCTAATGATAATATCAATAGTGATGTTCATGATGATGCTCAACCTAGCGATGATAAGGATGTGGAGATTCAAGTTGATCATGATAACCCACAACCTAAGAATAGAAGATATGATAAGAATGACTTTGCTGCTAGGAAGCACAGTAAAGAAAGGGAACCATGGGTTCAGAAACCTATGCCCGTTCCTCCTAAACCATCCAAGAAAAAGGATGATGAGGATTTCGAGCGATTCGTTGAGATGATCAGACTTGTCTTTCTGCAAATGCGTTTGACAGATATGCTCAAGATGTCTCCGTATGCTAAGTACATGAAAGATATTGTGACTAATAAGAGGAGGATACCTGATCTTGAGATCTCCGCCATGCTTGCCAATTACACTTTCAAGGGTGGAACTCCTAAGAAACTAGGTGATCCCGGTGTGCCCACTATACCTTGCTCCATTAGAGGCAACTACGTTACAACTGCGTTATCCGACCTTGGAGCCGGTGTTAGTGTTATGCCTCTCTCTCTTTATCGTGGACTTGAACTGGATAAGTTGACACCTGGTGAAATATCTCTGCAAATGGCCGACAAATCAACTGCTTTCCCTATCGGCATTTGCGAGGATGTGCCTGTTGTGGTTGCTAATGTCACTATCTTAACAGACTTTGTTATCTTGGATAGTCCTGAGGACGATGCCATGGCTGTCATCCTCAGAAGACCCTTTTTAAACACTGCAGGGGCTGTTATAGATTGCAACAAAGGCAATGTCACTTTCCATGTCAATGGTAATGAGCATACGGTGCACTTTTGGAAGAAGCAATATCGAGTACATTGCATCAATGCTATCGAAAAAACTTCAATGATTCTTATTGGGAGCTTTGAATGCCCTATTCCTCGCGTCAAGATGAAGTATGATTTGCTTGTTGGGGAGATACACATCCACATTGAGGTGACCTAGTGACTATTCAAAAATTCTCCGTTCTCTTTTGCGATTCGAAAAGGTTTGTCGAGGAGACTTGATCAACCTCATTGACGGATTTTCTTTCGATGACCATGAGATGGATGAATTGAGGAATCACAAACCTCTGTTCCAAGCTTTCACCTTCGGTTGCCTAGAAGAAAAATGATAGATTTAGTTTATTTTTCCCTATTTTCTGTTTTAGCGTCTGGTGGAAAAGTACCCTCAAAATAAAAGTTCTCCGAACGCCGTGAAAATCAAGTACGATTTTTTCTGGATTTTTTGAAAAATACTGGACGAAGAGCTTGTCTGGGGGCTGCATGAGTGGGCCACAAGCCCTTGGGTCGCGGGCACCTCCCTGGCCGCGCCACCCAGGCTTGTGGGGCCCACAGGCACCCCCTCCACTCATTCTTGCTCTCAGCTGGTTCTCCTACCTCTAGAAAAAATCGTTTTGCAGCTCACACTATAGTGGCATCCTGAGTCCACTCCGGAGTACCCGGAGCTGGTTATTTCCCTCCTTGGGAGTAGACCAACTTAGGCCAAAAGCCTAAGCTTGGGGGAGTACGTGTTCTCACCAACTTTACATTCTTGCTTGTGCTTTCACTTCGTTAGCCGGTGTTCACACTTTGCCACTGTATCATCCATGCTAGTTTATTTCTTTTTCTCGTTTTCTTTTCGTGTATCTGTCTAGTTTGAAAAAAACCAAAAAGTTTTTCTTTTCCTCTTTTACTTGTTGGGAGCTTTCCCGTGTAGATAGTTTTCTTTTTCTTTGGGTCAAGGTAGAAGATATTGGTTACAATGTTTAGTGGCTCTTGCATGCATACCTGTTTAGCTTTCAAAGAGCCATATTACTTTGTCTTCTCCTTTGTGTTTGGCTGCAGATTCCAGCTTTAGTCTAATGCACGAGCACGCTTATTATTGTTCACGTCATTCGTTCGTGCAAGTGAAAGGCAATAATGACGATATATGATGAAGTAACTGAGCCTGGAAAAGCTGGTATGAACTCGATCTATTTTGTTTTTGTAAATATGACTAGCTCATCATGCCTGATTCAGCTTTGTTGTGAGAGAAACATGTTTGCAATGACAACTTAGAGATCATAGTACCTTATGCCATGCTTATTTTACTAGGATCTTATAATGGTTTGTCTTGGTTGCCAACATGAATGTTGAGATGACTATGATGTAGTATGATAGGATGGTATCCTCCTTTGACTGTTTCAAGTGGCTTGACTTGGCGCATATTCACGCATGTAGTTGAAACAAAATCAACATAGCCTCTATGATGTTCATGTTCAAGGTGATTTATGTCCTCCTCATGCTTGCACTCAATGTTAGTTAATCTCAATGCATTTTGATGACTGTTGTCGCTCTCTAGTTGGTCGCCTCCCAGTCTTTTGCTAGCCTTCACTTGTACTAAGCGGGAATACTGCTTGTGCATCCACTCCCATAAACCCAAAGTTGTGCCATATGAGTCCACCATACCTACCTATGTGCGGTATCTACCAGTCGTTTCAAGTAAATTTGCATTTGCCACTCTCTAAATCTTCAAGAAATAATCTGTTTTGCATGCCCGAACCGCTCACGTGGTGACAGGGGGCTATTGGTATCTTCCATGCTAGGCGTGTTATCCTCGATATGTGTTTATTCACTATCATTCACGAGAAAGGGGCCGGTAATTGGAATTCCCAGTTCCATGCTCAAATCGAAAAGATAATTGCAAACAAAACTCCCCCAGGATTGATGTTGGTATGGACGGTACCCGAGGATTCGGCTAGCCGTGGAGTGTGATTGATTGCTGGTTGGGAGAGTCAAAACTTTACTTTTTTTGTTTGGGAACCGCCTATAGCATGTGTAGCTTGGAAGATGTTGAGAACTCTTGGTCATTGCGTTGACAATGAAAGCATGCCACCCAAAATTATTATCTCTGTTTTCAAAGCTTGAGCTCGGGCACCTCTGCAAATCAATGCTTCCCTCTGCGAAGGGCATGTCTATTTATGTTCCTGTTGAGTCATCCTCCTCTTACAAAAGCACCAATTAGAGAGCACCTCTGTCATTTTTA
This sequence comes from Hordeum vulgare subsp. vulgare, assembly GCF_904849725.1. NCBI lineage: Eukaryota > Viridiplantae > Streptophyta > Magnoliopsida > Poales > Poaceae > Hordeum > Hordeum vulgare. Next base: position 198,830,098 of record NC_058524.1, read on the forward strand.
TGCTTTGCTTTTAACTGTGTTGAGTATGACTGTGGTTGGATCTCCATTGCCTTGAATTACAATGTTTAGTAAGCCCTTGGTCTTTGAAGGTGCTCTGCATTTATGTTTTGCGGTCTTAGAAAGAGCTAGCGGGATACCATCTATTCGTACTGCTTCATGTTGTTTTGATTGAAGTGTTGACGTTTGAGACTTATTATTATTTGCTCGCTAGTTGATTATGCCATTGTTATGAGTTTACCGTGAGACCTAGATGTCATTTGCTTATGTGGTTTGCTTGTGATCTTGCTGAAATTCTGGTTATGAGTTAGACATAGTTGCAACAACAAGATCAAACAGAGTTCGTCAAAGTTTTTCTTTTGTCTCTCTCAGTTTGTCAACTGAGTTGCTTGAGGACAAGCAAGGCTTTAAGCTTGGCGGAGTTGAGACATCTCCGTCGTATCTACTTTTCCGAACTCTTTTGCCCTTGTTTTGGACTCTAACTTGCATGATTTGAATGGAACTAACCCGGACTGACGCTGTTTTCAGCAGAATTGCCTTAGTGTTGTTTTTGTGCAGAAATAAAAGTTCTCGGAATGTCCTGAAAATTTACGGAGATTTTTTCTGGAATAAAAGGAAAATACCTGCACAAAGGTCCACGAGAGGAGGTGGACCAGTGGGCCACAAGCCCATAGGCCGCAGCCACCCACCTGGCCGCGCCGTGAGGGCTTGTGGGGCCCACGTGGCTCCACCGCCCCCAAACTAAGTTTTATATCTTCCGTCTCGCCCGGAAAAAAATCAGAGAGAAGGTTTGATCGTGTTTTGCGATACGGAGTCGCCGACACATCCTGTTCTTCATGTGGAGGGAAGATCTGGAGTCCGTTTCGGGCTCCGAAGTGGGGAAATCGTCGCCATCGTCATCATTAACCTTTCTCCATCGACAATTCCATGATGCTCTTCATCATTCGTGAGTAATCTCATCGTAGGCTTGATGGACAGTGATGAGTTGGATGAGATCTATCATGTAATCGAGTTAGTTCTTGATGGGGATTGATCCCTAGTATCCACTATGTTCTAGATTGATGTTGCTACTACTTGGTTATGCTTAATGCTTGTCACTAGGGCCCGAGTGCCATGATTTCAGATCTGAACCTATTATGTTGTCGCCAATATATGTGTGTTTTAGATCCTATCTTGCAAGTTGTAGTCACCTACTATGTGTTATGACCCGGCAACCTCGGAGTGACAATAGCCGGAACCACTCCCGGAGATGACCATAGTATGAGGAGTCCATGTATTCACCACGTGTTAATGTGTTGGTCCAGTTCTTTATTAAAAGGAGAACCTTAATATCCCGTAGTTTCCATTAGGACCCTGCTGCCACGGGAGGGATGGACAATAGATGTCATGCAAGTTCTTTTCCCTAAGCATATATGACTATATACGGAATACATGCCTACATTAGATTGACGAACGGGAGCTAGTTACGTATCTCTCCGTGTTATAGCTGTTACATGATGAATTACATCCGTCATACTCATCCATCACCGATCCACTGCCTACAAGTCTTTTACTACTGGTCCTTGCTACGTTACTTTGTTTAGGCTTGTCCCTTGCCACAAACGGGATTGGGCCACTGTGTTGCTGCTGCTGTTACTGTGTTGCTACTGTTGTTACTTTGCTGCTGCTACTACTACTGTTCCTTGCTACTTCTCTGTTACTTGTTACAAGACTTTTCTGGAGCCGTTGCCAGGGAAGAATAGTTCCCTGTTTACGCTTTTTACTCGCGCCATTGATACAACAGTTAGGAATAGTCTGCCGTCAACAAATTGTTTCTCGCACCGTTGCTATCATACTACTTTGTTACTGATACTTTGCTTGCAAACACTAATCTTCCAGGTGTGGTTGAATCTGACGAATTCAGCTGCTAATACTTGAGAAAATTCTTTCGCTTCCCTTGTGTGAACCAACAAATTTGGGTTGAATACTCTACCCTCGAAAACTGTTGCGATCCCATACGCTTGTGGGCCATCAGCCGGCCGCTCCCATTCCGCCCACGGCCGGATGCTCCGACCAGCCTGCTGCGCCAGCCAGATGGCTGCCCGGAGTCAAAGATGAAGTCCCTTCGAGCGTCACGCAGCTTCATCTACTGTGTAACTTGTCCCCTGGGCGCTGGTTTATAAAATGCCCCAGGGGACAAGCATATCTTAGCTCCCAAGCTACATATAGCTTGGCATGTAAGCTACCCATGGTAGCTTACATGCCAAGCAACTTGGTATGTAAGCTACCCACTGTGGCTTACATATCAAGCTACACATCCATACAAAGGGCTTCATGCCCACCACGTATGGGGCTCTCTTTTGGGCTGCCCTCTCATTCGTTCACACACACACACTCAGACATGAGGCCAAGAAGGAGGCAGTCAGCTCTCTTCCTCCTCTAATACAGCTCTAGGAGCAACCTTGTACTACCAATATGCATCATATACACATATGCAGGAGTAGGGGTATTATCTCTCCGGAGAGCCCCGAACCTGCGTAAACCACCGCATGCTACTGCCCTATCCCGTCCCGGATCCTCCACGGCAGCCTTGCCCTCACCTCGATTAGCCATCCCATGGCATCTGCCGTCAGGGTACCCACTATATGAAAACAACGACAATTAGTAAGTAGATGCTAATGAATAAACGGTCTAGTTGTCTTGGCATACTGTCCATTACTATTGAGCCTCTAACTTTCAAGTAGCATAATTAGCATTGCGGTGCATTTATAATTCTGTAAATTGCCCAGCTGTAATTTGTTTCCCCAAGCATAGTTGTGTATCGTCTTTTGGGAGAGAGACATCACTAGTGAATATCATGTGACTCAGGTCCATATCACCACCATTGCTTACAACTCCATCATTTACTGCTTTCATTTACTTTTCTGTTGCAATCACTATCACTATTCCCGCTTGTGTTTTGATCCTTTGCAAACTACAAGGCCGGAGAGATTGACAACCTCTTTGTACTCATTGGGTGCAAAGTTATTTGTGTGTGTGCAGGTCCACGTCTTCTACTAGCGCCAAAGCAGCGGACACCTACTTGTTGATCCTCGGAATCCTCCTGGTTCGATAAACCTTACAGTCTCCGTGTAAGGGAAACTTGCTGCTGACTACATCTCCACCTTCCACTTGGGGTAACCAAGGAGGGGCGAGAAGTATATCCATCAAGTCGTCATCAAGCAAGTTTCGAGCGCCGTTGCCAGGGACTCCAGTCTTTAAGATAGGGGAGTTGCACACTATCTTTTACCTTTGCTTTTTAGTCTTGTTGGTTTGCTTTCTAGTTTTTGCTTTAGAGTCTTATACCAAAAACCACAAAAAATTAGTTGCTTTGTTCTTGCTTGTTGATGCTGCTATGGGTTCCACTGAAAACACCAAGTTGTGTGACTTCACTAGTCACAACAACAATGACTTTACGTGCACTCATATTGCTGCTCCCGCCACTTGGGCTACCTCCTATGAGATTAACCCTGATTTACTGAACCATGTTATGAAATATCAATTCTCCGGTGCTGGAGATGATGCTGCTTCGCACTTGAATAATTTTGTTGAGCTTTGTGATATGCAAAAATATAAAGAAGTAGATGGTGATATTATTAAACTTAAGCTTTTTCCTTTCTCCTTGAGAGGAGGAGCTAAAGTGTGGTTCAATCTTTGCATAGGAATAGCATAGATTCTTGGGATAAGTGCAAAGATGCTTTTAGTGGGAAGTATTACCCGCCTGCTAAGATTATCCAGTTAAGAAGCAACATTATGAACTTTAGGCAACTAGATAATCAACACGTTGCTCAAGCTTGGGAACGTATGAAATCTCTTGTTAAGAATTGCCCTACACATGGTTTGACTACTTGGATGGTTATCCAAACTTTCTATGCAGGATTGAACTTTACCTCGCGGAATCAGTTAGACTCGGCCACGGGTGCTTCCACAAAGCTATTGGATGATATGATGACAAATTATTCTCAATGGCATACTGAGAGAGCTCCAACGGGTAGGAAGGTAAACTCTATTGAGGAGATCTCCTCACTTAATGATAAGGTTGAGATTATCATGACTTTACTTAGTAAGCAAGCTCTTATTGATCCTCATGATGTTCCTTTAAATTCTTCAGTTGCTCAAGAAAGAGAGCAAGTTGATGTTAATTTTATCTCTAGGGAAAACTTTAATAATAATGCTTATAGGAGTAATTTTGGTTGCAATCCTAGACCGTTCCCATCCAACAACTATGGGAACAACAACACTTATCCTAATACCAAAAACTCCTCTTCTGAATTAGAGAGCATGCTTAAAGACTTTATCACTGCTCAAAAAGCCTTCTACAAGAGTGTAGAAGAGAAATTAGAAAAATTAGATAGTCTCTCTTTGAAGGTGGACAACATAGCTCATGATGTAGAGATGCTTAAAATTAGAACTTCCCCCCTTGAGGATAGGAACACCACACCCATGAATGTTATCCAAATCCAAATTAATGAGAACATAAGAATGCTAGCCAAACTTAAGTATAGATGGGCTAGAGAAAAATAAGACGAAGATATGATTAAGAGCCTTCCTACACATATTACCATTGCTACTATACAAGTTGTTGATGATATCAAAACTTTTAGCACCCATCACACCCCTAGTCCCAATGGACCTATTAATGGTGATGCTAATACCTCAACTATAGGACAAGAAGGTCCTTAAAATTTAGAGGCTACCAAAATAATGAGCTTAGATGACATTACCACCACTTTAATTAGTGGTAGTAATCTTGATTTTGACAATTGTAGTCTTTCCGTAGTTATCACTTTATTTTTGCAAAGAATGGCTAAAGACCCCCACACTAGTACACTCAATATTGCCTTCACTGAGCTTATTACCAATGCTCTTATCAAAGCTAGGGAGGATAAGCTCAGGCTAGAGACTTCTATTCCTAGAAAACTAGAATATGGTTGGGATCATATGGTCAAGATTAAATTGAATAATATCTCTTGCTTTGCTTTTATGTGAAGTTGGATCTAGTGCCTCCGTTATGCCCAAAAGAATTTATGATATGCTTGATTTGAAACCTTTTGATCAATGTTCCTTTGGTGTTCGTCTTGTTTATTCTTCCATAAAGAAACCTTTAGGGAAAATTGATGATGTGCTTATTGTTGTCAATGATAATTATGTGCCTGTTGATTTTCTTATTATGGACATTGAGTGTGATCCCTCATGTCCAATTATTTTGGGACGTCCTTTTCTCCGCACCATTGGTGCTATCATTGACATGAAAGAAGGGACTATTAGATTCCAATTTCCCCTTAAAAAGGGAATGGAACACTTCCCTCGAAAGAAGATTAAGTTACCGTATAAGTCTGTTATTCGCGCAAGCTATTCTAATGGAGTTGATAATACTTGATCTTTTTGCATCATGCCTAGCTCAGAGGCATAAAAGAAAGCGCTTGTTGAGAGGCAACCCAATTTGTTTTTACTTTCAGTTTTAGTGGTCTTGATGCTTGTTACTACTGTAGAAACATCATTGTATCTTTATTTTTAAGCTTTGTGCCAAGTTTTAGCCTCCAATTGCAAGAAAGCTCAAAAGTTGTGACATGATGTCCAGAAACAGATTATGTCTGCTTGACGGAAAAATACGCCAAAAATCACAAGATAATAATTATGATCTGAATGTTTTTGAAAGCATGCTCTATATAATTGTCTTCCTGGCATCTATTTTGAGTTTTTTTTATTTGAGTTGCAGAAGTGCCCCAAAAGAATTATTTACTACCTCATGTTCTGTTTTTCACAGATCCAGCCATGTTTTGCGTTTCCATCATTTTGCAAAGCTTAAGCTTGCTTTTCCTTTGCAAAAACCTTTTGGAAATCATTAGAAACATTAGCTTTTCATGAAAATCTTTACTTTCAGTAGGTAATGAATTATTTTATCATGGGTACTAACCACTCTAATCAGCTTATGATGAGTTTTGTATGAAGGGAGTTTTTAAGTATGCGATTGAAGATGATGAAAGAAGATCCAGGAGTGTCAAGCGCTCAAGCTTGGGGATGCCCCCATGCACACCCAACAAATATTCAAGGAGACTCAATCGTCTAAGTTTGGGGATGCCCCGTGCATCCCCTTCTCTATCAACAATCATCAGTTCGTCCATCTCCATGCTATATTTTTATCACTTCATATGTTATGTGCTATGCTTGGAGCGTCCTGCTCTTTAATTTTTGGTTTGTTTTAGTTTTGCTTGCTGTTCATGACAAGTCTGAACATAGCCTTCTTTGTTTGGGAGAGAAACACGCTCCATTCCACTCCAGAACACAACATAGGTTTTCATGCTTATCTTTTTGTGTGTTCTCTATCTTTACATAGCTGCTCTCATTCTTAGCTCTTAGTATTCATTCTATATCTTTTTAAGAGCTTTTATTTAGGTTTATCTTGGAACTCTCTTGAGTTATCATGCTTATCTTGTTTAGAGAGTTGGCTTGTTGCACTGAGTTGTGTGTCTTGCATGAGTAGGTAACTGAGGTTGCTATTTAAGTATAGTAGTAACTTGCATTAGTTTTGTGGTATTGATTTGAGTAATGTTGGACTATTGGTGCCAACAACTTGAGCCTATTAGTGATAGGTGTCGTATTTTCGGAAATTTGTGTGTTTTCAAAAACTAAAAATTAGTTGAGAACTCTAGCTACTAAATTGATCGCTAACCTCTGGAGGTGTTGGAATATATAGAGTACCTCATGTTACCATGGGTCGGAGATGCGCAAGGATAACCAAACCCCCAAACACTCCTCCGCGGGGTACTTGTCTCTTTGTGAATCTCCTAACTAGATAGAGAGTTACCGCTAATAAGTGCATGAGTTCTTCGGACTAATGTGAGTATTCGATTGTTGGCACTTCCACCATCCATATTTTGCTTGCCTCTTCGGTGCCGTGCATTCCCTTTCTCAACTTGAGAGTTGGTGCAAACTTCGTCGGTGCATCCAAACCCTTGGCATGATACGATCTGTCATCATAAGCCTCATTATATCTTTCCTCAAAACAGCCACCATACCTACCTATTAAGGCATTTCCATAGCCTTTCTGAGATACATTTCCATGCAACATCCACCATCTCATGACTTGATCTTCAGGTCATACATGCTTTTGCTTGATCGAGGAGCCACATGCTAGTTGGGCCTTGCCCTTATTATTGCTACATGACGCGCTAGTATCATTGCATATCCTGCTACACTACAGAGGCATACATTTGCATACATCATGATAGTTTTCATTTGTCTTTATGTGAGTACTTCTTATAAAGTGTGATGATCTTTTTATTCTTGTAAAACATAGAGTGTTGCCCATAAGTGAGGAGAAGATCCCAAAGAGAACAAATTAAAAGATCCCAAAGAGGACAAATGAAAAGATCCCAAACAGGAAAAATGAGATATAAATAGAAAGAGCCAAAGAGGCCACAACAAAAAAAGAGAGAAGGGGGCAACACTACTATTCCTTTTGAAAGATCCACACTCGTACTCCATCGTTATATTTGTACTCCATAGAGATCATCATTCATGCATAACTATGTGTGGACCCTTACACTATAGAACTTGGCTTGCATATTCCTATGATGGGCCTCCTCAAATGAGCTCTAGGTCTTCATGAGCAAGCAAGTTGAATGCACCCCCGCTAGTTCCATTGGAGAGCTTACCTTAGCTCATATGTGCATCTGTTGTGTGGCAATCCCTACTCCTCACATCATATCTATCATTTGACTTTCTCTAGCCTATGGTTGTCCTCATTGATGTGAGCCTTTCACACCCTTTTTGTCTTCCTTCCCCGTCATTATTCTATTTGCCATACTAATTGCCAACATATCTTGCTTGCGCTCATCCATTGCATGAGTGCTCAAAGTTGAAAGGGAGAGGATCATTTTGACTTGTGCCTGACTAGTGGTATGGGGGTGAGTCAAAATAAGATTCTCAAGGAGACCAAGTGTGAAGTTTAGTAGATTGAGTTCTCAATTAAAAAAATATACTCTCAACTCATCTCCCACTTCTTACACGCAAACACCATTTGGAGACATTCGAGTCACGCATAGCGAGAACTCTTGCACCTTTATGTTCTTACTTTGCTAATTTCAATACTAGATATAGACTCTTGCTTGTTATTGTCTTGACTTGAATTACATATCTTACTTGCTTTACTTTGAAGTTCTTATATGTGTGTTAGCATGTCACCATAGAAATTATTGTGTTATCATTTACCTACTCGAGAATGAGCAGGAATTAAGCTTGGGGATGTTGATACGTCCCAAACATATCTATAATTTCTGCTTGTTCCATGATCTTTTGGGTGACATTGTTATATGTTTTTGCTACACTTTTATATCTTTTTACACATATCTGGACTAACCTAATAACTCAGTGCACCCAGTGCCAGTTTTTGTCTGCTGATGTCTCTTTTTGCAGAGGCTTTTATCCAAATTTCGAGAGCCCCAAAAATCCTGAGAAAAATATAAAAAATCTGTGTAACGGAAGCTTCCAGATCACCGAAGATGGGCCATAGGGGAGCGAGGGGCTGCCGAGGCAACCTCCTGGCGCGGCCTGGCCCCTGGCCACGCCCACGGGCCGCCTGGGTGGGCCCCACCTCCTCTGACGCCCTCCTTTGGCCTATATTTACCCCTCTGATCGAAAACCTTCCATCATATCCAGAATACCTAATTTCACCATCGTTCCGCCGCCACAGCACTTCCGAGATCGGGAGCGTCAGGATACCTCTTCTAGGCACCCTGTCGGAGGGAGGATTGACCTCCTCGAGCTTATCCACCACCATGGACGCTTCCCGGACGTGTCGTGAGTAGTCCTCCTTGGACCATGAGTCCATGACCAGTAGCTATGTGATGTCTTCTCTCCAATCTTGTGCTTCCATTATTAGCCCTAGTGAGCTGCCCTACATGATCAAGGCATCTATGTAATTTTCTTGCTATTTCTATGCTCTGTTTGCTGGGATCCAATGGATTATGAGATTATGTTCAGATTATGATGAGTTATATATTTGATTATCCTTTTATATTATGTTCTTTAGTGATTCATGCATGTTCTCCGTTGCTTTGTATTGCTTTGGCCGAGTAGTAGATTCTAACTCCAAGAGGGACCGTTATGCATCATTGTTGGTTCATGCCCCCTGATGTCTAGCTTGAGTGACACAAACATGAGACAAGGGGATGTGATGTCGCCACCAGGGAGAAAACAATGATGCTTGTGACCACGGTTGCAAGGATTGTTTACCTTACGCATAGTTCGTTAATGTAGTTGTCCGTTGCTTTGAGTTTACACTTTGGGTGGGGCTCGCAACTTAATACCAACGAGATGTTCTTGATAGATTTCCCAAGGTGGATGATTAGTAGGTAGATGCTCATGAATAAACGGTCTAGTTGTCTTGGCGTACTGCCCATTACTATTGAGCCTATAACTTTCAAGTAGAATAATTAGCATTGTGGTGCGTTTATAGTTCTGTCAATTCCCATCTGTAATTTATTTACCCAAGCATAGTTTTGTATCGTCTTTTGGGAGAGAGACATCACTAGTGAACATCATGTGACTCAGGTCCATATCACCACCATTTCTTACACCTCCATCATTTACCGCTTTCATTTACTTTTCCATTGCAATCACTATCACTATTCCCGCTTGTGTTTTGATCCTTTGCAAACTACAAGGCCGGAGAGATTTACAACCTCTTTGTACTCGTTGGGAGCAAAGTTATTTGTGTGTGTCCAAGTCCACGTCTTCTGCTAGCGCCAGAGCAGCGGACACTTAATTGTTGATCCTTGGAGGCCTCCTAGTTCGATAAACCTTAGAGTATCCGTGTAAGGGAAACTTGTTGTTGCCTACATCTCCACCTTCCACTTGCGGTAACCAACGAGGGGCGAGAAGTATATCCATCAACTCGTCATCTACCACCTGCGTTGACAGGCGAATAGATCTTGGACCAGTTAAACGCCCTCGATCGTGATCTAGAGTGTCCAGGGTATTTCAAGGGGTCTAATTCAGAACACACCTGGACTCACAAGCCATGCTTGTGGGATCTGCCTTACTTCAAAGACCTCCTTCTTCCACAAAACATTGACATGATGCACACTGAAAAGAATATCGGAGAGGCCATTTTTGATACATTGTTCGACATAGATGGGAAGTCAAAGGATTTTACTAAGGCTAGAGTCGATCAAGAGACAATATGTCATAGACCGTTACAAAACATGTGAGAATTGAACGGAAAGTGGAACTGGAAGAAGCCAATGGCCTGGTTCAATCTTAGAAGGCCAGCTATGAGGGAAATTATCTTGTGGGTTAAAATGCACTTGATGTTCCCGAATGGGTATGCAGCAAATCTAAGAGGGGAGCGAGTCTTGAAAAAATAAAAATCTTTGGTCTCAAGAGTCATCATTGGAACATATGGCTTGAGCGGGTAATGCTGGTGATGTTACGTGGCTTTATTCCTGAGGATGAATGGCTAGTACTGGCGGAGCTGTGTTCTTTGTGCGAAAGAACTGTGTCCTTACGTGGTAGATGACATGGAGGAGTTGGCGCCGGAGTTGTTTTGCAATTTAGAGAAGATCTTTCCGTCAGGCTTCTTTAGTCCAATGCAGCATTTGATATTATATCTACCGACCGAGGCAAGATTTGGTGGGCTCATGCAAAAGCGTTGGTGCTTTGAAACTCAGAGGATGCAGAAGACGCTTCGAGCTAAATGTAAAAATAAACGTAGAATTGAAGCATCGATGGCCGAGGCATTCATTACTGAGGACGTGGCCGCGGGAGAGGTAGACGAACTGCTACGCCATCCTCTCCACCACCACCATCTCATTCACCCGAGCACATGACTACTATGATGGACCCGTTTGCGGTGGAGGCTACGGGGACTCTAGTCCAGGAGCCTTGGGTCGACGGGCATTCGGGCCATGAGGCGCCTCGGGTCAACGGGCATTCAGCCCATGAAACTACGGTTCCTCAGGCTACGTCCCAGGAGACTCCCGCCACACAAGCTTCAGCCAACGTGGAGACGTACAGCTGGGGTGCCTGGCCGGATCGGATCGAGGGGCCGGATTGGACCAAGGGGTCGGGTGGCCATTCTCTTGGTGGCGGGGATGAGTCTACGGATAGTGAGGGCGATGTGGTTGACGGGGTCACTGTGTACAAGCGTGGCAGTACACGTCTCCCGGTCATACCAGCGACATGCGAGCAGAGGCCAGCGATTACACCTGAAGGGGAGAGGTAAGTGCATTTACTCTTTTTTTACCTTTTGCCTTCAAGTTTCTTCAAATATCTAATGCATTGAGCATGTCATACTGCAGGTGTTGGAAACACCCCGTTGGAGTCCACAAGCCGAACACCGTCCTTGGTGTGCTTTGCGGAAATTTCCCGGGGTTCGTCACGTTGTCCGGTGAGGGTCAGGTTCCTACACCAGGATTTACCTGGGAGCACTACCAGGCTGCGCAGGCCCCGCCGGAGGAGATTATAGACGGTGTCTTCTGCCACGCGAGGGCCGAGATGGTGATCAACACCTTTTTGGTAAATTCTCCTTTTACACAATCTAAAATTAACAATATAGCTCATTACTTTACTAATCGGTGTTGTCTCGTTTGATTGCAGACCTTCTACAGGTGTGAGGAGGGATATGAGCAGGCGGTGGCCAATGTTCTCGAGGCCGAGTGCAGGCGGCTATTACAGAACTTACGCCACGAGGCTCGGTTGCACACTATTCGAGACTACTATGCCACGCATGGTGTTAAGAAGCAGAAGAAGGAGTGCCGCAGAAAGTATGTGAAGAAGGAGCAGTATCTCCAACGTATCTATAATTTTTGATTGTTCCATGCTATTATATTATATGTTTTGCATGTTTTATATGCATTAATATGCTATTTTATATTATTTTGGGGACTATCCTATTAATCTAGAGCCGAGTGCCAGTTTCTGTATTTTCCATGTTTTTGAGTATTGCAGATGAGGAATATTAAACAGAGTCCAAACGTAATAAAATCTCCAGAATGATTTTTCTTGCAACAGAAGACGTGTGCCAGACTTGGAGAAGGGGGCTGGGGACCTGCCGGGAGGCTACAAGCCTGCAAAGCGCGCCCCAGGGGGGCGCGCCCATGGCTTGTGGGCCCCCTGTAGCTCTTCTAACCCTAATCCTTGGCCTATAAATTCCCAAATATTCCCCCAATACCAGAACGATCCACAAAAATACTTTTCCGCCAACGGGAGCATGTGTTCCAATCTGGGAGCCTTTTCCATTAATCTGCAAGAGAGGGAAATTATCACGGAGGGCATCTACATCAACTCCATTGCCCCTCCGATGAAGCGTCAGTAGTTCACCACAGACCTACGGGTCCATAGCTATAGCTAGATGGCTTCTTATCTGTCTTTTGCTCTTCAATACCATGTTCTCCATGATCTTCATGGAGATGTATCTGATGTAATACACTTTTGCAGTGTGTTTGTCGAGATCCGATGAATTGTGAGTTTATGTTCAGATTATCTATGGATATTATTTGAATCTTCTCTAAATTCTTATATGCATGATTTAATATCTTAGCAAGTCTCTTTGAGTTATTGGTTTGGTTTGGCCAACTAGATTGGTAATTCTTGCAATGGGAGAAGTGCTTAGTTTTGGGTTCAGTCTTGTCGTGTCCTCACCCAGTGACAAAGTAGGGGTAGCGAGGCATGTATTACATTGTTGCCATCGAGGATAAAAAGATGGAGTTTTCATCATATTGCTTGACTTTATCCCTCTACATCATGTCATCTTACCTAATGCGCTACTCTGTTCTTCATGAACTTAATACTCTAGATGCATGCAGGAGTCGGTCGATGTGTGGAGTAATAGTAGTAGATGCAGAATCGTTTCGGTCTACTTGACACGGACGTGATGCCTATATGCATAGTCATTGCCTTAGATATATTCATAATTATTCGCTTTTCTATCAATTGCTTGACAGTAATTTGTTCACCCAGCATATTATTTTCCTTCATGAGAGAAGCCTCTAGTGAAACCAATGCTCCCCCAGGGTCTATTTCCCACATTATATTTTAGATCTATAAACCAAAAATACCAAAATATATTATTGCCGTTTATTTACTTTTGTTTTACTTTTCATTTCCGCGATCTTTCGTAGCTATCTCTGTCAGATCTCATCCTTGCAAATAATCGTGAAGGGATTGACAACCCCTTTCTTGCGTTGCGTGAAGGTGTTTGATTGTTTTGGTAGGTGCTAATATTGGGGCCTTGCTTGTTCCTCCTACTGGATTGATACCTTAGTTCTCAACAAACTTAGGGAAATACTTACCTACTTTGCTGAATCACCCTTTCCTCTTCAAGGGAAAACCAATGCAAGCTCAAGAAGTAGCATAGTACATGAAGGTAATTACCTATTCTTAAGGCCTTGTATGTAGTTTTCTTGATTTGATTCGTAGGCGTAGCGCTCAAAATTATTTTTACTAACTTATAGGTGCCCCGGGAAGGTGTGCGGATAAGATGGATTGTTGGGAGGCATTGGTGGATGATTGGTGCACAGACAACTGGCGAGCCGTCCACGACAATGCGAGGGATCGGCATGCCCAAACGGTTGGTGTCCCAAACCATCAATGCAGCGCCAACTTAATTCAGTTCGCACGGAACTAGACATGTGGTTTGCTTCCTTATTCATGCAATTCATTCTTGATGCTAGCTTGAGCCCCTTGCTAATACTTTGTTCCCCTCTTTTAGGCGCATCACAATAAGGCAGAGGTGCCAGAGTTGTACGACCTTTATGGCATGGCCCATACTGCCTCTTACAAGAAGGCCAAGGCATTCTCTGAGTCTGACATGGATCATTCAGAGAAGTTCACCAACATCTCCTCCCACCACAACCTCGTGAAATACAGGGACATGGGGAAGGCTAGGAAAGGGGAGGACTTTAACCCGAGCCAGGAACCTTTGGATCCAGAGCTGGTGATGATATCTGGTGGCGGGAGGCCCCATGGCTCGATAGCCATTGGAGATGGGATAATACGTTGTCCACTCACTCTCCCGGAGATCAAGGTGCGCCAGTCGAGCTCCTGTCCTGACATAATGCATCGTCCGTGGCCAAGCAATCTCACCATCGAGGTTAGTTGTACGGACTCAGAAAAATTGCATCCATTTAATTGTGTGCGTGGCCATCGATCATTACAGTTGTAATGAGGAGTGGTGTTGCAGGCTGCTCTTAAAAAAGAGAGAGCGGAAAACCAGGCTACTCTTGAGAAAGAGAGAGCGACAAACCAGGCTGCTCTTCACGTGATTCTGGAGGAGAGGGACCGTACCACTGCTCGGTTGTTAGAGGAGGTGAGGGCCCGGAATGATGCGGGTCACCTGGCCATGTACGAGCTTTTTGTGGTAAGTTTCTTTTTCACATTAGCCAAATCATGCATGTCATTTTTGTTTCATTACTAAATAATACAACCGACTCTTCAAAACCAAATGTGTAGTCTACGTGCGAGAAGATCGGTCAGCCCCCTCCGCCGATGCCGGTCTATTCTGCGATTGGCACGGTGAGTTTCATTTCAATGGTCATTATAAACTAGTATTAACATTTGAGTTTCATCATGCTAACGAGACATTGCAAAATGACTTTTCTGCAGAATAACTCCTGAGCGGCATGACATGACCGTTCTCCCGGGCAACAGTCTCCAAACGCAGCCGCCCCAAGCAACCCTGGTGCTTTTCCTCCTTGATGACCACGACGGTAAGTTTTCTCTAGTTCATTTATGACATAGGTAGCTTATTTAGTTAATTTATGACATAACTATCTAATATAGTTCATTTATGACATAATTAGCTTAGTTAGGTTAAAACATCACAAGAACCTTGGTTAGCTCATAACTTAGCGTATCTTCCTCCTAAATGACATAATAAGCTCAAAATAAGAAAAGTATTGTAATCATCCTCTTCCTCTTCCTCTCCTTCGTCTTCTTATTCTTCTTATTCTTGTAATCATCCTCTTCTCCTTCTTCTTATTCTTCTCCTCCTCCTCCCTCTTCTTCTTCTTCTCCTCTTTCTTCTCCTCTTTCTTCTCATCTTTCTTCTTCTCCGTATCTTATTTTCCCCAAGAAAGACATACTTAGCTGATTATCCTCCAAAATGATATAAATTAGCAAATGTAGTTCATTTATGATATAATTAGCTTAGTTAGGTAAAAAAACATCACAAGAACCTTGGTTAGCTCATAACTTAGCGTATCTTCCTCCTAAATGACATAATAAGCTCATAGTAAGAAAAGTATTGTAATCATCCTCTTCCTCTTCCTCTCTTTCTTCTTCTTATTATTATTATTCTTGTAATCATCATGTTCTCCTTCTTATTATTCTCCTCCTCCCCCTCCTCCTTCTTCTTCTTCTCCTTCTTCTTCTCCTCTTTCTTCTTCTCCTTATCTTATTTTCCCTAAGAAAGACATACTTAGCGAATTATCCTCCAAAATGACACAATTATCTAATTTAGTTCATTTATGACATAATTAGCTTAGTTAGGTAAAAAACATTAGAAGAACCTTGGTTAACTCATAACTTATCGTATCTTCCTCCTAAATGACATAATAAGCTCAAAATAAGAAAAGTACTATAATCATCCTCTTCCTCTTCTTCTCCTTCTTCTTCTTCTTCTTCTTCTCCTTCTTCTCCTTCTTCTTCTTCTTCCCCTCCTCCTTCTTCTTCTTCTTCTTCTTCTCCTCTTTCTTCTCCTCTTTCTTCTTCTCCTTAGCTTAATTTCCCCAAGAAATACATACTTAGCTAATTACCCTTCAAAATGACATAATTAGCTAATTTAGTTCATTTATGACATCATTAGCTTACTTAGGTAAAAACATCACAAGAACCTTGGTTAGCTCATAACTTAGCGTATCTTCCTCCTAATCGACATAATAAGCTCAAAATAAGAAAAGTATTGTAATCGTCCTCTTCCTCTTCTTCTCCCTCTTCTTCTTATTCTTATTCTTATTCTCCTCGTCCTCTTTCTTCCCCTTCTTCTTCTTCTTCTTCTCCCCCTTCTTTTTCTCCTCCTCCTTCTTCTTCTTCTTCTTCTTCTCCTCCTTCTTCTCCTTCTTCTTCTCCCTCTCCTCCTCCTTCTTCTTTTTCTTCTTCTTCTTCTCCTTCTTCTTTTTCTCCTCCTTCTTCTTTTTCTCCTTCTTCTTCTTCTTCTTCTTTTATTCTTCTTCTTCTAGTTTTATTCTTCTTCTTCTAGTTTTATTCTTCTTCTACTAGTTTTATTATTCTTATTCTTCTAACTTTCTTATTCTCATTTTGCACATATCATTCACTCATGGAAGCTGCCATTCATCAAAGCCAACATTGATGGACTGCTATTGTTTACTTTTTGTTTTGATTTATTTTTATGAACAGTATAAAACTATGTGTATGTATGGAGATAAGATGTTCCATACATGGCCTATGGCCTATATATACAATGTTCTTGCTCTTATATGACGTTTAATACGGCCTAAGGTGCTTATTTCATGTTTGAAAGTATAGGTGGATGTTTGAAACTACATGTTGTTAGAAGCTATATGTATTCTAAAATGCTAGAAAAAAAAAGCAAACAAAACAGTGACAATATGTTCTCTTTGGTTGTGTGCTGGCTTATGGCAATGACATTTGTCGTCAGCCATCAGACGATAAATAGGACACGTGGCGCCCACCTCTGCATCGTGGGGCAGCAGCGGGTGACCCATGTGGTCACTTTGTCGTCTGTGACCCACAAAGGCTGACGACAAAGCTCCACCAGTAGGTAGACGGCAAAGCTTCCAACATAGGATGACAGCAAAGAGCAGCCACCTAGCGGCAGCGAGGCTTCCCATGTTGACGTATGGCAGACGGCGAAGGTCCCTGAAGGCAGACGACAAAGACCAATGAAATACAACAGGCGGCAAATACTCCGTTAGCCATCTAACGGAGTAGTTGTCTGTTGGCTGCCATCTAAGGGCTTTGTCTTCTGTCTGCCGTGGCAAGCTCATGGCAAAGCCCTTTGTCGTTCGCTTTGAATAAGCACACGACAAAGAAGGGCCTTTACCGAGAAAGTAGTAGTAGAAGTTTTGCCTTCCATGAACTACCCCTTTGTCGTCTGTTATGGCAGATGGCAAAGAAGTTGATTCCTGTAGTGATAGGTGCACGTAGGAGTTGGCCTTTTTGCTTATGGATGTGATGCCTATATATACATGATCATTGTCGTGAATATCACATAACTATGCGCTTTTCTATCAACTGCCCAACAGTAATTTGTTTACCCACTATATGCCTACTACATGAGAGATGCCATTAGGGAAAACTATGACCCCCGGGTCTATTCACTTATAAGTTTCCAAATGCTACAATTACCTCATTGTCTTTATTTACTTTCTATTTACTTTCTATTTATCAACTTTTTCTACACGCTCTACTTGCTTGCAAATAATGAATCCAAGGGGATTAACAATCCTCTTGCATGTGTTGTGTGCAAGTGTTTGGTTCTTTGTGTGTAGTCACTGAAGACAGGGGTTGGTTGTTACTCCTATCGGTTCGATAAAACTTGGTTCTCTACTGAGGAGAATATTTACCTATATTTTGATGCATCACCCGTTTCTGTTCATGGAAACCCAACGCAGATCACAAGTATCAGGAAGGATTTCTAGCGCCGTTGTCGGGGAGTAATACCAACCTACTATCAAGTAACTTCGCACAAATTATCATTCACTTGTTCTTCTTTTAATTTGCTGTTATATTTAGCTTGCTTCATAAAAAATCAAAAATACAAAAATATTTATCTTTTCTTGTCACTAGTTTACTTATTTTCTTGTTGTTATGGCTAGTTCTTCTTTTGTTCCCTTTACTCCCGACAACGAGCTACTCAATTTTAACCAAAGGGGAGAAGAAAGTTTAAAAGATGCATGGTATAGGATTTGCAATGCTCAAAATAAATGAATTCAGAAGCAATCCCCAAATATCTTGCTTCATAATTTCTATGTTGGTATTCATGCTTGGTATAGATTTGTACTTGATACGATTACTCGTGGTAATTTCTTAATGAGTCACACTTCGGATGTTTCAAAGCCATGGAAATTTTAGTTGGGTCACCACCTATTATCATTAATGAAACTATCTTGACCTTGGAACATGTTATGCAAAGGCTTGATGTTATTGAAAATAAAACAGCTACTGATGAACACATTCAGGAGTTACATAAAAAGCTTCATAATCATATCACTCAGTTTGGGTCACGGGTAGGAATTACTTTCAAAGCTTTAAAAGAGAAAGATGCAATTATTGATGAAAGGATAGAGCAAAGCTTGAGTATAATTGGTAAAATGGAGGAAGTCATTGATAAAGTAGGTTCCACTTTCACACCCTCAAAAATGAATGCAAGTACCTCTAAAAAATCAGTCCCAAATTAATATATGTTCCAAAGAGCATTAATACCCCTCCTATCAAAAGAAGCGAAGATCTTAAAATGATTAGTGTGCATCCCAATTTTATAGGCTTGATACAAGACCCAACCCTCCTATTATTCCTAAGAATAATGGTTGTGTTCTTGAGGATCTTCATAAGTTGGATGAAAACACTTGAATCATATGCATTATGCCTAGCTAGGGGCGTAAAACAACAACGCTTGTTGGTAGGCAACCCAATAGTTATGTTAATTTTTATTTTTACTTTATGTTCTGTGTGATAACATGATTATTGACTCTGTAATGATTGTGTTTTTTATGTTTAAATTAGTGTTTGTGCAAAATAAAGCCTTTGGGGTGATTTGAATGATAGTAGAATTGATGCGGTACAAAAACATGAACTTTGATGTCTTGTACAGAATTTCTATGATTTGCTGGAACATATTTTTTATCCGTATTTTTACACAGTATTGTTTTACGAATTAATCAGTTCTTCCTATTTTTCAGAATTTTGATAGTTATAGAAGTATGGTACTTAATTATATCATTATAGACTGTTCTGTTTTAGACAATGTTTTTGCTTGCATAGTTCACTTGTTTTGGTGACTCCATGGATTGTATCGGGGGGTATAAGTCATGGAGAAGTTATAATACAACAACCATAAAATATAAATCAATTTATAACAATGCCTAAGTACTTTATATGTTTATTGTACTAATGGATGTCACGAAGTTTCTGTTGAGTTTTGTGTGCTAAAGTTTTCAAGTTTGGGGTGTTATCATGATGGATGAAGGAATAAGGAGCGACAAGATCCTATGCTTAGGGATGCCCAAGGCACTCCAAGGTAATATTATAGTAAGACTCAAGCGTCTAAGCTTGGGGATGCCCCGGAAGGCATCCCCACTTTCGTCTCAATCCATCAGTATGTCACTTAGAGCTATAATTTTATTCATCACATGATATGAGTTTTGCTTGGAGCATCTTTTGCTTTAGTTTGCTTTTGTTTAAGTTTTCCACATTCATTGTTCTGTGAATACACCCAGTCAAGAGACACACGAGATCACCATTATTTATTAGAATACTCTATGTGCTTCACTTATATAACGGTTGCTCTAGTGCTTCACTTATATCTTTTAGAGCACTGTGGCATATAGATATTAAAGAAATAATTGCACTCTTGTTCTTCACTTATATTTGTTTGAGAGTTAATAAAAAGCGATGGTAATTTGCATGGGTTATAAGACTAGTCCAAAAATAATAGGTATTCAATGAGTGCATAATCGAAACCACATGTAGCACATAAAAGAGAATCATTGTAATGGTATTAATTTGGGAATGTGAAAAAGCATGAGTGCATGATAATTGGTTAATGTAAGTATCATGAATTAGAGGTTGTTAATTTCTTGTTCATCCAAATATTTTTATGGCATGGCGATGATGTGTGAGTGTACTTATTCCTCATTGAAATCCTAGTGTTGTTTAAGTCAGGGGCGCGCGATGGTTAACTCCTACCAACCTCTCTAGGGGCATGCAAGTAGTGATTTGCTTCGAAAGAGCTAATAAAATCTTGCAATAAGTATGTGAGTTCTTTATGACTAATGTGAATCCATGGATATATGCACTCTCAACTCCACATATTTTCTAGCCTCTTCGGTGACATGCATTGCCCATTCTCACCTCGAGGATCGGTAAAACCTTCACTGGTGCATCCAAAACTTGTGACATGATACGCTCTATTGCACATAAACCTCAATATATCTTCCTCACAACAGCCACCATACCTACCTATCATGGCATTTCCATAGACATTTTGAGATATATTGTCATGCAACTTCCACCGTCACATCATATGACTTGCACTTCCATTGTCATATTGCTTTGCATGATCATATAAGTTGACATAGCATTTTTGGCAAAGCCACCATTTATCATTTTATACATGTTACGCTTGATCATTGCACATCTTGGTACACTGCCAAAGGCATCTATATAGAGCCAGACTACAGTTTCTTCATGATGTGTTGTAAGTAGATAAAAGTGTGATGATCATTATTACTAGGGCACTATCTCAGTGAGGAAAGGATGATGGAGATAATGGTTCCCCCACAAGTCGAGATGTGACTCCGGACGAAAGATAAAATAAAAATAAATAAATAAATAGAAAAAAGGAGAAAAGGAGAAAGGGGAAAAAAGGGATAAATGAGAGAAAAGATAGAAGGGACAATGCTACTACCTTTTTTCCACACTTGTGCCTCAAAGTAACACCATGTTCTTCATATAGAGAGTCTCTTGTTTTGTCGCTAATCTAGTGGGAATTTTTAATTATAGAACTTTCCTTGTATATTCCGATGACAGGCTTCCTAAAATGCCTGATGTCTTCATGAGCAAGCAAGTTGGATGAACACCCACTTAGCTTTAGTTGAGTTTTTATAGCTCTCGTGCATCCGTTGCATGGCAATCCCTATTCCTCGCATTGATATCTGTTGATGGACCTGTGCATAGCCCGTTGATATGCCTAGTTGATGCAAGACTTTCTTCTCCAGTTTCACCCCTTTGAAACCTACCACCATATTCTATTCCACCTTTATGTTATATCCATGGTTCACACTCATATATTGAGTGTCTAATAAAAAGTTGAAATGCGTTAAAGAGTACGATCGAATGGCCTCACTTGACATCGAGGTGCTTAACATTTGTATTTATGTGGTGAAGACGAAGCCATGCTATGCTTATATGATAAAATGAATAGGGGATGAACATTCTTTAAGGATCATATATTTTGAAACTTGACGATTATGTTGCTTATTTTTATGAATATTACTATGTTAATGTTTATTAGTTCATTGTTTCTCAATAATAAAACCTGCAATAGATTACATGTTAGGTAGCATGTCACATTAAAAAATGTGTTTTTATCATTTACCTACTCAAGCTTGGGGATGCTGATACGTCTCCAACGTATCTATATTTGTTTATTGTTTCGTGCTCTAATATTACCATTCTAGGAAGCTTATAGAGTACTTATTTACCAATTAATATTATTCTTGAGCACTAACCTATTAACCTAGTGCGCAGTGCCAGTTCTTGTTTTCTGTATGTTTTTTGCTTTTCATGTTTACAGTACCAAACGAAGTCCAATTGCCCGAAAACTTTTTTATGATCTTCTTTGGACCAAAAGAAGACCTCGAAACTTAGGGAGGAAATCATAGGCCACATGAGGGGGCATCACATATTAGGGTGCACCCAGGGGGTGGCCGCGACATGTTGTCTGGTGGCTCCCCCTCGTGCCTCCTAATGTCCCTCTTCATCCTATAAATTCAAATATCCCGAAAACCACACGGGAGCCACCTGAAACACTTTTTCCGCTACCGTAAGTGTCTGTTCCGCCGTGTGCTCATGTGGAGCCCTTTTGCGGTGCCTGCCCGAGGGGGTCAATCACAGAGGACACCTACATCATCCTTGTTGCTCCCATGGTGATGTGTAAGTAGTTTACCAGGGACCTACGGGTTCATAGTTAGTACCTAGATGGCCATATTTCTCTGTTTTGATATTGAATACAATGATCATCACATCTTCTCTCTCATCTACCCGATGTAATTCTTTTGTGGGGTGCATTTGTTGGGATCCAATGAATTGTGGGTTTATGTACAAATTATTCCTGATAAACATTTGACCTTTGATAATTTTATTATTATTCTTATTTGCATGATTATTATAGCTTCGTAAATTTATCCTATCTGTTGAAATAGTTTGGCCAACTAGATTGATATTTCTTCGGTGAGAGGGGTGTGTTGTAGTGGATTCAATCTGGCAGAACCCTATATCCCAGTGACAGAAACGGACAAGGACACGTCTTCGGATTGTTGCCACTAAGGATAAAATGATGAGGTTAATTCATATTGATTGATTTCTGTTTGTCTACATCATGTCATTGTTCTCCAAGCATTACTCTCTTTTGCTTAATACTCTAGATGCATGTTGAATAGCGGTCGATGGGTGGAGTAATAGTAATAGGTGCAGGCAGGAGTCGGCCTATTTTCTTATGGATGTGAGGCCTATATATACATGATCATTGCCATGAATATAACATAACTATGTGATTTTCTATCAATTGCCCAACAATAATTTGTTTATACACCGTATGCCTACTACATGAAAGATGCCATTAGGGAAAACTACGACCCCCCGGGTCTATTCACTTATAAATTTACAAACACTATAATTACTTTACTGCCTTTATTTAATTTTTATTTACTTTGCATTTATAAACTTTGATCTACACACTTTACTTGCTTGCAAATAACGAGTCCAAAGGGATTGACAATCGTCTTGCCCGTGTTGGGTGCAAGTGATGGTTCTTTGTGTGTAGTCATTGAAGACGGGGACTGGTTGTTACTCCTATTGGTTCGATAATCCTTGGCTCTCTAGTGGGGGAAATACTTACCTATATTATGTTGCATCACCCATTCCTCTTCAACGTTGATCACAAGTATCAGTGCATGACTAGATACGTGCTCGTATGGGTGTATGTAAACTGATGCGTGGACTCTAATTCATCCACTTGCCCATCCTCATAATATCCACCTCCATCATGGCTCATATCAAACAACTAATTGTGCATGTTGTCGTACGTCGGTTGGACCGCTTGAGGCATTCCGGCAAAGAACATGCAGGCGCCGAGTTGCTTCATGCCCGACAACTACAATTGGACAAGCTGCAGTGATGTACACTCCAGAACAGTGATGCCACATTGAAGTCGATGCAAACAATTCACGTGCTGCCTACCGAGGTGCTGAGCGGCATAGAAGTATGGAGTTTTGTACTTCCTCGATAAAGAAATATAAGAGCGTTTAGATCACTAAAGTAGTTATCTAATTACTCTTACATTTGTTTACACAATGAGTATTTCTCAAGCCAGGACTGCGTCTACATGAATGGGTATGAGTGATTCAAATTGGATTTCAGATGTTAATGTTCTCTACACCACAGGTGGATATGTATTTACTAATGGAGGTGGCATAGTGTCGTGCTGGTCTTGTAAACATACAGTATTGATGAGTCAATCATAGAAGCAGAACTTATTGCCTTAGACATAGACACTTGTGAGGCCGAATGGTTGCATGGACTCTTGATGGACTTCCATATCATTGATAGACTTGTGGTACTTATTCTTACGAATTGTGACAACCAAACGTTTATCTATAAAGCGAACGATTCTGAGGATAATGTGAAGTCATCAAGACACGTGAAGAGATGTTTGAAGCCAGTCACAAAGTTGAGAAACTCCTCAGTAGTAATTGCTACTTATATTCAAAGAGACAAAAACCTAGTAGATCCCTTTACAAAGGGGCTATCACGAAATGTGATATACAATGCATCGAGGAAGATGACTATGAAACCAATAGATGATACACCATAGTAGTAACACAACCTTTGTGATTAGAGATTGCGTGAATTGGAAGCTCGAAAAATATATATTAAATTTGTTGGAATTATGCCCTAGAGGCAATAATAAATGTATAGTTATTGTTATAATTCCTGTATCAAGATAATAGTTTATTATCCATGCTATAATTGTATTGAATGAAGACTCATTTACATGTGTGGATACATAGACAAAACACCGTCCCTAGCATGCCTCTAGTTGGCTAGCCAGTTGATCAATGATAGTCAGTGTCTTCTGATTATGAACAAGGTGTTGTTGCTTGATAACTGGATCACGTCATTGGGAGAATCACGTGATGGACTAGACCCAAACTAATAGACGTGGCATGTTGATCGTGTCATTTTGTTGCTACTGTTTTCTGCGTGTCAAGTATTTATTCCTATGACCATGAGATCATATAACTTACTGACACCGGAGGAATGCTTTGTGTGTATCAAACGTCGCAACGTAACTGGGTGACTATAAAGATGCTCTACAGGTATCTCCGAAGGTGTTAGTTGAGTTAGTATGGATCAAGACTGGGATTTGTCACTCCGTGTGACGGAGAGGTATCTCGGGGCCCACTCGGTAATGCAACATCACACACAAGCCTTGCAAGCAATGTAACTTAGTGTAAGTTGCGGGATCTTGTATTACGGAACGAGTAAAGAGACTTGCCGGTAAACGAGATTGAAATAGGTATGCGGATACTGACGATCGAATCTCGGGCAAGTAACATACCGAAGGACAAAGGGAATGACATACGGGATTATACGAATCCTTGTCACTGAGGTTCAAACGATAAGATCTTCGTAGAATATGTAGGATCCAATATGGGCATCCAGGTCCTGCTATTGGATATTGACCGAGGAGTCTCTCGGGTCATGTCTACATAGTTCTCGAACCCGCAGGGTCTGCACACTTAAGGTTCGACGTTGTTTTATGCGTATTTGAGCTATATGGTTGGTTAACGAATGTTGTTCGGAGTCCCGGATGAGATCACGGACGTCACGAGGGTTTCCGGAATGGTCCGGAAACTAAGATTGATATATAGGATGACCTCATTTGATTACCGGAAGGTTTTTGGAGTTACCGGGAATGTACCGGGAATGACGAATTGGTTCCGGGAGTTCACCGGGGGGGCAACCCACCCCGGGGAAGCCCATAGGTATTTGGGGAGCCACACCAGCCCTTAGTGGGCTGGTGGGACAGCCCACAAGTGCCCAATGCGCCAAGAGAAGAAAAATCAAGAGGAAAGAAAAAAAAGGAAGGAGGTGGGAAGGGAGGGGGACTCCTCCCACCAAACCAAGTCCAACTCGGTTTGGGGGGGGAGTCCTCCCCCCCTTGGCTCGGCCGACTCCTTGGGGGTCCTTGGACCCCAAGGCAAGGCCCCCCCTCCCTCCTCCTATATATATGGAGCAATTAGGGCTGATTTGAGACGACTTTCTCACGGCTGCCCGACCACATACCTCCACGGTTTTTCCTCTAGATCGCGTTTCTGCGGAGCTCGGGCGGAGCCCTGCTGAGACAAGGTCATCACCAACCTCCGGAGCGCCGTCACGCTGCCGGAGAACTCTTCTACCTCTTCGTCTCTCTTGCTAGATCAAGAAGGCCGAGATCATCGTCGAGCTGTACGTGTGCTGAACGCGGAGGTGCCGTCCGTTCGGTACTAGATCGTGGGACTGATCGCGGAATTGTTCGCGGGGCGGATCGAGGGACGTGAGGACGTTCCACTACATCAACCGCGTTCTCTAACGCTTCTGCTGTACGATCTACAAGGGTACGTAGATCACTCATCCCCTCTCGTAGATGGACATCACCATGATAGGTCTTCGTGCGCGTAGGAAAAATTTTGTTTCCCATGCGACGTTCCCCAACAGTGGTATCAGAGCTAGGTTCATGCGTAGATGTCTTCTTGAGTAGAACACAAAAGTTTTTGTGGGCGGTGATGTGCGTTTTGCTGCCCTCCTTAGTCTTTTCTTGATTCCGCGGTATTGTTGGATTGAAGCGGCTTGGACCGACATTACTCGTACGCTTACGAGAGACTGGTTTCATCGTTACGAGTAACCCCCTTTGCTCAAAGATGACTGACAAGTGACGGTTTCTCCAATTTTATTTGAATCGGATTTGACCGAGGAGGTCCTTGGATGAGGTTAAATAGCAACTCATATATCTCCGTTGTGGTGTTTGCGTAAGTAAGATGCGATCCTACTAGATACCCTTGGTCACCACGTAAAACATGCAACAACAAAATTAGAGGACGTCTAACTTGTTTTTGCAGGGTATGATTGTGATGTGATATGGCCAATGATGTGATGTGATATATTGGATGTATGAGATGATCATGTTGTAATAGAAATATCGACTTGCACGTCGATGGTACGGCAACCGGCAGGAGCCATAGGGTTGTCTTTATACTAACGTTTGTGCTTGCAGATGCGTTTACTATTTTGCTAGGATGTAGCTTTAGTAGTAATAGCATAAGTAGCACGACAACCCCGATGGCAACACGTTGATGGATGATCATGGTGTGGCGCCGGTGACAAGAAGATCGTGCCGGTGCTTTGGTGATGGAGATCAAGAAGCACGTGATGATGGCCATATCATGTCACTTATGAATTGCATGTGATGTTAATCCTTTTATGCACCTTATTTTGCTTAGAACGACGGTAGCATTATGAGGTGATCTCTCACTAAAATTTCAAGACGAAATTGTGTTCTCCCCGACTGTGCACCGTTGCTACAGTTCGTCGTTTCGAGACACGACGTGATGATCGGGTGTGATAGACTCAACGTTCACATACAACGGGTGCAAAACAGTTGCGCACGCGGAACACTCGGGTTAAGCTTGACGAGCCTAGCATGTGCAGACATGGCCTCGGAACACATGAGACCGAAAGGTCGATCATGAATCATATAGTTGATATGATTAGCATAGGGATGCTTACCACTGAAACTATACTCAACTCACGTGATGATCGGACTTGGGATAGTGTAAGTGGATCATGAACCACTCAAATGACTAGACAGATGTATTTTTTGAGTGGGAGTTTAGCATATAATTTGATTAAGTTGAACTCTAATTATCTTGAACATAGTCTAAGTCCACTTTGAATATATTTGTGTTGTAGATCATGGCTCACGCGAGTGTCATCCTGAATTTTAATACGTTCCTAGAGAAAGCTAAGTTGAAAGATGATGGAAGCAACTTTGTAGACTGGGCTCGTAATCTTAAGCTAATCTTACAAGCTGGGAAGAAGTATTATGTCCTTAATGCTGCGCTAGGAGATGAACCACCCGCTACGGCTGATCAGGATGTTAAGAACGCTTGGTTAGCGCGTAAGGAGGACTACTCAATAGTTCAATGTGCAGTCTTGTATGGCTTAGAACCGGGACTTCAACGTCACTTTGAGCATCATGGAGCATTTGAGATGTTCCAGGAGTTGGAGTTTATCTTTCAGAAGAACGCCCGGAACGCGAGGTATGAGACCTCCGATAAATTCTATGCTTGCAAGATGGAGGAAAACTCGTCTGTCAGTGAACATGTGCTCAAAATGTCTGGGTACTCAAACCGTCTAGCTGAGCTGGGGATTGAACTCCCGCAAGAAGCTATCACTGACAGAATCCTTCAATCACTGCCGCCAAGCTATAAAGGCTTTGTGTTGAACTACAACATGCAAGGGATGAACAAGTCTCCCGGCGAGTTGTTTGCGATGCTGAAAGTCGCAGAGTCTGAACTCCGTAAAGAGCATCAAGTGTTGATGGTGAGCAAGACCACTAGTTTCAAGAGAAACGGCAAAGGCAAGAAGGGCAATTCGATGAAGAGCGGCAAGCCTGTTGCCAATCCGCCGAAGAAACCCAAGGCTGGACCTAAGCCTGAAACAGAGTGCTTCTATTGCAAGGGTATGGGTCACTGGAAGCGCAATTGCCCCAAGTATCTGGCAGATAAGAAGGCGGGCAAAGAAAAATCAGGTATATTTGATATACATGTTATTGATGTGTACTTAACCGGCTCTCGTAGTAGTGCCTGGGTATTTGATACCGGTTCTATTGCTCACATTTGCAACTCGAAGCAGGAACTGCGGAATAGACGAAGGCTGGCGAGAGACGAAGTGACGATGCGCGTAGGAAATGGTTCCAAGCTTGATGCAACCGCCGTCGGCACAGTGTCACTTCAGCTACCATCGGGATTAGTGATGAACTTAAATCATTGTTATTTAGTGCCTGCGTTGAGCATGAACATTATATCTGGATCTTGTTTATTGCGAGACGGTTACTCTTTTAAGTCTGAGAATAATGGTTGTTCTATTTCTATGAGTAACATATTTTATGGTCATGCACCGAATGTGAGAGGATTGTTCATATTGAATCTTGATAGCGATACGCATATACATAACATTGAGACCAAAAGAGTTAGAGTAAACAATGATAGCGCCATATTTTTGTGGCACTACCGCTTGGGTCATATTGGTGTAAAGCGCATGAAGAAACTCCATGCTGATGGACTTTTGGAGTCACTTGACTTTGATTCACTTGACACGTGCGAACCATGCCTCATGGGCAAGATGACTAAGACTCCGTTCTCCGGAACAATGGAGCGTGCAAGTGACTTGTTGGAAATCATACATACCGATGTGTGTGGTCCAATGAGCGTAGAGGCACGCGGCGGATATCGTTATTTTCTCACCTTCACTGAAGATTTAAGTAGATATGGTTATGTCTACTTGATGAAGCACAAGTCTGAAACATTCGAAAAGTTCAAGCAATTTCAGAGTGAAGTGGAAAATCATCGTAACAAGAAGATCAAGTTCCTACGGTCTGATCGTGGGGGTGAATATCTGAGTTTCGAGTTTGGTGCTCACTTAAGACAATGTGGAATTGTTTCGCAGTTAACACCGCCTGGAACACCACAGCGTAATGGTGTGTCCGAACGTCGTAATCGTACTTTGTTAGAGATGGTGCGATCTATGATGTCTCTTACTGATTTGTCGTTATCATTTTGGGGTTATGCATTAGAAACAGCTGCATTCACTTTAAATAGGGCACCATCAAAATCCGTTGAGACGACACCATACGAACTGTGGTATGGCAAGAGGCCAAAGTTGTCGTTTCTTAAAGTTTGGGGATGTGATGCTTATGTCAAAAAGCTTCAGCCTGAAAAGCTGGAACCCAAAGCGGAAAGGTGCGTCTTCATAGGTTACCCAAAAGAGACAGTTGGGTACACCTTCTATCTCAAATCCTAGGGCAAAGTGTTTGTTGCTAAAAACGGAGCTTTTCTCGAGAAGGAGTTTCTCTCGAGAGAATTGAGTGGGAGGAAGATAGAACTTGACGAGGTTGTCGAACCTCTCATCCCTCTGGATGGTGGCGCAGGGCAAGGGGAAACCTCTGTCGTTGCAACGGCGGTTGAGGAGGAAGTTAACGATGATGATCATGAAACTCCAGTTCAAGTTTCTGTTGAACCACGCAGGTCGACGAGATCACGCGCTGCTCCAGAGTGGTACGGTAATCCCGTCTTGTCAATCATGTTGTTAGACAACAATGAACCTGCAAATTATGAAGAAGCAATGGTGGGCCCAGATTCCAACAAATGGCTAGAAGCCATGAAATCCGAGATAGGATCCATGTATGAGAACAAAGTGTGGACTTTGGAGATACTACCTGAGGGCCGCAAGGCTATTCAGAACAAATGGATCTTTAATAAGTAGACGAACGCTGACTGTAATGTGACCGTTTATAAAGCTCGACTTGTGGCAAAGGGTTTTTCACAAGTTCCAGGAGTTGACTACGATGAGACTTTCTCACCCGTAGCGATGCTTAAGTCCGTCAGAATCATGTTAGCAATAGCTGCATTTTTCGATTATGAAATCTGGCAGATGGATGTCAAAACGGCGTTCCTTAGCGGTTTCCTTAAGGAAGAGTTGTATATGATGCAACCCGAAGGTTTTGTCGATCCAAAAAATGTTGACAAGGTGTGCAAGCTCCAGCGATCCATTTATGGACTGGTGCAAGCATCTCGGAGTTGGAACAAACGCTTTGATGAGGTGATCAAAGCATTTGGGTTTATACAAGTGGTTGGAGAATCTTGTATTTACAAGAAAGTGAGTGGGAGCTCTGTGGCGTTTCTAATATTATATGTGGATGACATATTACTGATTGGAAACAACGTAGAGCTTTTGGAGAGCATAAAAGGTTACTTGAATGAAAGTTTCTCTATGAAGGACCTAGGAGAAGCTGCTTACATTCTAGGCATTAAGATCTATAGGGATAGATCAAAACGCCTGATAGGACTTTCACAAAGCACATACCTTGATAAAGTTTTGAAGAGGTTCAAAATGGAACAGTCCAAGAAAGGGTTCTTGCCAGTTTTACAAGGTACGAGATTGAGTAAGACTCAGTGCCCAGCAACTGATGAAGATAGAGAGCATATGCGCTCCATCCCCTATGCTTCAGCCATAGGTTCTATCATGTATGCGATGCTGTGCACTAGACCGGATGTTAGCCTGGCCATAAGTATGGCAGGTAGGTTCCAGAGTAATCCAGGAGTGGATCACTGGACAGCGGTCAAGAATATCCTGAAGTACCTGAAAAGGACTAAGGAGATGTTTCTCGTGTATGGAGGTGACGAAGAGCTCGCCGTAAAAGGTTATGTCGATGCAAGCTTTGACACAGATCCGGACGACTCTAAGTCGCAAACCGGATACATATTTATTCTTAATGGGGGTGCAGTAAGCTGGTGCAGTTCCAAGCAAAGCGTAGTAGCAGATTCTACATGTGAAGCGGAGTACATGGCTGCCTCGAAGGCGGCTAAGGAGGGTGTCTGGATGAAGCAGTTCATGACGGATCTTGGAGTGGTGCCAAGTGCACTCGATCCAATAACCTTGTTATGTGACAACACTGGTGCCATTGCCTTAGCAAAGGAACCAAGGTTTCACAAGAAGACCAGACACATCAAACGACACTTCAACCTCATCCGCGACTACGTCGAGGAGGAGGACGTAAATATATGCAAAGTGCACACGGATCTGAATGTAGCAGACCCGCTGACTAAACCTCTTCCACGGCCAAAACATGATCGACACCAGAACTGTATGGGTGTTAGATTTATTACAATGTAATTCACATGGTGATGTGAGGGCTAGATTATTGACTCTAGTGCAAGTGGGAGACCGTTGGAATTATGCCCTAGAGGCAATAATAAATGTATAGTTATTGTTATAATTCCTGTATCAAGATAATAGTTTATTATCCATGCTATAATTGTATTGAATGAAGACTCATTTACATGTGTGGATACATAGACAAAACACCGTCCCTAGCATGCCTCTAGTTGGCTAGCCAGTTGATCAATGATAGTCAGTGTCTTCTGATTATGAACAAGGTGTTGTTTCTTGATAACTGGATCACGTCATTGGGAGAATCACGTGATGGACTAGACCCAAACTAATAGACGTGGCATGTTGATCGTGTCATTTTGTTGCTACTGTTTTCTGCGTGTCAAGTATTTATTCCTATGACCATGAGATCATATAACTTACTGACACCGGAGGAATGCTTTGTGTGTATCAAACGTCGCAACGTAACTGGGTGACTATAAAGATGCTCTACAGGTATCTCCGAAGGTGTTAGTTGAGTTAGTATGGATCAAGACTGGGATTTGTCACTCCGTGTGACGGAGAGGTATCTCGGGGCCCACTCGGTAATGCAACATCACACACAAGCCTTGCAAGCAATGTAACTTAATGTAAGTTGCGGGATCTTGTATTACGGAACGAGTAAAGAGACTTGCCGGTAAACGAGATTGAAATAGGTATGCGGATACTGACGATCGAATCTCGGGCAAGTAACATACCGAAGGACAAAGCGAATGACATACGGGATTATACGAATCCTTGGCACTGAGGTTCAAACGATAAGATCTTCGTAGAATATGTAGGATCCAATATGGGCATCCAGGTCCCGCTATTGGATATTGACCGAGGAATCTCTCGGGTCATGTCTACATAGTTCTCGAACCCGGAGGGTCTGCACACTTAAGGTTCGACGTTGTTTTATGCGTATTTGAGTTATATGGTTGGTTACCGAATGTTGTTCGGAGTCCCGGATGAGATCACGGACGTCACGAGGGTTTCCGGAATGGTCCGGAAAGGAAGATTGATATATAGGATGACCTCATTTGATTACCGGAAGGTTTTCGGAGTTACCGGGAATGTACCGGGAATGACGAATGGGTTCCGGGAGTTCACCGGGGGGGAAACCCACCCCGGGGAAGCCCATAGGTATTTGGGGAGCCACACCAGCCCTTAGTGGGCTGGTGGGACAGCCCACAAGTGCCCAATGCGCCAAGAGAAGAAAAATGAAGAGGAAAGAAAAAAAAAGGAAGGAGGTGGGAAGGGAGGGGGACTCCTCCCACCAAACCAAGTCCAACTCGGTTTGGGGGGGGGGGAGTCCTCCCCCCTTGGCTCGACCGACTCCTTGGGGGTCCTTGGACCCCAAGGCAAGGCCCCCCCTCCCTCCTCCTATATATATGGAGCAATTAGAGCTGATTTGAGACGACTTTCTCACGGCTGCCCGACCACATACCTCCACGTTTTTTCCTCTAGATCGCGTTTCTGCGGAGCTCGGGCGGAGCCCTCCTGAGACAAGGTCATCACCAACCTCCGGAGCGCCGTCACGCTGCCGGAGAACTCTTCTACCTCTCCGTCTCTCTTGATGGATCAAGAAGGCCGAGATCATCGTCGAGCTGTACGTGTGCTGAACGCGGAGGTGCCGTCCGTTCGTACTAGATCGTGGGACTGATCGCGGGATTGTTCGCGGGGCGGATCGAGGGACGTGAGGACGTTCCACTACATCAACCGCGTTCTCTAACGCTTCTGCTGTACGATCTACAAGGGTACGTAGATCACTCATCCCCTCTCGTAGATGGACATCACCATGATAGGTCTTCGTGCGCGTAGGAAAATTTTTGTTTCCCATGCGACGTTCCCCAACAAAATTAACAAATAAGAGTAACATGTAACCCTCTCTAGGTGAAGATGCAAACCTTTCAGAGCTGTAAGGCAAGTTGGCAACATGCCTTGATGTTGTTTTATTGGCTATTAGCAAAGATGATGTCCTATAGAGCAGTTTTGAAAGAACACACCTATATGAGCCCCGATTGTAACGTCGTGGTCTATGAGGCTCGGGTGATATCTACTAAGTTCAGCATGAGACCAATGAGTGTGGCGTATATGCTCCAAGTCATGAGATAGCCTAGTTGCAACCATGTACTGGTTAAAACTTTGAGTGGAATTTGTTCACACAAAACTTGCAATTCGAGGCATAGTCCATTGTCAAGTTGTGGAGGGATGTAGCTCAAAGCTATGGGCACAATTTCAACTTAACAAGCTCTGCTAAAATAGGGTATGTTAAAAAGCAGTGTGAAAAGGTAAATCTCTAAATGAGTATTTTAGATCTTGTGGGGACAGTTAGAAATAATGGGCTAGGCCCATGTATAATTTCTAAAATCTCAAATTGGCCCATGAAGAAAATGACAAGTGGTGGCTTGAAAGTTTTGTCCCACCCCAAAAGTTGAGGCGGTGTGAGACCTCTTCATATAGTAGGCTCTCCTCACCACACTAAGTGATGTGTTGAGGATAGAAAGAGAAGACCACACATGCATGTTTGCCTGGATGTACCGGGCAGAGTCTTGGACGACGTGAGATGTGACATGTGCGTGAATGGTCCGCCAAAATGCAATTTGTGGCCTTGTAGGGGCGCAACTTACATTTTTCATTTTATTTTTTGATGTCTTGGCACACAAGTTGATCGTTACTTGTCCAATATGTTCATGATTTAGAACCCAAATCGGTTTGAGATCGTGATCGCCACACGATACCACATTGGTCCTCCTATATAGAGTGCCCACCGCCCGCAGCCAAAATGCACCAAAACACCTAGTGTTTTGCCTAATCTCACAACTTGTGTTGCCATAGTAGTCTATTCCATCCCAAATGCAGGGGTGCAACGTGCGGGAGGGTATTTCTTCAAAATGGTGTGTCCTTGTGATCCTGCATATGGAGAGTATGAATTAGGTTTTTGGAAGCACTCTACATGACTGCTTAAAACCTTCACCGCGGGTCATCTTCCGTCCAAGTCAGACGACACTGCTCATCGTCGTCTTCAACGTTCTTTGCATCAGGTTGTCACTAACATCATCATCAACAACGTTGCTCCATAATCATCTACAACTACTAACAAACAGTACATGCGTCATGATTTGTTATTGTCTGATTGTTATTACATGAGTGATGTTGTTGTGCATGTGTTTTTGTGATGCTAGACTGTTGCATGCTAATTATTGTTGCTATGTACTCCCTTCATCTCAAAATAATTGCCTTAATTTTATATTGATTTTAAAACAAAGGTATATTAAGACTGAGACATTTATTTTTGGATGGAAGGAGTATTATTTAGTGATTTCTATTTTTTGCGCCCCTCGTTGCTTTGGCCTGCTAAGTTTTTCCCTGGAAAGTAACGTTGCAAAATTTCACTCTCCCAGCTCCACCAATTGCTCACAAAAGCCCAAATGATTCTCTTTCGTCGAGTCAAAGCCTTTGACTGTTACCTCTTGACTAGTGGGGTGGTGTGATATCCTGGCATGTGGGGTCACTCCACTCTCTCTCGCCATAGTGATGGCACGGTAAAATCCTAACATGCGGGGTCACTCCACTCTCTCACACTACAGTGCTTATGTGGCAGAATCCTGACATGTGGGGTCTAAGCAACATATGACATGTGGATCTGCTTGAACCCCAAGTGGGTGGGTCTGGCCACTATCTCCACACAGTGCGGACGCATTAAGATCCCAACTTCTCGGGCCGAGGTAGCTTATGATAGGTGAGGCCGAGTCAGCTTATGAAAGGTGGGTCCTTTGTAGCTTATGACAGGTGGGTCAGCATATGACAGGTGAGGTATGTTCTCTCTGTCATTTGTCAACGGCTGATCGCGCACAGTCCCAAGCACCTTGCGCACAGAGCAGCCATAGGCATGGCCGAAGCTTGCCCGCATTGTAGGATTTGATTCCGGCGTCGACTAGTGGCCGATGGCGGTGCACGTCCGCCATGGCACATGCATTATTTCTCTTCCCACATTGTTCTTTCAGACCAACATACCACACAAAAAGTTGTCGCCCACACCCTTCCCCACCATATGGATTTCAAGGGGTGTGAGGCTTACCCAACCGGAATCCATGAGCTCTCTGTTGGTCGTGGTTCGACCCAATCCTCCCCATGCACAATGGGACGGAGGCTGGTGTCGGTGTAAAAAATGGAAGATCTCGGGTAGGGGGTCCTGAAGTGTGGATCTTGGATCGATGGGTAACATGAGACAAAGGATACGATGTTTACCCAGGTTTGGGCCCTCTCGATGGAGTTAAAACCCTACGTCCTGCTCTTGTTTATATTGATGATGGGGTATAGAATATAGAGTTGATCTACCTCGAGATCGTATATTGTGGTCTAAACCCTATGAGTAACGATCTTAACCTCCCCTACGGAATAAATCCATTTGGCTTATATAGATACCAGGGGTACTAAGGTTACACAATGTCAGTTACACTAAGGAGAAAATGTGCCGATTATCATCTTTCCGTGGGGCGCATACCAACTCTTCGGAAGAGTTTGTCTTGGATACAACATCGTCTTGTAGTTCGTATTCTAGTGATAATTATAGGATGGCCCACGAGTACGACCCATGAAAGTAGGTAAGAGGCCCGAGGACCTCTTAGTCCGGGACTCCCTTAGTATCCCTCGAGCTAGCCTCCAATGCTGCATTCTTGATATAGCATCTTCACGTGTCCAAAGTGTTCGGCTTGTGGGGCGAGTTCCCCTTGTCCCCTATGTCCATCTGACTCCAGTCCAGCTTGCGTCGCATTCCCGATTGTCGACACAACGCATGGCCCACAAAATTAACATTTCTTCTGCAGGATTGATGACACCCCTTGATTCTTGTGCGCCAATAAGAGATAGGCAGTTCCAATGATATTATCAAAAAAGCCATTTAGGCGTAAGGGGGAATACCACTTATTACATAAGCCGAGCATGCTTCCAGCAACACACCATGTTTCCCCAACTGTCGACAAGAACACCAGAAAGCCTAGAGACATGGCGAGTGCTCCAAGCTCCTCCTCGCACCCTCATGGCCCTCTCCGAGACGACTCGGCAAGCTGCTCCGTTTCTCGTCTTTGTTTGTGCGAACTAGATGTGCAAGGGTACCTCCCTTCCTTAGATCTCGTGCCTTCCCGTTCCGGATTAACATTCGCAAATGGTGAAGATTTCGCGGAGAAATTGTTGGAAATATGCCCTAGAGGCAATAATAAATAGGTTATTATTATATTTCCTTGTTCATGATAATCGTTTATTATCCATGCTAGAATTGTATTGATTGGAAACTCAAATACATGTGTGGATACATAGACAACACACTATCCCTAGTGAGCCTCTAGTTGACTAGCTCGTTCATCAAAGATGGTCAAGGTTTCCTGACCATAGACAAGTGTTGTCACTTGATAACGGGATCACATCATTTGGAGAATGATGTGATGGACAAGACCCAAACTATGAACGTAGCATATGATCGTGTCAGTTTATTGCTACTATTTTCTGCATGTCAATGTATTTGTTCCTATGACCATCAGATCATGCAACTCCAGGACACCAGAGGAATACCTTGTGTGTGTCAAACGTCGCAACGTAACTGGGTGACTATAAAGGTGCTCTATAGGTATCTCCGAATGTGTGTGTTGGGTTGGCATGGATCAAGACTGGGATTTGTCCCTCCGTATGACGGAGAGGTATCTCGGGGCCCACTTGGTAATACAACATCACAACGGACCTTGCAAGCAATGTGACTAATGATTTAGTCACATGATCTTGTATTATGGAACCAGTAAAGATACTTGGCGGTAACGAGATTGTACTAGGTATAGAAATACCGATGAATCTCACGCAAGTAGCATACCGGAGGACAAAGGGAACAACATACGAGATTAACTGAGTCCTTGACATAGAGGTTCAACTGATAGAGATCTTCGTAAAATATGTAGAAGCCAACATGGGCATCTAGGTCCTGCTATTGGTTATTGACCGGAGAATGTCTCAGGTCATGTCTACATAGTTCTCAAACCCGCAGGGTCTACACACTTAAGGTTCAGTGACGTTTCAGTATAGTTGAGTTATAGGTTTTGGTGACCTAAGGTTGTTCGGAGTCCCGGATGAGATCCTGGACTTCACGAGGAGCTCCGGAATGGTCCGGAGGTAAAGATTGATATATAGGAAATCCTGTTTTGGTCACCAGAAAAGTTTCGGGCTCATCGATAGTGTACATGGAGTGCAGGGAGGGTACCGGGGGACCACCGGGAGGGGTGTGACGACCCAAAGGCTTCATGGGCTGTGAGATAAGGTAGACCAGCCCCTAGTGGGCTGGACAAAGCCTCCCCTAAGGTATCATGTAGCTGGAGTGGAGGAATAAGGCAAAAGGCCAAAAGGTGGAAAGAGTTTCAAAATTAGGAAGGAGTCCTAATAGGATTCCACGTACGTTGTGGGAGGTGGATTTCTCCCTTGTTGGCTCGACCGAACCTCTCCTTCGAGGAGGGGCCAAGGTAGTCTCCCCTCCTCTTCCTCCTATATATACTAGAGGTTTTAGAGGTGAGGGCTAAACCTAATTGCCACGTGCTCCCTCTACTTCATCTAGATCGGTTTCTCCTCTAGTCTAATTCGGCGGTGCTTAGGTGAAGCCCTGCTGGATTAGTTCACCACCACCACCAACGTACCGTCGTGCTGGAGAACTCATCTACCTCTCTGTCCCTCTTACTCGATCAAGAAGGCGGGGATCATCATCTAACAGTACATGTGCTGAACGCGGAGGTGTTGTCCGTTCGGCACTAGACCGGGATGGATTGTGATGGGATCGCGGGACGGATCGTGATGAGATCACGGGATGGGCTGCGATTTGGATCGCGGAGATCTTCCACTACATCAACCGCGTAATATACGCTTCCGCTTAGCGATCTACAAGGGTATGTAGGTTCACTCTCCCCTCTCGTGGATGATCATCACCATGGATAGGTATTGCGTGTGCGTAGGACATTTTTTGTTTCACATGCAACGTTCCCCAATAGTGGCGTCATGTGCTAGGTTCATGCGTAGATGATATCTCGAGTAGGACACAAAAGAGTTTGTGGGTGTTGATGTTCGATTTGCTGCCCTCTGCTACCTCTTGAGCTTGCATTGGTTTTTCCCTTGAAGAGGAAAGGGTGATGCAGCACAGTAGCAGTAAGTATTTCCCTCAGTTTTGAGAACCAAGGTATTAATCCAGTAGGAGAATCAAGCCAAGTGTCTAGAGTACCTACGCAAACACAAACGAGCTTGCACCCAACGCTATAAAGGGGTTGTCAATCCCTTCAAGATTGATTGCAAAGTGAGATCTGAAGGCGGAGAGTGCAACAAAGTAAAAGTGTAAGGCTGAAAATATGATGTGAAGTAGACCCGAGGGCCATAGTGTTCACTAGAGGCTTCTCTCAAAATAGAAAATATTACGGTGGGTGAACAAATTACTATCGAGCAATTGATCGAACCGCGCAAAGTCATGACGATATTTAAGGCAATGATCATACATATAGGCATCACGTTCGAGACAAGTAGACCAATACTTTCTGCATCTACTACTATTACTCCACACATCAACCGCTATCTAGCATGCATCTAGTGTATTGAGTTCATGACGAACAGAGTAACGCTTTAAGCAAGATTACATGATGTAGAGGGATAAACTCAAACCAATGATGTAAACCCCATCTTTTTACCCTTGATGGCAACAACACGATACGTGCCTCGCTACCCCTTCTATCACTGGGTGAGGACACCGCACGATATGAACCCAAAACCAAGCACTTCTCCCATTGCAAGAATCATAGATCAAGTTGGCCAAACAAAACCCACAACTCGAAGAGAATTACAAGGATATGAAATCATGCATATAAGAGATCAGAAGAAACTCAAATAAGATTGATAGATAATCTGATCATAAATCCACAATTCATTGGATCTCAACAAACACACCACAAAAGAAGATTACATCAGATAGATCTCCATGAAGATCATGGAGAACTTTGTATTGAAGATCCAAGAGAGAGAAGAAGCCATCTAGCTACTAGCTATGGACCCAAAGGTCTATGGTGAACTACTCACGCATCATCGGAGAGGCAATGGTGTTGATGAAGAAGCCCTCCGTATCCGAATCCCCCTTCGGCAGGGCACCAGAACGTGCCCCAGATGGGATCTTGCGGAGACAGAAGCTTGCGGCGGCGGAAAAGTATTTTCGTGGATCTCTCTCGTGGTTTTGGATTTTTCGGGGATTTATAGGCGGATGAAGTAGGGCAGACGACCCACGGGGGGCCCACAAGCCTGCTACGTGCGGGCCCACCCCCTGGTCGCACCTAGGGGGCTTGTGGCCTCCCCTGGTGGCCTCTGTCTTGGTTCTCAAGCCCCCTGCGTATCTTTTATTCTAGAAAAATTCTTTTTGGAAATTTTATTCTGTTTGGACTCCGTTTAATATTCTCCTCTGAAAAAGGTCAAAAACACACAAAAAAACGGGAACTGGCACTTGGCACTGAGTTAATAAGTTAGTCCCAAAAAAGATATAAAAGGCATACAAAACATCCAAAGTTTGACAAGATAATAGCATGGAACCATCAAAAATTATAGATACGTTGGAGACGTATCACCCTCCTTAGTCATTTCTTGATTCGACGGTATTGTTGGATTGAAGCGGCCCGGACCAACATTACTCGTACGCTTACGAGAGACCGGTTTCATCGACTAACATGCAACTTGTTGCATAAAGATGACTCGCGGGTGCATGTTTCTTCAAGTTTAGTTGAATTGGATTTGACCGAGGCGGTCCTTGGAGAATGTAAAATAGCAACTTGCATATCACTTTTGTGGTTTTGCGTAAGTAAGATGTGATCATACTAGATACCCATAGCAGCCACGTAAAACATGCAACAACAAATTGGAGGACGTCTAACTTGTTTTTGCAGAATATGCACGTGATATGGCCAAAGACATGATATGATATATTGGATGTATGAGATGATCTTGTTGTAATAGTTAAATATCGACTTGCATGTCGATTCTAGGGCAACCGGTAGGAGCCATAGGGTTGACTTTAATTATTTTTGTGCTTGTAGATGCTTTGCTTTATTGCTAGTAGTAGCTTTAGTAGTAACAACATAGTTAGCGCGATAACCTCGATGGCAGCACAACTATGGAGATCATGATGATGGAGATCATGGTGTGGCGCCGGTAACGATGGATATCATGTCGGTGCTTTGATGATCGAGAACAAGAAGCACAAGTTCATGGCCATATCATGTCACTTATGATTTGCATGTGATGTTAATCCTTTTACGCACCTTGTTTTGCTTAGGATGTTGGTTGCATTATAAGGTGATCCATCACTAAAATTTCAAGATAAAATTGTGGTCTCCCCAACTGTGCACCATTGCGATAGTTCATCGTTTCGAGACACCATGTGATGATCGGGTGTGATAGACTCAACGTTCACATACAATAGACACAAAACAGTTGCACACGCGGAACACTCGGGTTAAACTTGACGAGCCTAGCATGTACATACATGGCCTCATAACACAAGAGACCGAAATGTCGAGCATGAATCATATAGTTGATATGATCAACATGGAGATGTTCACCATTGAAACTGTACTCAACTCACGTGATGATCGGACTTAGAGTTAGTGAATTTGGATCACGCGACACTCGAATGACTAGAGGGATGTCAATTTGAGTGGGAGTTCTTAAGTCATATGATTAATTGAACTCATTATCATGAAAATAGTCAAAAGATCATTGCAAATTATGTTGTAGCTTGCGCTGTAGCTCTACTATTTTTGATATGTTTGTAGAGAAAACTTAGTTGAAAGATGATAGTAGCAATTATGCGGATTGGGTCCGTAAATCGAGGATTATCCTCATTGCTACATAGAAGGCTTATATCCTTAATGCACCGCTCGGTGTGCTGAACCCCGAACATCGATGTTGCGAACATCTGGCATACATGTTTTTGATGACTACGTGATAGTTCAGTGCGTAATACTTAACGGCTTAGAATTGAGGCACCAAAGACGTTTTGAACGTCACAGAACATATGAGATGTTGCAAGAGATGAAATTAGGATTTCAGGATCGTGCCCCCTGTTGAGAGGTATGAGACCTCCAACAAGATTCTTTGTCTACAAAGTAAGGTAGAAAAACACAATCGTTGAGCATGTGCTCAGATTGTCTGAGTACTACAATCACTTGAATCAAGTGGCAGTTGATCTTCGAGATAAGATAGTGATTTACATAGTTCTCCAAAGTCACTGCCACCAAGCTATAGAGCTTCGTGATGAACTATAACATATCAGGGATAGAGATGATGATCCTTGAGCTATTCGCCATGTTTGACACCACGACGGTAGAAATTAAGTAGGAGCACCAAGTGTTGATGGTTAGTAAAACCACTAGTTTCAAGAAGGGCAAGGGTAAGAAGGGATACTTCATGAAAGGCAAACCAGTTGCCGCTCTAGTGAAGAAACCCAAGGTTAAACCCAAACCCGAGACTAAGTGCTAGTATTATGAGGGGAACGGTCACTCGAGCGGAACTACC
This sequence comes from Hordeum vulgare subsp. vulgare, assembly GCF_904849725.1. Lineage (NCBI taxonomy): Eukaryota > Viridiplantae > Streptophyta > Magnoliopsida > Poales > Poaceae > Hordeum > Hordeum vulgare. Next base: position 198,871,621 of record NC_058524.1, read on the forward strand.
CTAGATACCTCGTAGATGAGAAGGTTGGCAAAGTCGACAAAAGTATATCGGATATACATGATATTGATGTGTACCTTACTAGTACTCCTAGTAGCACCAGGGTATTAGATACCGGTTTGGTTGCTAAGTGTTAGTAACTCAAAATAAAAGCTACGGAATAAACAGAGACTAGCTAAAGGCGAGGAGACGATATGTCTTGCAAGTGTTTCCAAGGTTGATGCGATCAAACATCGCACGCTCCCTCTACCATCGGGATTAGTGTTAAACCTAAATAATTGTTATTTGGTATTTGCGTTGAGCATAGACATGATTAGATTGTGTTAATCGCAATACAATTATTCATTTAAAGAGAATAATGGTTACTCTGTTTATTTGAATAATACCTTCAATGGTCTTGCACCTAAAATGAACGGTTTATTGAATCTCGATCGTAGTGATACACATGTTCATAATATTGATGCCAAAAGATATAAAGTAGTAATGATAGTACCACTTACTTGTGGCACTGCCACTTGAGTTATATTGGTATAAAATGCATGAAGAAGTTCCATGCGGATGGATCTTTGGACTCACTCATTTTTGAAAAATTGGAGACATGCGAACCATGCATATTGGTGTAAACGCATGAAGAAACTCCATGCAGATGGGTCATTTGGACTCACTTGATTTTGAATCACTTGAGACATGCAAATCATGCCACATGGACAAGATGACTGAAGACCTCGTTTTCCAGTGAGATGGAACAAGAAAGTAACTTATTGGAAGTAATACATTTTGATGTATGCAGTCCAATGAGTGTTGTGGCACACAGTGGATATCGTTATGTTCTTACTTCATATATGATTTAAGTATATACTAGTATATTTACTTGATGAAACACAAGTATGAATTATTGAAAGGTTGAAGTAATTTAAGAATGAAGTTAAAGATCGTCGTGGCAAGAGGATGAAATGTCTACGATACGATCATGGAGATAAATATCTGAGTTGCGAGTTTGGTACACACTTAAGACAATGTGGAAACTGTTTCACAAATCATGCCACCTGGAACACCGTAGTGTGATGGTGTGTCCGAACATCGTAGTCGCTCCCTATTGGATATGGTGCATACTATGATGTCTCTTATCAAATTATGATACGTCTCCAACGTATCTATAATTTTAGATTGTTCCATGCTATTATCTTGTCAACTTTGGATGTTTTGTATGCATTTTATGTCTTTTTTGGGACTAACCTATTAACTTAGTGCCAAGTGCCAGTTCCTGTTTTTTCCGTGTTTTTGACCCTTTTAAGAGAAGAATATTAAACGGAGACCAAACGGAATAAAATCTTCGGAATGATTTTTTTCCGTAACAGAAGATACACAGGGAACTTGAGAAGCAAGGCAAAGGACTCTGGGGGAGGCCACAAGCCCCCTAGCCGCGGCCTGGGGGGCCGCGCCTAGCAGGCTTGTGGGCCCCTCGTGGCTCCTTTGCCCTACTTATTATGCCTATAAATTCCCTAAAAACTGAAACCACGGGAGAGAGCCACGAAAATACTTTTCCGCCGCCCCAAGCTTCTGTCTCCGCAAGATCCCATCTGGGGCACGTTCTGGTGCCCTGCCAGAGGGGGGATTCGGACACGGAGGACTTCTTCATCAACACCATTGCATCTCCGATGATGCGTGAGTAGTTCACCACAAACCTTCGGGTCCATAGCTAGTAGCTAGATGGCTTATTCTCTCTCTTGGATCTTCAATACAAAGTTCTCCATGATCTTCATGCAGATCTATCCGATGTAATCTTCTTTTGCAGTATGTTTGTCGAGATCCGATGAATTGTGGATTTATGATCAGATTATCTATGAATATTATTTGAGTCTCCTCTGATCTCTTATATGCATGATTTAGAATCCTTGTAATTCTCTTCGAGTTGTGGGTTTTGTTTGGCCAACTTGATCTATAATTCTTGCAATGGGAGAAGTGCTTGGTTTTGGGTTCATACCATGCGGTGTACTCACCTAGTGACAGAAGGGGTAGCGAGGCACACATCGTGTTGTTGCCATCAAGGGTAAAAAGATGGGGTTTATATCTATTGCATGAATTTATCCCTCTACATCATGTCATCTTGCTTAAGGCGTTACTCTATTTGTTATGAACTCAATACACTAGATGCATGCTGGATAGCGGTCGATGTGTGGAGTAATAGTAGTAGATGCACACAGTATCGGTCTACTTGTCTCGGACGTGATGCCTATATGTATGATCATTGCCTTAGATATCGTCATGACTTTGCGCGGTTCTATCAATTGGTCGAGAGTAATTCATTCACCCACCGTAATACTTGCTATCATGAGAGAAGCCTCTAGTGAACACTATGGCCCCCTGGTCTACTTCACATCATATTTTCAGCTCTACACTTTCACTTTGTTGCACTTTCCGCCTTTAGATCTCACCTTGCAATCAATCGTGAAGGGATTGACAACCCCTTTATAGTTTTGGGTGCAAGTTTGTTTCTTTTTGCGCAGGTACTTTGGACATTTGCCTTGATACTCCTACTGGATTGATACCTTGGTTCTCAAACTGAGGGAAATACTTACTGCTACTGTGCTGCATCACCCTTTCCTATTCAAGGGAAAAACCAACGCAAGCTCAAGAGGTAGCAATAAGAATTTCTGGTGCCGTTGCCGGAGAGTATCAAGTCAAGAATAGTCTTCCTTCAACGTGTCAATTTCTGGCACTTGGGACTATTCTAAGTGAAGCTTATCCAAGGAACTGTCACAAACTCATCTCTTGCATTTACTTTTTTGCCTCTCATTTTCCTCTCCCCCACTTATGAAAAACAAAAATTTACAAAACTATTTGCCTTTTTCGTTCGCACTTTTCTTTCGCTTGCTTTCTGTCCGCTTGTGTGCTTGTCTGCTTGCTGAAGTCACCATGACTGAAAACACCAAACTTTGTGACTTCTCGAATACTAATAACAATGATTTTATTAGTACTCTAATTGCTCCGCCACTTGTGCGGAATCATATGAAATCAATGCTGCTTTGCTGAATCTTGTTATGAAAGAGCAATTTTCCGGCCTTCCTAGTGAAGATGCCGCATCCCATCTTAATACCTTCATTGAGTTGTGCGATATGCAAAAGAAGAAAGATGTGGATAATGATGTGATTAAATTGAATCTATTTCTGTTCTCATTACACGATCGAGCAAAAACTTGGTTTTCATCTTTACCCAAAAATAGCATTGATTCTTGGAACAAGTGTAAAGATGCTTATATATCCAAGTATTTTCCACCGGCTAAGATTATCTCTCTCCATAATGATATCATGAATTTTAAGCAACTAGATCATGAACATGTTGCACAATCTTGGGAGAGAATGAAATTGATGATTAGAAATTGTCTCGCTCATGGCTTGAGTCTTTGGATGATTATACAAATCTTCTATGTTGGTTTGAATTTTGCTTCTAGAAATATCTTGGATTCCGCCTCCAGTGGAACTTTCATGGAAATCACATTAGGAGAAGCCACAAAACTCCTAGACAATATCATGAAAAACTATTCTCAATGGCACACTGAAAGGTCACCTACTAGTAAATAAGTGCATGCTATAGAAGAAATTAACTCTTTGAGTGCTAAGATGGATGAGTTAATTAAATTGTTTGCTAGTAAAGGTGCTCCTTTAGATCCCAATGATATGCCCTTGTCTTCCTTGATTGAGAGTAGCAATGAGAGCTTGGATGTTAATTTTGTTGGTAGAAATAATTTTGGCAACAACAATGCTTATAGAGGAAAGTTTATTCCTAGGCCTTTTCCTAGTAATCCCTCAAATAACTTTGGCAATTCCTACAACAATGCTCATGTAAATTACAATAAATTACCCTTTGCTCTAGAGAGTAATATTAAAGAGTTTATCAACTCGCAAAAGATTTTCAATGCGTCCATAGAAGAAAAACTGCTCTAAATTGATGACTTGGCTAGGGTCGTTGATAGAATGTCTCTTGATATTGATGCTTTGAAATTGAGATGTGCTCCTCCCAATATAAATATGGATGAAACTTTAAAAGCTATGCATGTTTCCATGAATGAGAGTAAAGAAAGAACCGCCCAAATTTGTGCTAGACATGAATGGCTTAAAAAGGCGTGTTCTCGTGATGAGAATCACGAAGATCTTAAAATGCTTGGTGTGACTCCCATTGAATCCTTGTTTTCTAATGTCAAACCTAATGATGATGGGTCTGGATATGAATCCACTTTGGTTGAGAAATGCCCCAATGATTCGGAGTCTATCTATCTTGATACTAAAAGCATTGAAAGTGGAGTAGAGGATATCAAAACTTTGAGTAATAATGAAATTACTACTTTGGATTTCAAGGAATTCAATTATGATAGTTGCTCTTTGATTGAATGTATTTCCTTGATGCAATCCATGCTAAACTCTCCACACGCTTATAGCCAAAACAAGGCCTTTACCGATCATATCGTCGATGCTATGATGAAATCTCTTAAAGAGAAACTTGAGTTGGAAGTTTCTATTCCTAGAAAACTTCATGATGAGTGGGAACCTACTATCAAAATCAAGATCAAAAACTATGAATGCAATGCTTTGTGTGATTTGGGTGCTAGTGTTTCCGCTATTCCAAAGTCTTTATGTGATGTTCTAGGCTTCAATGAGATTGATGAGTGCTCTCTTAATTTATATATTGCGGATTATAGTGTTAATAAACCTATGGAAAGGATCAATGATGTTCTTATTATTGTGAATAGGAACTATGTACCCGTAAATTTCATTATGCTTGGTATTGATTGCAATCCGACATGTCCTATCATTCTTGGTAGACCTTTCCTAAGGACTATTGGTGCTGTCATCGATATGAAGGAAGGGAATGTTAGATTTCAATTTCCATTAAAGCAGGACATGGAACATTTTCCTAGAAAGAAAATAAGATTGTCTTATGAATCCATGATGAGGGCTACTTATGGTTTGAGCACAAAAGACGACGACACTTGATTCTCTCGTTGTATGCCTACCTAAGGGCGTTAAACAATAGCGCTTGTTGGGAGGCAACCCAATGAATTTATCTTTGCTTTTTGCTTTCTGTTTTGTTGGGTCCACACCATCATAATTCTGTTATGATTGTGTTCTTTGTGTTTCTTTTTGTGTTTGTGCCAAGTAAAACCTTTATGACTAGTTTTGGTGATGGTTGTTTGATCTTGCTGGAAAAGACAGAAACTTTGCGCTCACGAAATTATTTTTAATTCCTATACAGAAAAAGAGCTTTTGAGTTGATTCTTTTTTCTGCTGGTTCATATGCCAATTTCCCTAATTTTCATAATTGTTCAGAATTTTTGAGATACCAGAACTATACGAAGTATACAGATTGCTACAGACTGGTCTGTTTTTGATAGATTCTGTTTTTGTTGTGTTGATTGCTTATTTTGATGAAACTATGGATAGTATCGGGGGGTACTAGCCATGGAAAAGTGAGAATACAGTAATATAACACCAATATAAATAGAAATCAAGTTTGCTACAGTACCTAAAGAGGTGGTGGCTTGTTTTCTTATGCTAATGATATCACGAGTTCCTGTTTAAGTTTTGTGTTGTGAAGTTTTCAAGTTTTGGGTGATGTTCTCATGGACAATGGGATAAAGAGTGAAAAGAGCTCAAGCTTGGGGATGCCCAAGTCATCCCAAGCCAAATTCAAGGACACCAAAAAGCCAAAGCTTGGGGATGCCCCGGGAAGGCATCCCCTCTTTCGTCTTCAATCCATCGGTAACATTACTTGGAGCTATATTTTTATTCACCACATGATATGTGTTTTGCTTGGAGCGTCGTGTATAATAGGAGTCTTTTATTTTTGTTGTGTCACAATCATCCTTGCTGCACACCTTTTTGAGAGATACATGCACTCATCGTGAATTTCCTAGAATACTCATTGAGCTTCGCTTATATCTTTTGAGTTAGGCAATTTAGCTCGCATGTGCTTCACTTATATCTTTTGAGCTAGATAACTCTGCTCTAGTGCTTCACTTAGATATTTTTAGAGCCCGGCGGTGTCATATTTTGGAGAAATAAGAACTCTTGATCTTCACTTATATCTTTTTGAGAGTGATCTCTCTGAGTAACTTGGTAGTTGGCATGTGCTATGAAAGTAGTCCTAAAGATGATAGGCATCCAAAGAGGACATAATAAAAACTTCCATATTCATGTGCATTGATTATAAAGAGAAGTTTGATTCCTCTCAATTAGTTTTGAGACATGGATTTGGTAATATTAGAGTTATGTTAGTAGGGTGTCGTGAATCTAGAGATACTTGTGTTGAAGTTAGTGATTCCCGCAGCATGCACATATGGTGAAACCCTATGTTAGGAAGTCAGAGCATAATTGATTTATTGATTGTCATCCTTTGTGTGGCGGTCGGGATAGCGCGATGGTTAACACCTACTGATACGTCCATTTTGCATCATGCTTTCATGTTGATATCTATCGCTTTATAGACTGTTATTATACTTTGTGGAACCTTACTTATGCCTTTTGTCTCTTATTTTGCAAGGTTTATTTGACGAGGGAGAATACCGGCAACTGGAATTCTGGACTGGAAAAGGAGCAAGTCTGAGTGCTCTATTCTGCGCAACTCCAAATGCCCTAAAAATCAACATGGATTTTTTTTGTATTTTATAAAAAATACTGGGCGAAAGAAGTGCCACAGGGGAGCAACTAGGGGCCCACAAGCCTGGTTGCCACGGCCTAACCCCCTGGTCGCGGCAACAGGGCTTGTGGGCACCCTCGTGGCCCACTGGCCCCCCTCTTTTGCTATATGAAGGGTTTTGTCCAGAAAAAATCAAGGTGGAGCTTTTTCGTGGATTCTCCGCCGCCACGAGGCGGAACTTGAGCAGATCCAATCTAGTGCTCCCGCACGACGATCCTGCCGGGGAAACTTCCCTCACGGAGGGAGAAATCATCGCCATCGTCATCACCAACACTCCTCTCATCGGAGGGGAGGCATCTCCATCAACATCTCCATCAGCACCATCTCCTCTCCAAACCCTAGTTCATCTCTTGTAACCAATCTCCGTCTCGCGACTCCGATTGGTACTTGTAAGGTTGCTAGTAGTGTTGATTACTCTTTGTAGTTGATGCTAGTTGAATTACTTGGTCGAAGAGTTTATGTTCAGATCCTTTATTCTATTCATTACACCTCTGATCATGATTATGATTATGCTTTGTGAGTAGTTACTTTTGTTCCTCGGGACATGGGATAAGTCCTGCTGATAATAGTCATGTGAATTTGGTATTCGTTCGGTATTTTGATATGTTGTTTGTTGTTTTTCCTCTAGTGGTGTTATGTGAACGTCGACTACATAACATTTCACCATATTTGGGCCTAGAGGAAGGCATTGGGGAGTACTAAGTAGATGATGGGTTGCTGGAGTGACAGAAGCTTAAACCCCAGTCTATGCGTTGCTTCGTAAGGGGCTGATTTGGATCCACTAGTTTAATGCTATGGTTAGACATTGTCTTACTTCTTCTTTCGTAGTTGAGGATGCTTGCGAGAGGGGTTAATCATAAGTGGGATGCTTGTCCATGTAAGGGCAGTACCCAAGCGCCGGTCCACCCACATATCAAACTATCAAAGTAACGAACGTGAATCATATGAACATGATGAAACTAGCATGACAGAAATCCCCGTGTGTCCTCGGGAGCGTTTTTCCTCTTATAAGACTTTGTTCAGGCTTTTCCCTTGATACAAAGTGATTGGGCCACTTGCTGCACCATTGCTACTACTTGTTACTTGTTACTTTTCGCTTGCTACGTTTCACCTCACTACACCATCACTTGTTACCGCTACTTTCAGTGCTTGCAGTTATTACCTTGCTGAAAACCATTTATCAGGGCCTTCTCCTTCTCGTTGGGTTCGACACTCTTACTTATCGAAAGGACTACGATTGATCCCCTATACTTGTGGGTCATCACCTACCAACCCTTCCCCTAGGAGTATGCGTTTAGCACTTTGTTTTGATTACTAATAGAACTTTTGCAATAAGTATATGAGTTCTTCATGAGTAATGTGAGTCCATGGTATAGATGCACTTTCACCTTCCACCATTGCTAGCTCTCTAGTGCCGCGCAACTTTCGCCGGTGCACAAACCCACCATATACCTTCCTCAAAACAGCCACCATACCTACCTAATATGGCAATTTCATAGCCACTCCGAGATATATTTCCATGCAACTCCCACCGTTCTGTCTCATGACTTGTGTCGTCACTTTCATATTACCATTGCATGATCATAAGATAGTTAGCGAGCTGTTTCAACATCATACGCTAAGCTAGATCTTTGCACATCCCGGTACACTGTCGGAGGCATTTCCTGTAGAGTCATCATTGCTCTAAGTGTTGAGTTGTGAGTAAATAAAAGTGTGATGATCATCATTATTAGAGCATTGTCCCATGTGAGGAAAAAAATGAAAAGAGGCCAAAGTTTCCCACCAAAAAAATTGAAAGAGGCCAAAGAGCCCAAACAAAAAAATGAGAGAAAAAGAGAGAAGGGATAATGCAACTATCTTTTTCCACACTTGTGCTTCATAATAGCACCATGTTCTTCATGATAGAGAGTCTCTTGTTTTGACACTTCCATATACTAGTGGGAATTTTCATTATATAACTTGGCTTGTATATTCCAATGATGGGCTTCCTCAAAATTGCCCTAGGTCTTCGTGAGCAAGCAAGTTGGGTACACACCCACCAGTTCTCCTTTTGAGCTTTCACACTTAAAGCTCTAAGTGCATCCGTTGCATGGAAATCCCTACTCATTCACATTGATATCTATTGATAGGAATCTCCATAGCCCTTTGATACGCCGAGTCGATGTGACCATCTCCTCCTTTTTGCCTCACAACCTCCACCACACTCTATTTCACCTATAGTGCTATATCCATGGCTCACGCTCATATCTTGCGTGAGAGTTGAAAAAGGTTTGAGAAAGTAAGAGTGCGAAAAAAATTACTTGGCCAATACCGGGGTTGTGCATGATTTAGATTCGTTGTGTGGGGATGATGGAGCATAGCCAGACTATATGATTTTGTAAGGATAACTTTCTTTGGCCTTATTATTTCGAAAGTTCATGATTACCTTGCTAGTTTGCTTGAAGTATTATTGTTTTCATGTCAATAGCAAACTATTGTTTTAAATCTTACGGATCTGAACATTCATATCACAAGAAAGAAGTTACAAAGGACAAATATGTTAGGTAGCATTCCACATCAAAAATTCAGTCTTTATCACTTCCCTACTTGAGGACAAGCAGGAGTTAAGCTTGGGGATGCTTGATACGTCTCCAACGTATCTATAATTTTTTATGGTTCCATGTTATTATCTTGTCAACTTTGGATGTTTTGTATGCATTTTCTATCTTTTTTGGGACTAACCTATTAACTAAGTGCCAAGTGCCAGTTCCTGTTTTTCTGTGTTTTTGACCCTTTTCAGAGAAGAATATTACACGGAGTCCAAACAGAATAAAATCTTCGGAATGATTTTTTCCATAACAGAAGATACGCAGGGAACTTGAAAACCAAGGCAAAGGACTCTGGGGGAGGCCACAAGCCCCCTATCCGCGGCCTTGGGGGGCATGCCTAGCAGGCCTGTGGGCCCCCTGTGGCTCCTTTGCCCTACTTCTTCCGTCTATAAATTCCGTAAAAATTTGAAACCATGGGAGAGAGCCACGAAAATACTTTTCCGCCGCCTCAAGCTTCTATCTCCGCAACATCCCATCTGGGGCACATTCTGGTGCCCTGCCGAAGGGGGGATTCGGACACAGAGGGCTTCTTCATCAACATCATCGCCCCTCCAATGACTCGTAAGTAGTTCACTTCAGACCTACATGTCCATAGTTAGTAGCTAGATGGCTTCTTCTCTCTCTTGGATCTTCAATACAAAGTTCTCCATGATCTTCATGGAGATCTATCAGATGTAATCTTCTTTTGCGGTGTGTTTGTCGAGATCCGATGAATTGTTGGATTTATGATCAGATTATCTATGAATATTATTTGAGTCTCATCTCATCTCTTATATGCATGATTTCGTATCCTTGTAATTCTCTTCGAGTTGTGGGTTTCGTTTGGCCAACTTGATCTATAATTCTTGTCATGGGAGAAGTGCTTGGTTTTGGGTTCATACCGTGCGGTGTCCTCACCCAGTGACAAAAGGGATAGCAAGGCACGCATCGTGTTGTTGCCATCAAGGTTAAAAAGATGGGGTTTATATCTATTGCATGAATTTATACCTCTACATCATGTCATCTTGCTTAAGGCGTTACTCTGTTTGTTATGAACTCAATACACTAGATGCATGTTGGATAGCGGTCGATGTGTGGAGTAATAGTAGTAGATGCAGACAGTATCGGTCTACTTGTCTCGGACGTGATGCCTATATGTATGATCATTGCCTTAGATATCGTCATGACTTTGCGCGGTTCTATCAATTGCTCGACAGTAATTCGTTCACCCACCGTAATACTTGCTATCATGAGAGAAGCCTCTAGTGAACACTATGGCGCCCGGGTCTACTTCACATCATATTTTCAGCTCTACACTTTCACTTTGTTGCACTTTCCGCCTTCAGATATCACATTGCAATCAATCGTGATGGGATTGGCAACCCCTTTATAGCGTTGGGTGCAAGTTTGTTTGTTTTTGCGCAGGTACTTTGGATACTTGCCTTGATACTCCTAGTGGATTGATACCTTGGTTCTCAAACTGAGGGAAATACTTACTGCTACTGTGCTGCATCACCCTTTCCTATTCAAGGGAAAAACCAACGCAAGCTCAAGAGGTAGCAAATTACCACTATGTTTTTGGGTTAGGCATTAGAGACAACCGCATTGACTTTAAATAGGGCTTCACGTAATTCCGTTGAGATGACACCATATAAACTATGGTTTAGAGAAACCTAAGCTGTCATTTCTTAACAGTTTGGGGCTGCGACGCTTATGTGAAAAAGTTTCAGCCTGATAAGCTCGAACCCAAAGCGGATAAATGCATCTTCATAGGACACCCAAAAAATTTGGGTATACCTCCTATCCAAAGTGTTTGTTTCTAGAAACGGGTCCTTTCTTGAGAAAAAGTTTCTCTCGAAAGAATTGAGTGGGAGGATGGTGGAAACTTGATGAAGTTATTGAACCATCACTTCAACCAGTGTGTAGCTGGGCGCATGAAGTTGTTCCTGTGGCTCCTACACCAATTGAAGTGGAAGTTGGTGATAGTGATCATGAAGCTTCGGATCAAATTACTACAAACCTAGTAGGTCCACAAGGTCACGTACTGCTCTAGAGTGGTACGGTAACCCTGTCTTGGAGGTCATGTTGTTGGACAACAATGAACCTATGAACTATGGAGAAGCGATGGTGGGCCCGGATTCCAACAAATGGCTGGATGCCATGAAATCCGAGAGAGGATCCATGTATGAAAACAAAGTGTATACTTTGGAAGAACTACTTGATGGTAAAATACTGTTAAGTACAGTAAAATCTTTAAAAGGAAGACGTACGATGATGGTGAAAAGTCACCTTTAGGAAAGCTCGACTTGTCGCAAAGATCTTTCCGACAAGTTCATATGATGAGACTTTCTCACTCATAGCGATGCTAAAAGTCAGTTGGAATTATGTTTGCAGTTCCTGCATTATTTATGAAATCTGGCAGATAGGATGTCAAAACATTGTTTCCTCGACGGTTTCCTTGAGGAAAGGTTGTATGTGATACAACCAGAAGGTTTTGTCGATCCTAAGGACGCTAACAAGTATGCAAGCTCCAGCGGTCCTTCTATGGACTGTAGCAAGCATCTCGGAGTTGGAATATACGCTTTGATGAGATGATCAAAGTTTTGGGGTTTATACAAGGTTTGTGAGAAACTTATATTTCCAAAGAAGTGAGTGGGAGCATTATAGAATTTATGTTTAGAATATGTGATTGGCATATTGTTGATCGGAAATAATGTAGAATTTCTAGAAAGCATAAAGGGTTGTTTGAAAGGAGTTTCTCAAAAGAAAACCTGGATAGAGCTACTTGAACATTTAGCATCAAGATCTATAGAGATAGATCAAAAAGCTTAATGGAACTTTCAAATGAATGCATACCGCGACAAGGTTTTGAAGGAGTTCAAAATAGATCAGTCAAAGAAAGAGTTCATGGTTGTGTTATGAGGTGTGAGTATTGAGTAAGACTCAAGAACCGACCACGGAAGAAGAAAGAGAAAGGTCGAAGGTCGTCCCCTATGCCTTCGTCGTAGGCTCTAAAGTATGCCATGTTGTGTGTCGCACCTGATGTGTGCCTTGCCATGAGTCTGTCAAGGGGTACTAGAGTGATCCAGGAATGGATCCCTGGACAGTGGTCAAAGTTATCCTTAGTAATTAGTGGACTAAGGATTTTTTTTTTCTCAATTATGGATGTGATAAAAGAGTTCCTCACAAAGGGTTACATCGATGCAAGCTTTGACACTAATCCGGATGACTCTGAGTAGTAACCCGGATTCGTATAGTAGAGTAGTCATTAGGAATAGTTCCAAATGTCACGTTGGTAGGAGCACCTACAGGATGACATAGAGATTTGTAAAGCACACTCATATATGAAAGGTTCAGACTTGTTGACTAAAAACCTCTCTCACAAGCAAGACATGATCGAAACCCAGAACTATATGGGTGTTAGATTCCTTGCAATCACATAGTGATGTGAACTATATTATTGACTCTAGTGCAAGTGGGTGACTGTTGAAAATATGCCCTAGAGGCAATAATAAATTGGTTATTATTATATTTCCTTGTTCATGATAATCGTTAATTATCCACACTAGAATTATATTGATTGGAAACTCAAATACATGTGTGCGTACATAGACAACACACTGTCCCTAGTGAGCCTCTAGTTGACTAGCTTGTTAATCAAAGATGGTCAAGGTTTCCTGACCATAGACAAGTGTTGTCACTTGATAACGGGATCACATAATTAGGAGAATGATGTGATGGACAAGACCCAAACTATGAACGTAGCATATGATCGTGTCAGTTTATTGCTATTGTTTTCTGCATGTCAATGTATCTGTTCCTATGACCATGAGATCATGCAACTCCCGGACACCGTAGGAATACCTTGTGTGTATTAAATGCCGCAACGTAACTGGGTGACTATAAAGGTGCTCTACAAGTATCTCCGAAGGTGTCTTTTGGGTTGGCATGGATTAAGACTGGGATTTGTCAATTTGTGTGACGGAGAGGTATCTCGGGGCCCACTCGGTAATACAACATCACAACAAGCCTTGAAAGCAATGTGGCTAAGGAGTTATTCATGGGATCTTGTATTACGGAACGAGTAAAGATACTTGCTGGTAACGAGATTGAACTAGGTATAGAGATACCGACGATCGAATCTCGGGCAAGTAGCATACCGAAGGACAAAGGGAACAACATGCGGGATTAACTGAATCCTTGACATAGAGGTTCAACCGATAGAGATATTTGTAGACTATGTAGGATCTAATATGGGCATCCAAGTCCCGCTATTGGTCATTGACCAAAGAATGTCTCAGGTCATGTCTACATAGTTCTCGAACCCGCAGGGTTTGCACACTTAAGGTTCGGTGACGTTTCGATATAGTTGAGTTACAGGTTTTTGGTGACCGAAGGTTGTTCAGAGTCCTAGATGAGATCCCGGACTTCACGAGGAGCTCCGAAATGGTCCGGAGTTAAAGATTGATATATAGGAAGTCATGTTTTGGTCACCTGAAAAGTTTCGGGCTCATCCGTAGTGTACCGGGACTGCCCGGAGGGTACCGGGGGACCACCAGGAGGGGTGTGACGACCCAAAGGCTTCATGGTCTGTGAGAGGAGGTAGACCAGCCCCTAGTGGCCTGGGCAAAGCCTCCCTTAAGGGCCCATGCGACTGGAGTGGAGGAATAAGGCAAAAAGCCAAAAGGTGGAAAGAGTTTCTAAATTAGGAAAGAGTCCTAATAGGATTCCACCTCCCTTGTGGGAGATGGATTTCACCATTGTTAGCTCGGCCGAACCTCTCCTTGGAGGAGGGGCCAAGGTAGCCTCCCCTCCTCTTCCTCCTATATATACTAGAGGTTTTAGAGGTGAGGGATAACCCTAATTGCCATGTGCTCCCTCTACTTCATCTAGACCGGTTTCTCCACTAGTCTAATTCGGCGGTGCTTAGGTGAAGCCGTGATGGATTAGTTCACCACCGCCACCATGCTGTTGTGCTAGAGAACTCATCTACCTCACAGCCCCTCTTTCTGGATCAAGAAAGCGGGGATCATCATTGAACTATATGTGTGTTGAACGCGGAGGTGTCGTCCGTTCGGCACTAGATCCGGATGGATTGTGATGGGATCGCGGGACAGGTTGCGATTTGGATCGCGAAGATGTTCCACTACATCAACCGCGTGATATATGCTTTCGCTTAGCGATCTACAAGGATATGTAGATTCACTCTCCCCTCTCGTAGAAGATCATCACCATGGATAGGTATTGCGTGTGCGTACGAAAATTATTGTTTCCCATGCAACGTTCCCCAACAAAAATTCCCTATTCCCCACAAGGAAGAGATGCTATGTTTTGTCCCCTTCCTCTTAAGAGGCTTGGCCTTTCCCATTCACCCTTTCTTAAGGGGTTTATTAGAATTTTACGGGATTCAACTCCACCACCTCACCCCTCGATCCATTCTTCACATCTCAGGCTTCGTTGCCCTTTGCGAGATGTTTCTAGGTTGTGAAGCCCATTTCCATACGTGGAGGAAGTTTTTATGCCCCGTCCCTCGTACTCAAGGAGGGACAATTTGTGAAGTGGGTTGAGCCGATATGTGGCGCATAGCTGGGACGGGGTAGTGAAAGCACATATGCTCCCTTGGTGGTTTTGACAATTCATGACAACATACGTTGTCTTTTGGACTAACACTTTTACCTAGAATATTTCAGGTATAGTTCACAAAGAGCTTTGGCTATAGGATTGTGAGGAGAAGCCCCTTGTTGAAGGAAGGAATATGATTGGCTCAAGCTTCAAGCAAGAAGACTCTATATTTTACATTTGTGAGAAATCACTTTGAGTCCATAGGAAAGCCAACACTATTAAAAGGGGATGAGGTATTATGATGAATTGGTTGCTTAAGTGCTTAGAGATAGCCACCAAAAATACTAAGCCATTCTCCCACAAAATATATCCGTCCCAAGCCACATAAGAAAAATTGATGCCACCAACATTTCCTACTCGGCTCTACCAATTTTACACTTAGGCACATCCTATGCCAAACCCTACCATCTCGGTACCACCAACATTCCATTCGGTTCCACCAAATCAGTGACCAACTTTGTGCTTATCCATTTTCAAGAATCGGTACCACCGACTTTTGAGAATTGGTCTCACCGAGATTTGGACCAACTTTCGAGTTAGCCATTTTCAAGAATCGGTACCACCGAGTTTGAGAATTGGTTTAACCCAATTTTGGACCAACTCTTTGGTTAGCCATTTTCAAGAATTGGTACCACCGAGTTTTGAGAATTGGTCTCACCGAGATTTGCAAACTGCCTAGGACACAAATATTGGTACCATCAAGATTTATATATCGGTCTCACCGAGAATTCAAAAGTTGCCACATTTAGTTCAACTTGGTACCACCGAGATTCATTTCGGTGTCACCGAGTAGGGCAATAATGTTGAAACGGTTGTATTTTGGGGGATGCCTATATATAACCCTCCACCTACCTCTCATTCGTAGAAGAAGCACTCAGAACACACTTACACTTGCCAGATCCATTTTTCTGAGAGAGATACACCTACTCATGTGTTGAGATCAAGCGATTTCATTCCAACCATTTGAAACTTGATCTCTAGCCTCCCCAAGTTGCTTTCCACAAAATCAATCTCTCCTACCCATGCCAAATCTGTGAGAGGGTGATTGAGTGTTGAGGAGACTGTCTTTTGAAGAACAAGAGCAAGGATTCCATAGTTCTACCACATTTATTACCTTTTGGAGGGTGGTGCCTCCTAGATTGGTGGCTCCTTAAAGAAAACCTCATCTATTTCGTTCCTTTTCATTCATATGCAAATCATTCTCATGCTCAAGAAAATATTGTTCCAAAGGACCAGTAGGAGGCACAGCAATAGGAGCGAGACTAATAATTTCATCTTTACTAGGCAACTCTATATCATGTGGTTGTCTACGAAACTTAGAGAAATTAAATTCATGAGACACACCACCAAAGTTGACACTAACAATCTCCTTAGCACAATCAATATGAGCATTAACGGTATTGAAGAAAGGGCTACCAAATATGTTTAGACAAAAGCTATCTTGTGGAGAACCAAGAACAAGAAAATCAGTAGGGTATTTTATCTTACCACATAAGACTTCAACATCTCTGACAATACCAAGTGGTGAAATAGTATTTCAGTCGGCAAACTTAATAGTGACATCAATATCCTCAATCTCAGCACATGCAATATCATTCATGACTTCTTGATATAAAGTAAAAGGCATAGCACTTAGGCTAGCACCCACATTACATAAACCATGATAGTAATGATCTCCAATTTTAATAGAAATAACAGGCATGCCAACTACGAGTCTATTTTTATTCTTAAGATCAGGACTAGCAATTCTAGAAGCATTATCACAGAAGGAAATGACATGTTCATCCAATTCATCAACTAAAATATCTTTAACTAAAGCAATGCTAGGTTCAACCTTAATTTGCTCAGAAGGTGTAGGTGTTCTAACATAACTTTTCCTAACTACACAAGAAACCTTAGAGTGCTCTTTAATTCTAACAGGAAAAGGTGGTTTCTCAAAATAAGTAGTAGGAACAACTGGATCAACATTGTAGACAATAGTTTTCTCTTCTTTAATATCATGAGGTTTTTCCTTAATTGCTATAGGAGGATGGTATTTAAACCATTTCTCCTTAGGAAGATCAACATGAGTAGCAAAAGATTGATGAAAAGAGGCTACTATTTCAGAGTCAAGTCCATACTTGGTGCTGAATTTTTGAAAGGCATATGTTTCCATAAAAGATTTAACACAATCAAACTCAAGATTTATACCTGGCTCATTACCTTTGCCGGTCTTCCAATACTCATGGTTGCGCTTAATATTTTCAATAAGATCCTATTTAAATTCAATAGCCTTCTTCATAAAAGAACTAGTTGAAGAAGAATCAAGCATATTTCAATCATTATGGAAAGTCGAGCATAAATTTTTTGAAGAATTGTTTCTCTTGAGAGCTCATGATTGGGACATGTATGAAGCATATACTTGAGCCTCTGCCAAGCGTGAGCGATACTTTCTCCTTCACGAGGCCAGAAGTTATAAATATAATTCCGATCATGATGAACCAAATGCATAGGATAAAGTTTCTGGTGGAACTCCAGTTTCAAACGATTCCAATCCCATGTGTCAGTATCATCACATAGCCTATACCATGTCGATGCCTTGCCCTCCAAAGTTAAAGGGAACACTTTCTTCTGAGCTCTGTCTCCATATAAACCTGCAAGCTTAAAAAATCCACAAATTTCATCCACATAAATAAAGTGCATATCAGGATGTTTAGTTCCATCGCGTGCATAAGGATTAGCTAAAAATTTCTCAATAAGACCGGCAGGAATTTCATAAGCAATATCTTCACTAGCTTTAATTGGTGGTGGAGAGGCAATTCTAGTGTTTTTGGTCGAGGTGAAGATACCCCGAACAAGCTTCTCAAAAGATTACTTTCCATATTGACAACTAGCAATAAATTTCAGCACGTAACAAAAATATTTCTTTACCAATTTCCACTCACCAAAGGCGCTTCACTCCCTAGCAACGGTGCCAGAAAACAGTCTTGATGACCCACAAGTATAGGGGATCAATCATAGTCCTTTCGATAAGCAAGAGTGTCGAACCCAACGAGGAGTGGAAGGAAATGACAAGTGGTTTTCAGCAAGGTAGTTTCTGCAAGCACTCAAACAAGCGGTAATAGATAGTTTGGTAGCAAGATAATCTGTAGCGAGTAACTAGGGACAAATGTAAATAAATTGCAGCAAGGTTGCCCAATACTTTTGAGTGCAAAGGGCAGGCGTCAACAAGTACTTATAGTGATGCAAACGTTCTTGAGGACACACGGGAATTTCATCTAGTCACTTTCATCATGTTCATTTGATTTGCATTCGCTACTTTGATGATTTGATATGTGGGTGGACCGGTGTTTGGGTGTTGTTCTTACTTCAACAAGCCTCCCACTTATGATTACCCCCTCTCGCAAGCATCCGCAACTACGAAAAGAGAATTAAGACAAAGTCTAATGATAGCAATAAACATTTGGATCCAAATCAACCCCTTACGGAATAGCGCATAAACTGGGGTTTAAGCTTGTGTCACTCTAGCAACCCATCGTCTAATTACTACTCCACAATGAGTTCTCTTAGGCACATGAATGGTGAAGTGTCATGTAGTCAACGTTCACATGACACCACTAAGTGAATCACAACATACATATAATCAAAATATGGAATGAATACCAAATTCAAATGATTACTTATGACAAGACTTCTCCCATTTCATCAAGAACAAAAGTAACTACTCACTCATCATCATGGTGTTCAAAATCACAGGGGTACTGAATAACATAAAGGATCTCATGGTGATGATCACCTTTGAGAGGAGAGAGTGCATATACATACCCTTGTAGATCGCTAAACGAAAGTGTATATAACGCGGTTGATGTAGTCGAACATCTTCGCGATCCAAATCGTAGTCCGTCCCGCGATCTCATCACGAACCGTCCCGCGATCCCATCATGATCCGTCCCGATCTAGTGCCGAACGGACGGCACCTCCGCGTTCAGCACACGTACAACCCGATAACGATCTCCGTCTTCTTGACCCAGTAAGAGGGGCGGAGAGGTAGATGAATTCTTCAGCACGGCGGCATGGTTGTGGCGTTGGAAAATTCAGCAGGGTTTCACCAAGCGCTGGGGAACTAATCTAGAGGAGAAAACTATCTAGAGAAAGAGAGGGCAGCTGTGGCTAATTAGGGTTGGGGCTGCCCTCAATATCCTCTAGTATATATAGGAGGGAGGGAGGGGAGGAGGAAGCCAAAAGTCCCTCTAAGGGGTTCGGCCGAAGGTGGAGGTGGAGGAGTCCACCTCCAATCCTACTCCAAGTAGGACTCCTCTCTACTTGGAATACTCCCCTCTTTCCTTTGGGTTTTTTTCCTTCTCCCACCTCTTGGCCGCATGGGCTCTTTGTGGTTGGCTTGGCCAGCCCACTAAAGGCTGGTGCGCCACCCCTAAGGCCCAAGTAGCCTCCCGGTGTGAGTGACCCCTCCCGATGGCCCACCCGGCATTCCTGGTACAATAACGAAAACACTGGAAACTATTCTGGTGACCAAAACGGGACTTCCTATATATCAATATTTACCTCCGGACCATTCCGGAGTCTCTTGTGATGTCCGGGATCGCATCCGGGGCTACAAAAAACTTTCGATTACCAAACACACATAACTCAATAATACTGAAACGTCACCGAACCATAAGTGTGCAGATCCTGCGAGTTTGAGAACTATGCACACATGACCTGAGACACTCTCTGGTCAATAACCAATAGCGGGACCTGGATGCTCATATTGGCTCCTACATATTCTACGAATATCTTTATTGGTTGAACCTCTATGCAAGGATTCAGTTAATCTCGTATGTTGTTCCCTTTGTCTTTCGGTATGTTACTTGCCCAAAATTCGATTGTCGATATCTCCATACCTAGTTCAATCTCATTACCGGAAAGTCTCTTTACTTCTTTTGTAATACAAGATCCCGTGACTAACTCCTTAGTCACATTGCTTGCAAGGATTATTGTGATGTTTTATTACCGAGTGGGCCCCGAGATACCTCTTCATCATACGGAGTGACAAATCCAAGTCTCGATTCACGCGAACCCAACAGATACCTTCAGAGATACCTGTTGAGCACCTTTATAGTCACCCAGTTACGTCGCGAAGTTCGATACACACAAGGTATTCCTCCAGTTTTCGGGAGTTGCATGATCTCATGGTCATAGAAACAGATACATTGACATGCAGAAAACAGTAGCAATAAACTGACACGATCATATGCTACATTCATAGTTTGGATCTTGTCCATCACATCATTCTCCTAATGATGTGATCCCGTTACCAAGTGACAACACTTGTCTATGGCCAGTAAACCTTGACCATCTTTCATCAACGAGCTAGTCAACTAAAGGCTCATTAGGGACAGTGTGTTGTCTATGTATCCATATATGTATTTGAGTTTCCAATCAATACAATTCTAGCATGGATAATAAAGGATTATCATGAACAAGGAAATACAATAATAACCAATTTATTATTGCCTCTAGGACATATTTCCAACACCTATTTTGCGACCTTGTGTGAATTTAAATCATACAGCTCCAACAACTGGTTTTAAAAAAAATACTCCTTGTAGTACTAAAGTTACACGATGCAGTACTGAAGTTGCACCATATATCATCAAAAGTTGGCATAAAAAAATTCATCGATGAATGCACATGCGGGATCTAGTTTCAAAGATCTCGTCGCGAAGAATCCAATGGTGAAGATGGATCTGAATTCTCACGCACGGTTTGAAAGATATGACTTTTTAAAAACTTAAAAACCGAAATAAATGCATGTAAAAATGACATATGGAGTGAGGAAGCACACGTGCATGCGATTTCCAGCCGGCCGCCCGTTTTCTCCATTAAGTGGGCGGCCGTTTTTAGATTTTAGGGAAAATTATATTTAAAAACGGAGGGAGTATCTTCGTTTCATAAAGCCAGAAAATATTGACTTGGGGACGCCGATGCCAATTGCCAAATCATGCACATTAGCAGTTAAGAGGTCTGGCCACAAAACCTTAGAGCAACTCCAACGGGCTGACCCAAACGGACAGCGATTTCGTCCGTTTTTTGTTCGTTTGGGTCGGTCATGCGGACACGAACCTCCGCTTCTGCAAAGTCGGCTCGTGCGCCCAATGCTGACCGGACCCAATTTTTGCCTTCAGAAAAAGACATAATGCATAATTAAACATTAAAAGCCGGCCACAAAGGCCGGTGATAGTCCACGCGTTGCGTCCGCATTACATTAAATAAAAAAACTAAAACTGCGTCCATGCAGCCCTAGGCGTCGTCGTCGTCGTCCAGGCCGGTGAGGTCAACCAGCATTCACGCAGGGCCGGCCGAGGGGAACGCCGAGTTTCAGAGCGCAGCTGCCTGCGCCTCCGTCGTTTGCCCCGCCGGCGCGGGCTGTGGTGGTGGCGGTGGTAGCGCAGCAGCACGAGCACGCTCCTCCTCCTCCAACCCCCCCCCCCCCCCCCCCCCGCCCCCGTCGCGCCTCCTCCTTCTCCTTCTCTAGCTCCATGAGCCGCAGGCCTTCGGAGCGCTTCGCCTGCAGGTGCATCAACCTCCAGTGCTCGAGGTAGGCCTACTCCTGCAGCGCGGTCACGCTCAGCCAGATGGGCGGCGCGCTGACTAACTCTTGGACGACGCTGGTCCACTGGTAGACCTCCCGCGGCAGCGCGTGCTCGGGCTCGGGCTCCGATGGAGGTGGCATGACACACTCGCCGGCGGCCGACAGTGCCATGGCCTCCGCGAGCTGCTGGTGGTACGCCGCCTCCTCTTCGGCCATGCGCCTCGCTTCTTCCTCGCTCTCGCGGAGGACACCAGCGAGCGTCGCCTGGTAGGCGACTGAAAGTGCGTTATATCGACTAGAGGAGGTGAATAGGAGATTTTTAGAATTTCACCACTGAGGAAATTCCTTTTGAGGAAATTCCTCACTGATGACTAACTTACAGCGGAAACAGCAAAGGATCAGAAGTGCAAAGTGTCACTACAGCAGTTCTCAAGGTGAAGAATATGAAAAACAGTTTGCACAGTATGCACGCAAGGAGAAAACAGATGAGGATTAACTCGCGTGAAGAATTTGGGGTTGAGGAATTTCAGAGAAAGTCTTCAGCAAATTCTTCAAACAGTGACAGTGAAAATCATCAACATACAATCTGAGGAATGTAAGGAGTTGAAGAAATAGAACCCGTTTCACAGTGAAGACAGTGGTTGATGACCCAGTTCCAACTGCTGTGATAGTTGTACATCTGGTTTGGAGCGGCTTGGTATTGAAACCAAAGGATACACAGTCCCGGGATACAAAGTCCCTACCGTATTCTCCTTGGGCTAAGAACACACAATCCTCGCCCAACACTCGTGCTAAGTCTTTAGGGCAGACTTCCAAACCCTCACAAACTTGGTCACCTGACAATCCACAATTGACTGCTGGATTGCTCTAGACCATGACGCCTAACCGTCTGGTAGATGCACAGTCCTCAAAGGTACAAGGCTTCGGTCCCACACAGGAACAACTTCTTCAGTGATGCTCAATCACTTGGTTTTCGATTTGTGGTTTGGTGTTTGGGGTATTTCCTTACTAATGAATTACTCTCGAAGACTCTAAGGAATTTGGGTTGCTCCTATGACAAGTGTCAGTTTCTAACGGAGCAGCCAACTAGCTAATGGTTGTGGGGGGTGGCTATTTTCTTCAAGAAACGCTGCAAATGAAACTTGCAGATTTTCTTCAAGAAACCTAGAGATTCATCAGCTGACATGTTTGTACCTGTGAACAAAGTATAGTTGCGAGGAATTTGGAGATGTCATATGCGTTCTCAGATTTGATGAAATGAATTTTTTTGAAAGTTGAGGAATTTGATAAGTGGATGAGGAATTCGTCTAAGCACACTGTTCTTGGGTTCCAGAGTGAAGTTCATCAATAGTTGAGGAATAAGCAGTGTTTGAAGAAAAGAAACTGATGGATACTTGAGGAAAAACAGATTTCACATCTCTAAGGTAAAATAGTAGATCAAAAGAGCTGTAAAAATAGGGTTTTTATTTACCCTAGATAGCGCGCATGAAGAACAGAGAAGGAAGTAGGAGTATATGCTCTTCGGTGTGAGTCCAATGCGCCCTAACTCGGCAACAGAGGACAGCTACGGCGGCGGCGGACAAAGATGGTCCGGTTCTGGTGTGGTTTCGGCGATGCAGAGGTCGAGGCAGTCAAGCTTTTCCTCGCCGGCGTTGAGACTTCTAGCGGTGGCACTAGGGCTTTTTAGCTTTGCTGCAGCAGGAGGGTGATGGGACAAAGAAGATTTTACTGAAGGGAGATGGGGACATATTTATAGCCAGGTGGTAACTGTTGGTGCGAAACTATCGGCCCAAATAGCCCTTCTCTCTATGTCTTTGCAAGACATGTGTAGCCCACGACCGAAACGGTGGAGATCGTGGTTATCCGAACGGGGAAAGTGGGGTTCAGTTAATGTGTAACAAAAAAATATTTTTGAAGATTTGAGGATTTAGTTACAAAATCATCAGCTGACAAGGACGGAGTGAGGATTTTGAATAAAGTTTCAAGTAGAACACATATGAAGAATTGAATAGACTGGGTAAGAGTAGCATAGAGGGAAAGTAGGGTCCGATCACATTCACTTAGATGAAATATCAGATTGAAGAAATAGCTATAAGTGAATGCTGTTGAGGACTTTGAAATCACAGTCTATCTAGGTAAACGAAAATCATCAAGTGTTTTTGAAGATTTTGATTAACTTGAGGATTTTGTGACAAAGCGCCATAATGATGAATTTCAATTTTGAAGAAAAACAAATTTGAAGAACAACTGTTTTGAATAAAATCAACTTTTTAAGAAATTCAACTTGATCAATTTCAAGTTGGGTGGTGGCGTGACCCACCATATAAGAATGTTGATTTCAGACGCCGCGTACAATTGTCGTAGGGCCCTGAGAATCAATTTCTTCGTTGATTTCTTCACACTAAGAGTGATATTCTTCATTGGTTGAAGAAAATCGATTCATCGTGTTTTGCACATCTAAGTCATCAATTTTGCATAAGTGTTAGGATGTGTGCATGTTTTTACAAAACATTTGAAGATTCTAAGATATTTATCTCACACCGCAATTTGCAAAACCTTTTCTCATCCAAGGGCTTAGTGAAGATATCTGCCAGTTGATCGTCAGTCTTCACATGGTCGATGAGGATATTGCCCTTGAGGACATGGTCCCAAAGAAAATGATGACGAATCTGCATGTGCTTGGTCTTCGAGTGTTGTACTGGGTTGTATGCAATCTTGATTGCACTCTCATTGTCGCAGTAGAGAGGCACATTCTTCATGTTGATGTCGTAGTCCTTGAGGGTTTGCTTCATCCATAGTAATTGAGCACAGCATGAACCAGCAGCAATGTACTCAGCTTCGGCAGTGGAGAGTGAAACGCAGTTCTGCTTCTTTGAGGACCAGCAGACTAGTGATCTTTCGAGGAAATGACATGTGCCACAGGTTGACTTGCGATCCACACGGTCACCAGCATAGTCAGAATCAGAATATCCCACAAGATGAAGATTTCAGCCCTTGGGGTACCATAATAATAGTGTTGGTGTGTGAGCTAAGTATCTTGATTCACACCAGCAACCCTTAAGTATCGAAGCATATGCTTCACAGCCTTATGGTGTGATTCCTTCGGCTTTGCTTGAAAACGTGCACACATGCAAACACTAAGCATTATATCTGGCCTAGATGCACATAAATACAGTAAAGAACCAATCATGGAGCGATATACCTGCTGATCGAATTCTTTACCATTTTTGTCAGTGCAGAGGTGGCTGTTGGTAGGCATTGGACTCTTGGCACCTTTGCATTCATGCATGTCAAATTTCCTCAGAACATCCTTGAGGTATTTCTCCTGTGATATGAAGATTCCATTGCGTTGTTGACGAATTTTAAGACCTAAGAAGAATTTCAGCTCCCCCATCATATACATCTGATATTCTTCACTGATCATATAAGCAAATTCATCACTGTAATGTTTGTCAGTATAGCCAAATATGATGTCATCAACATATATCTGGCACACAAATAGTTCATTATCATAGGATTTAGTGAAAAGAGTTGGACCGAGTGAACCAGGTTTGAAGCCTGTCTTCATGAGGAATTCCTTCAACGTATCATACCATGCCCGAGGGGCTTGGTTGAGACCATAGAGCGCCTATTTGAGTATGAAGACTTTGTCTAGATTCTTTGGATCCTGAAAGCCTGGGGGCTGAGCAACATATACTTCTTCCTCAAGCTTACCATTGAGTGAAAGTGTGTTATATCGACTAGAGGGGGGTGAATAGGAGATTTTTAGAATTTCATCACTGACGAAATTCCTTTTGAGGAAATTCCTCACTGATGACTAACTTACAGCGGAAACAGCAAAGGATCAGAAGTGCAAAGTTTCACAACAGCAGTTTTTCAATGTGAAGAATGTGAAAACAGTTTGCACTGTGAGCAGGCACGCAGAATACAGATGAAGATTAACTGACGTGAAGAATTTGGGGTTGAGGAAATTTAGAGAAAGTCTTCAGCAAATTCTTCAAACAGTCGCAGTGAAAGTCATCAACACATAATACGAGGAAAGTAAGGAGTTGAGGAATTAGAACCCGTTTCTCTGTGAAGACAGTCGTTGATGACCGAGTTCCAACTGATGTGACAGTCGTACATCTGGTTTGGAGCGGCTTGGTATTGAAACCAAAGGACACACAGTCCCGGGACACACAGTCCCTACCGTATTCTCCTTGAGCTAAGGACACACAGTCCTCGCCCAACACTCGTGGTAAGTCTTCAGGGCAGACTTCCAAACCCTCACAAACTTGGTCACCCGGCGATCCACAATTAACTGCTGGAAAGCTCTAGACCATGACGCCTAACCGTCTGGAGGATGCACAGTCCTCAAAGGTAAAAGGCTTCACTCCCACACAGGAACAACTTCTTCAGTGATGCTCAATCACTAGGTTTGGTTTGTGGTTTCGGTGTATGGGGTATTTCCTCACTGATGAATTACTCTCGAAGATTTGAGGAATTGGGTTGCTCTTATGACAAGTGTCAGTTTCTAACGGAGCAGCCAACTAGCTAATGGTTGTGGGGGGTGGCTATTTATAGCCTGGGAGCATCCTGACATGATTTGACACTAATGCCCTTAAATAATATGACCGTTGGGATGGATAAGACCAATGACTTGGCGTGGCTATCGAAACGGTCGGAACCCTCAACTGTGAGAGTCCTCATGTCACTCGTATTCCTCACTAGAGGCTTTTGGTAGGATTAGGCTTGGGTTGAGCATCATGAGGAAATTCATTCCAAAGTGTAACTTCGACCCCCTTTAACAGTACGGTGTTCCTATTACTCAAATGCGAAGAAAATAAAACAGAAAGTGTAAATCTTCATGCTTCAAGTTCTTCAGAGTGATTTTCTTCAGGACACACCGGATTCCTCAATATCAGTATCTTCATGAGGAATATCAATTTCATCGCAGATTCCTCGCGATTCATTTCTTCAGCTTCAGACCAATTTCTTCAACTGAAGACATATATTTTTAGGGGTCGATATTCTTCAAATATCTCAAACTCCTCAATGACTTATAGATCATGTGTACACTCACAAATACATTAGATACTTAACCTATAAGTTTTCAAACCACCAAAATCACAAAGGGGCACTAGATGCACTTACAATCTCCCCCTTTTTGGTGGTTGATGACAATTAGGTTAAGTCTTCAACAGGGATCAAAAATATGAAGTGTAAATACTCACTTGAGGAATTTGAAATCAAGATTCAGAGAGACTGCCCCTGAAGATGTGCATATCTTGAGGATTTTGCTTTCACAGCAAATGCACATTGACGATTTATATCATGGAGATCTCCCCCTGAGTCTTGTAAATCATGCATACATGTAACATATCATATGAAGAAAATGAAGATGCATGATGACAAATGGTATCTGACGAATTCCACCATGCGTGCATTAAAAACTTGAGGAATAAGCATGTGAAGAAAAATGTTCAAAAGCGTTAGAGTACCATCGGGCTTAAGTTACAACTCATTACATAAAAACTTCAGAAGAGCCAAGAGTTTGTAACTTAAATATAGTTCATAAGCCCCAAAAATATCCCGCTTGAAGACTAACTCTCAAGTTTCTCCCCCTTTGTCATCAAGTGACAAAAAGGGACAAACTGAGGACTAACGTCCGTGAAGACTTCACTTCGTGGTAGTTGAGGAAGAGTCGTGATGCTTCTTGGGAGTAGTCTTCTTCCTTGGACCGGTAGCAGTGTCGAGTTGTTCTTCATCAGTTTCAGCAGTGCGGAAGGAAGAAAAGGAGCTGTCTTCAAGGTCTGGCATTGGAATAGGCCTGGACTTCTTCTTGGGAGGCCACGACCATTCAAAGTCTCGCTCAAAGTCCATTTCTTCAAGCTGAGTCTGAGTCTTCAGATGTGCAAGTGTAGCCCAGGTGCGATCAAAAACCTCATGCCGATAATGATGGTTGAGCTTCACAGAGTTCTGTGTGTTAGTGAGGGTTTTCACAATGGCGCCAAACTGGCGTTTGACCCACTTGTGATTGTGATCCACCTTCTGGTGAAGACTGAGGAGGAGCTCTCTTGTATTCATCACGCGAGGAGGAATGGGTCTTGTCGGACGAGTCTCAGTATCATCCCACGAAGAATAAGCTTCTGGCTCTCTAAACTGGCCATCAAGGGGCTTACTGCCTTCTTCAATCACGGATTTGCCTTTTCCTTCAATGGACTCGAAAGTCTTCTTGTTGACCCGGATAGGAGGCATATAACCAACATGGTTTTGGAAATCAGCGTGGAAGTTGATGCATGTCCTTGTCCTGATGATTCTCATGATCCATGGGGCATATATCTTGTGATCAAAAGGACACATAGCATTGTCAGCCAAAGTCCTCAAGAAGAAATCATGGATGTTGATAGGAATACCAAGAATGATGTTGAAGAGGATATTCTTCATGAGGCCTAAAACATCTTCTTCATCATCATGGCCTTTGATCGGCGCGAGCACACTGCAGAGGATTCTGTAAACAGATCTGGGTGTGTACTTGAGCTCGTGGACGAGGAAGGTTGTTCTCGGAGGTTTTCTTTCATCCAAAGGTTTCATGAGGACTTCCACCATCTCATTTGGCAGTTCACGCTCACCATAAAGCTTCACAGCCTCATCTGGGGGAATTGGTACAGGCAGTTCTCGGAGGAGTTCAGTAGCAGGAGCCTTGTAGTGAGTGTTTTGTGTCATCCAATCAAACACCCAAGTGTTAATGTCTTCAGGGTTGCCGAATATGTGAAGAGTGGCATAGAACTAAAGAATTAGCTCGTTGTTCCAATCAGAGATGTCGGAGCACATAGGTAGTAAACCAGCATCATGGAGTACACTAAGGACTGGCTCCAGGCACGGTATTGCTTCAAGTTCAACATGAGGAATATGCCTGTGCTGGAATATCTTGTT
Source organism: Hordeum vulgare subsp. vulgare (assembly GCF_904849725.1). Classification (NCBI taxonomy): domain Eukaryota; kingdom Viridiplantae; phylum Streptophyta; class Magnoliopsida; order Poales; family Poaceae; genus Hordeum; species Hordeum vulgare. The sequence continues at coordinate 198,899,986 of NC_058524.1, forward strand.
TCGTCCACATAGCACAGAGGCATAGTAATTCATCTGAGTCCTAGTCCAAAACTTCAGATGCCTCATTTGAGGCTTATCATAGGGGTTCTCTCCAATGAAGTACATGCGTTCTTCCAAGAAATTTCCTTTTGAAACTTAGGACGCTTGGAGAATGGCTGACGTTGAACTGGCTTAAGATTTTGCTGAGGAACAGGACGGGAGATAACAATGGCAGTCTCTGGGTTGAGCACGACAAATGCATTGTCTTGGTCAGGTGCATTCTCCTCAGCATTTTCCTCAGGGTGAGGAATTTCAGCGGCTGGTACTTCAGGTTGAGGGGATGGAGCTGGCTGGGCTTCAGGCTGAGGGGCTTGCTCTGGCTGTGCATCAGGCTGAGGAATAGCTTCTTCTTCCTCAGTTGGAGGAGTTGGGTCAGCCTGTTCCTCATCTTGAGGATTTTTCTCAGAGCGTGCAATGTCATGAGTTTGAGGATTTTCAGTTTGTTCTTCCTCAGCTGGCTTGGTGGCAGATGCAGTTTCATCAGCTGGTGCAGCTGATTCTTGAGCAGTGTCTTTCTGAGTAATGAAAGGCAGAGGACTATCGTTTATATGAATTTCCTCATCAGTGTGTTCCTCACAGGTGGCATCCTTCATTTCCTCATTTGCCTTTTTCGCTGGATCATCAATGATGACCATTTCATAAAAAGGAGCGACATTCAGGGGCACAGGGTCCAGAGGAGCAGTTTCTTCAAGTGCTTTGAGGCGCTTGGCCTCTGTTTCTTCTTGTGCTGAGGAGGCCTTTCTCTTTTTGGCTTCCTTCTCAGCAGCCCTGGTTTTCTTCATGTCTGATGCAGACGGAGTCGTCTTCTTCACCGTTGAAGCTTTTGGTGAAGGGGTTCTCTTGACAGATTCTTCAGCTGGTATTGAGGAACCAGCTGGGACAGAGTCATCACCTGCAGCAAATTCATCAGCAGGAGTTTCCATGATGATTTCTTCAATAGCTGGTTCATGCACACGGCGTTCTTGGTGTACTTCCTCAGCTTGAGGAGTTTCCTCATCATGAGGAGATTCATCTGCTGGCTCCTCAATCAAGGGCTGAAAAGTTGGTGCTCGGGGTGCAGCCTTCTTATTCTAGTCATCAACTGCACTAGTGGCCAGCTTGATGAAATTGCTCTTGAGACTCTTACGATCTGACAGCTTGGAGTACTTGTCAGTCAATTTCTTCAGCTCTGCCTGTGTTGATACCAGTGCATCAGGAGTCAACTTGAGGAGATTCTGCTTGAGGAATTTCTCCTTTTTAAGCTTTGCAACTTTGGCCTGCTTGGCCTGCTGTTCTTTCCACTTGGCTTCATTGATGAAAGTGGTCACCATGTGGCTGATGCCAGGGGAAGTTTCAAATCATCAAGCGGAGTGTATGGGTCCTCATACCAGATGTTGATGTAGTCAAGGAGGACCTTGGGGTCCATTGCCAGAGGAATAGTACTGCCTGATGCTTGAGCTACTCTTTCCTGCTTGTTTCTGATGATTGCTTGCAGGGTTTGATCATCAAATTCATCACTGCCCTCTGATGCAGACGGGACGGTGATGATTTTGCTGGGGCTTGGCAGAGTTGCACATTCAGCAGATACCTGAGTCTTCACAGGAGGTGTTGAAGACTTTGTCTCCGAGCTGGTTGCAGCTGGGAGTGAGGAGCTGGAGCTGGCGGTCATAGGCTTCATGACTTGCTTTTGTACTGGTTTCTCTTGAGGCTTTGGCGGTGGTGCTGAGGATTTTGGAGCTGAGGAGATTGGTACTGAGGGCTTCGGCGCTGATGGTTTTGGTGTTGAAGGTTTTGGTGCTGAGGGTTTTGTGACTGAAGCCTGAGCAGACTTCTCTTGAGGCTTTGGAGCCCTTGGTTTTGACGGTACAGACTGCATTTGAGGAATTTCTGAACTAGAGGTCTCAGCGGCACAGGAAGTAGCAGCAGCTGAGGCAGCAGCTGAGGATTCATTGAATTTCCTCACTGCAGTTTCCGCCTGCTTCTTGAGCTTAGCCAGATGCTTTTCCTTCTCATCTGGATAGTCATCAATGGTCATGAGGCTTGAGGAATGTGCTACTTGATGATCCTCAAGTGGGGCTGTCTGCCAGGGGGCTTTAGAGCGAATTTCTTCGCATACTTGGGAGTCACAAACTTGTATTCCTTCCATTCCTTTGCCCATCGGCGTTCTATCTTCTGCAGCCGTATCTTTCTCTTTGCCATTGTCTCATTTTCATCAGGCGTGCAATAGTCCAAGTAGATATCCTCAGGGATATCCACAGCTGTGTTTTGCTCAAGTTCCTTTCCTCCCTTCTGTTTTCTGTCATCCTCCATTTTCTTCAGCTGAGGATTTTGCTGATGAGATTGAACTCTTGAGGATTCTGATGAGACTTGAAGATTTTCTTCCAGAAACGCTGCAAATGAGTTAATGTGATGAGAACCGAGAGATTCATCAGCTGACATGTGTGTACCTATGAACAGAGTATAGTTGCGAGGAATTTGGAGAGGTCATATGCATTCTCATATTTGAAGAAAATGAAAAAGTTTGACAGTTTGAGGAATATAACCAGTGGTTGAGGAATTTGCCTGAGCATAGTGTTCTTGGGTTCCAGAGTTGTACAGATCCGAAAATTCGCACAATTGAGGAATCTCGTGAAAATCTTAGATGCTTAGCATAGTTCATTAATGATGTGGTGATAGGCAGTGTTTGAGGAATCAAGTGCTTATCGATTCTTGAGGAAAAACAGATTTCACATAGAAGATGTAAAATTTTAGATCTAACTTGTTGTAAAAATGGGATTTATTTACCCTGGAAAGTGCGCACGAAGAACACAGAAAGGTGTGTAGAGAAGCTCTTCGGTCGCGTGTCCAATGCACCCTAACCCAACGACAGAGGACGTCTACGGCGGCGGTGGACGAAGATGGTCCGACTCCGGCGTGGTTCCGACGACGGAGAAGTCGAGGCAGTGAAGCTCTTCCTCACCGGCGACGAGACTACCAGCGATGGCGCTAGGGTTCGGTGGTGTTTGCTGTGGCAGAGGAGTGATGGGGCGAAGAAGAGTATGCCGAGGGGGATAAGGACATATTTATAGCCAAAAGTTACTATTGGCGCGAAAATTTCGGACCAAACAGCCCCTGCCTCTACGTCTCCGCAGGACACGTGTAGCTCCCAAACAGTGCGGTGGAGATAGTGGAGATCGTGGTTATCCGATCGTGGGAAGTGGGGTTCAGTTACTGTGTATTAAAGAAGCAATTTTTGAAGATTTGAGGATTTTCGTTACAAAATCATCAGCTGACAAGGACGCGGTGAGGATTTTGAACAAAGTTTCAAGTAGAACGCATATGAAGAATTGAATAGACTGGATGAGTATAGCATAGAGGGAAACTAGGGTCCGATCACATTCACTTAGCAGAAATATCAACTTGAAGAAACAGCAATAAGTGAATGTTGTTGAGGACTTCAAATCACAGTCTATCTAGTCAAATAAAAGTCATCAAGTGTTTTTCAAAACTTTGTGATAAATCTTCACACTGAAGAACAGCTGTTTTGAAGAAAAACACATTTTGAGGAAATAGAACATTTGAAGAAAATCAACTTGAGGAATTTCACATTGGGCGGTGGCGTGACCCATCATATAAGAATGTTGATTACAAACGCCGCATACAATTGTCGTAGAGCCGTGAGAATCAATTTCTTCGTTGATTTCTTCACATTCATAGTGACATTCTTCATTAGTTGAAGAAAATCGATTCATCAAGTGTTGCGCATCTAAGTCATCAATTTTGCATGATTGTTAGGATGTGTGCATGTTTTTACAAAACATATCAAGATTCTAAGATATTTAGCTCACACCGCAACTTGCAAAACCTTTTCTCATCCAAGGGCTTAGTGAAGATATCTGCTAGTTGATCATCAGTCTTCACATGGTCGATGAGGATATTGCCCTTGAGGACATGGTCCCGAAGAAAATGATGACGAATCTGGATGTGCTTGGTCTTCTACTGTTGTACTGGGTTGTATGCAATCTTGATAGCACTCTCATTGTCACAGTAGAGAGGCACATTCTTCATGTTGATGCCGTAGTCCTTGAGGGTTTGCTTCATCCATAGTAATTGAGCACAGCAAGAACCAGCAACAATGTACTCAGCTTCGGCAGTGGAGAGTGATACGCAGTTCTGCTTCTTTGAGGACCAGCAAACTAGTGATCTTCCAAGGAAATGGCATGTGCCAGAAGTTGCCTTGCGATCCACACGGTCACCAGCATAGTCAGAATCAGAATACCCTACCAGATGAAGATTTGAGCCCTTGGGATACCATAATCCTAGTGTTGGTGTGTGAGCTAAGTATCGAAGAATATGTTTCACAGCCTTATGGTGTGATTCCTTCGGTTTTGCTTGAAAACCTGCACACATGCAAACACTAAGCATTATGTCTGGCCTAGATGCACATAGATACAATAAAGAACCAATCATAGAACGATATACCTGCTGATCGAAATCTTTACCATTTTCATCAGTGCCGAGGTGGCCGTTAGTAGGCATTGGAGTCTTGGCACCTTTGCATTCATGCATGTCGAATTTCCTTGGAACATCCTTGAGGTATTTCTCCTGTGATATGAAGATTCCATTGCTTTGTTGACGAATTTGAAGACCTAAGAAGAATTTCAGCTCCCCCATCATGGACATCTGATATTCTTCACTCATCATGTAACCAAATTCATCACTGTATCGTTTGTCAGTACAGCCAAATATGATATCATCGACATATATTTGTCACACAAATAGCTCATTATCAAAGGATTTAGTGAAAAGAGTTGGATCGAGTGAACTAGGTTTGAAGCCTTTCTTCATGAGGAATTCCTTCAATGTATCATACCATGCCCGAGGGGCTTGCTTGAGACCATAAAGAGCCTTTTTGAGTTTGAAGACTTTGTCTGGATTCTTTGGATCCTCAAAACCTGGGGGCTGAGCAACATATACTTCTTCCTCAAGCTTACCATTGAGGAATGCACTTTTCACATCCATTTGATATAAGATGATGTTATGATGATTAGCATAAGCAAGTAGTATTCGAATAGCTTCAAGTCTAGCAACAGGTGCAAAAGTTTCATCGCAATCTATTCCTTCAACCTGGATGTAGCCTTGGGCTACAAGTCATGCCTTGTTCCTCACCACTTGACCGTCCTCATCTTGCTTGTTTCAGAAAATCCACTTGGTGCCGATGATGTTGTGCTTGCGAGGATCTGGTCGTTTGATGAGCTCCCATACGTCATTCAGCTTGAATTGAAGAAGTTCGTCTTGCATAGCTTGGATCCACTCCGGTTACAGAAAAGCCTCAGCAACTTTTGAGGGTTCTGTGATGGATACAAAGGAAAAATGCCCACAGAAGTTAACTAAGTGTGAAGCTTTTGAGCAAGTGAGAGGACCTGGCGCGTTGATGTCGTTGAGAATTTTGTCAAGTTCTACTTCATTTGCAATCCTCGGATGAGCTGGTTGAGGATTTTTTCTGGGCTGAGGAAGTGGTTCTGGTGCAATTTCCTCAGGAGCATTTTCTTGATTTTCATCAGTGATGGGGATCGTTTCTTCACCAATTTCCTCAGTGGGGACAATGTCTTCAGTAGGTTTGAGCTTTATTGCTTCCACAGGGGACAGCTTATCTGGATCAGAAGGCAATTGCTCTCTTTGCGAGCCATTAGTTTCATCGAACCGCACATCTACAGTCTCAACAACTTTGTTGTGATAGTTGTTGAAGACTCTGTAAGTGTGCGAGTCCTTTCCATAACCGAGCATAAAACCTTCATGTGCCTTAGGTGCAAATTTTGAGCTATGGTGAGGATCTCTAATCCAGCATTTTGCACCGAAGACTTTGAAATAACTTACATTGGGTTTCTTGTCAGTGAGGAGTTCATATGAGGTTTTCTTGAGGAATTTGTGAAGATATACCCTGTTGATAATATGGCAAGCAGTGTTGATTGCTTCAGGCCAAAAGCAACGAGGAGTCTGATATTCTTCAAGCATAGTTCTTGCCATTTCAACCAGAATCCTGTTCTTCCTTTCGACGACACCATTCTGCTGAGGAGTATAAGGAGCAGATAATTCGTGAGTAATACCAAGTTCATCAAGATAATCATCAAGACTAGTGTTTTTGAACTCGGTTCCATTATCACTCCTCATATGTTTGATCTTGATGCCAAAGTTCGTCGAGGCCCTTGAAGAAAATCGTTTGAAGATTTCCTGCACTTCAGTTTTATACACTATGATATGCACGCAAGTATATCTGGAATAATCATCAACTATGACGAAGCCATATAAAGATGCTGCATTGGTTAGTGTGGCATAGTGACTAGGTCCAAATAAATCCATATGAAGCAATTCGAATGGACGTGTAGTGGTCATGATAGTCTTCGAGGGATGCTTGGATCTGGTCATTTTCCCAGATTCACAAGCACCGCAGAGATGATCCTTGAGGAATTTGACTGATTCGATGCCGATGACATGCTTCTTCTCCACGAGTGTGTGCAAATTCCTCATGCCTGCATGACCTAGTCTTCGGTGCCACAACCATCCTTCTGAGGTTTTTCTAGTAAGCAAGTGGCTGGTTGAGAACCAGTAGAGAAATCAACAATGTACAAATCCCCTCTTCTTACACCTTCGAAGAGTTTGGATCTGTCAGATTCCATGATGACTACACATCTATATCTACCAAAGATAACAATCATATCAAGATCACAAAGCATCGAGACTGACATGAGGTTAAAACCAAGGGATTCAACAAGCATCACTTTGTCCATATGCCTATCCTTGGAAATAGCCACTTTGCCAAGTCCCAATACCTTGCTTTTACCTTTGTCAGCATATGTGATTTGCTTCAGAGGTGATGGAGTTAGTGGCATATTCATCGGTAAGCTTTTATCACTATTCATGTGATATGTGCAGCCACTATCAAGAACCCACTCAGTATTCTCGGGTTTGTCATCCTGTAGATTTGAAGAATTAGTACAGCTTACCATCTCATATGCTTCAGATTTGAAGAATATGATACTAATTTCATCACATCAGTAATTTCATCATAACAAAAATGTAAGGATGTGTGAAATATTTCTATTTCATCAATCATTAGCTTGCATCCTATCAAGCATTTCCTCAGGTCTCCAGCAAATTCTTCAGATGATGATTTTCATCTAGAGACCTGACCTGCAGAAGTGATTAGTTCGATTTCTTCACCACCCACATCTGAAGGGGTGGCAAAGCACTCATCATCCTGCGAGCACCATATGAGAACGGTGGCATTGAGGCCAGTGCACTTCTCTTAACAGTAGGGGGATTAAAGTACTCATATGAATATGCAGAGAACTAGTTTGAGGATTTATGAACATAATAATTTGAGGAGTAACGCTCATATTCATATTCCTTGTAGTTTCCCTGCATGTTAGATGCATTAGCACGGGTACGAGCATAGTTTTGACCAGTTGAGGATTTTGATCCTCTTGAAGACTTTGGTCCTCCTGAGGAATTTGATCTGGGGTTCAGATTCTTCAGTGGTGGTGTCATGAGGACATTCACCTGAAGATTTTCAAGACAGCTTTGGGGAACCCAGATTTTCCTCAGGGGAGGGCCATTCCTGCAGTTAGTTCCAACATATCGAGCAAATAGTTCACCAGATTGATTTTTGAACAGTTTATAGTTGGAGTCAAATGTCTCATCTGAGGAATAGGATAATTCGCATGAGAAGCCTGTTAGATTGGATGGATCTAAAGGAGGCCCGGTAGCAGCAACCCATGAGGTTTTGGGATACTGCTCAGGTTTCCAATAAGATCCATAAGCATTCAATTTCCTCTCAAAGGCAATTCCTTCTTTCCTCGGGTTCCTGTTCAAGATCTGCTTTTTGAGCACATCACAAAGGGTTTGATGTCCTTTGAGGCTTTTGTATATGCCTGTCACGTACAATTCCTTCAACCCTGCATTTTCATCGATAACATTTGTGTTTTCCTCAAGTGAGGAAATAAACACTACAGGAGCAGTTGAAGAATTTGTAGCAATGGTAGCATTTGATGATTCTGGTGAGGAATTAGCAGTTTCGCGTTCAATGCATTTAAGACATGGAGGAATAAATCCAACTTGACCAGCGCTGATCTGTTGAGCTAGTAATGAATCATTTTCCATACGAATATCATCATGAGAAATCCTCAGCTTCTCAAGATCAAGCTTCCTTTGAAGAAATTCATAGGAAAGTTTCTCATGATCAGCGAGGAGTGTAACATGACGATCTTGAAGATTATCAAATCTGGACTGAAGACTTTTCATATCTTCAGTGAGGATTTGGGTAAGGTTCGTTTCATCATTCAACAGATCATCACTTCTATCTAGTAGTTTCTGGAGCTTTTCCAGAGCAGTTTGTTGTTTAGTGGCAATGATAGCAAGTTTACTGTAACTGGGTTTCTTATAATCATCAGGTTCACAGTCACTTGAATCAGAGGAGGAAGCATCATTCGATACCTTTGAACCTTTTGCCATGAAGCAATAGGTTGGAGCGAAGTCATCAGCATAGTCATCAGTGTGGATGGTGCAATCATTTTCTTCAAGGCTGAAGATTGACTTGCTCACGAATGTGGTTGCCAGTGCAAGGCTAGCCTGTGCAGATTCTGAGTCTTCATCAGAACCCTCCTCTTCATCACATTCCTCGGATTCTGCCTCGGAAGCCATTTCCTTGCCAATAAGTGCCCGAGCCTTTCTGAAACTAGTCTTCTTGTGCGCTGAGGGCTTTGAAGATGAGGATTTTGAAGATTTTTTCTTTTTCTTCGAGTCATCAGAACTTTCATCCTTTTTATTTCTTCTTCTTTGATTCCTTTCCCCAACGAGGACAATCAGCGATGTAGTGACCTGATTTCTTGCATTTGTGGCAGGTTCTTTTCTTGTAGTCCTCAGATGAAGATTCTGATTTCCTCATATCTCTTCTTGAAGATTTACCAAACTGGCCACGTCGCGTAAACTTCTGGAATTTCCTCATGACCATTGCAAGCTCCTATCGAAATTCTTCAGGATCACCAATGCTACCATCCGAGTCTTCTTCTTCAGATGAGGAAATAGCTTTGGCCTTCAGTGCACGTGATCTAGAATAGCTTGGTCCATATAGATCTCTCTTTTCTTCTTGTTGGAATTCATGTGTATTGAGTCTTTCGAGTATATCAGCTGGATCAAGCATCTTCTAGTCTGGTCTTTCTTGAATCATCAGAACTAAAGTATCGAATGAAGAATCCAAAGATCTTAGCAGTTTCTTCACAACTTCGTGATCAGTAATGTCTCAAGATCCGAGTGCTTGCAGTTCATTTGTTATGTCACTGAGGTGATCAAAGGTATCTTGGCAGCTTTCATTGTCAAACCTCTTGAAGCGATTGAAGAGATTGCGAAGAACGTCAACACGAGAATCACGTTGGGTTGATACTCCTTCATTAACTTTGGACAGCCTTACCGAGATAAGTTTTGCTGAGCCCAATGCACTCACTCTGCCATACTGACCTTTGCTCAGATGGCCACAGATTATATTCTTTGCTTGAGAGTCAAGTTGATTCAATTTCTTCACATCAGCAGCAGAAACGGTAGCAGTGACGATAGGGACGCCATGTTCCACAATATACCAGAGATCGTTGTCAATAGCTTGTAGATGCATCTGCATCTTGGTCATCCAGAAGGGAAAGTCCTTTCCTTCAAAAGTAGGACATGCTGCGTAACCTTGATCATGCCTGGAGTCGACATAACTAAAAGTCCAGGTGGTTAAACCAAAATCACACAGAAAAAGGGAGTACCTTGCTCTGATACCAATTGAAAATACGTTATATCGACTAGAGGGGGTGAATAGGAGATTTTTAGAATTTCATCACTTAGGAAATTCCTTTTGAGGAAATTCCTCACTAATGACTAACTTACAGCGGAAACAACAAAGGATCAGAAGTGCAAAGTGTCACTACAGCAGTTTTCAAGGTGAAGAATATGAAAAATAGTTTGCACAGTATCTGGTATCTGTGATTGGAACAGCGAGCTTATTCTTCAATTTTATGCCACTCTTCACATATCTGGTGATCCAGCACATATCAACACTTGGGTGTTTGACTCGATGACGCAAACAACACACCACAAGGCTCCTTCCATTGAGCTCCTACGTGAACTGCCAGTGTCAATTCCCTCAGAGCAAGCCGTCAAACTTTATGATGAACGTGAGCTGCCCAACGGGATGATGGAAGTCCTCATGAAGCCTTTGGCTAAGGGGCAACCACCGAGAAAAACCTTCCTCGTCCATGATCTCAAATATGAACCAAGGTCTGTTTACAGAATCCTCTGCAGCGTCCTTGCGCCAATCAAGGGACACGATGATGAAGAAGATGTTGTTGGCCTCATGAAGAATATCCTCTTCAACATCATTCATGGTATTCCTATCAACATCCATGATTTCTTCTTGAGGACTTTGGCCGACAATGCAATGTGTCCTTTTGACCACAAGATCTATGCTCCATGGATCATGAGATTCATCAGGAAAAGGACAGGCATCAACTTTCACGCTGATTGCAACAACCATGTTGGTTACATGCCTCCTATCAGGGTCAACAAGAAGACTTTCGAGCCTGTTGAAGGAAAAGGCAAGTCTGTCATTGATGAAAACAGTAGGCTCCTTGATGGCCAGTTTAGAGAGCCTGAGCCATATTCTTCATGGGATGATACTGAGACTCATCCTCCAAGCCCTGTTGCTCCTCGCGTGCTGAATACCAGGGAGCTTCTCCTCAGTCTTCACCAGAAGGTGGATCGAAATCACAAGTGGGTCAAACGCCAGTTCGGCGCCATTGTGAAAACCCTCACTGAAATGCAGAATTCTGTGAAGCTTAACCATCACTATCTTCATGAGGTTTTTGATCGCACCTGGGCTACACTTGCTCATCTGAAGACTCCGGCAGAACTTGAAGAATTGGAGTTTGAGCGAAACTTTGACTGGTCGTGGCCACCCAAGAAGAAGTTCAGGGCAATTCCAGTTCCAGACCTTGAAGACACTTCTTTTTCTTCATTCCGCACTGCTGAATCTGATGAAGAACAACAAGACACTCCCACCGGTCCAAGGAAGAAGACTACTCCCAAGAATCCTCACGCGTCTTCATCAACTGCCAAGAAGTGAAGTCTTCACGGGCGTTAGTCCTCAGTTTGTCCCTTTTTGTCACTTGATGACAGAGGGGGAGAAACTTGAGATTTAGTCTTCAAGCGGGATATTTTGGGGCTTATGAACTATATTTAAGTTACAAACTCTTGGCTCTTCTGAAGTGTTTATGTAATGAGTTGTAACTTAAGCCCGATGGTACTCTGACGCTTTTGAACGTTTTTCTTCGCATGCTTATTCCTCAAATTTTTAATGCACGCAGGCTGAAATTCGTCAGATACCATTTGTCATCATGCATCCTCAATTCCTTCATACTATATGGCATATGTATGCACGATTTACAAGACTCAGGGGGAGATCTCCATGATATAAATCATCAATGTGCATTTTGTTGGGGATATTACCTGTGGATGACCCGCCCTAGTTGGGCCGGGTTATCCATTAGGCGATTCACCCAAACATTTAGTTGGGCCTCGTCTTGGCCGAATCAAGGTCGTATGACGGTTTATAGCTCCTGGAAGGTCTCCAAGCTTTGGAAGATGGCGACTTAGAGACCACAGGGGTCACGAGTTGTAGGAAGGAAAGTATCCTTGTAAACCCTAGGGGTTCGACCTGTATATAAAGGCGAGTCCCAGGGGACGGAAAGGGCAGGTTAAAAATCATCGAGTGCTAGGTTCGGCGAGTTACGCCCTCCTTGTAATCGAAACCATATCAATACACACCAAAGCAGGACGTAGGCTTTTACCTCCTCACGAGGGGCCGAACCTGGGTAAATCGCCGTGTCTCTCCCGCTTAACCCCTTTGAGTCGCCACCAAGGTCCGATGGCTCCAGTACTAAGTCCTTTCACGAGGACATCTGCCGTGACAAAACCACGACAGTTGGCGCCCACCGTGGGGCCTACGCACGGTGGAGTTGAGTTTTCAAAGGGATCCCTACCAGGGTTTGGGAGTTACGCGACGGGACTCATGACTCGGAGCCACCGCGGGATAATCTACATCGACAACCAGCAGTGGGGGCCTGAAGCGGATTCGATTGAATCTGGTTACAGGGTCCCCTTCGGCAAGATCAACGTCTTCATCGGCATGATTGGATCATCCACGCCTGAGCCGGACACCTCCCCCGACATCGTCGAGCCGTCCAGGTACGTCCGCCTAGTGATAACACCAAAACTGATTCGCCCGGTCTTTGTGGGTTTCACGCAGGGATCGGAGGAGCCAGAGCACTCGGTGACTCAAGAAACTACACCGGTCAACTCTGATGACGAGTCATCCATGGGCGACTCAGATTCAATCCGGTCTCTTCATGGGGATTGTCTCGGGGGCTTGTCGCTGTCCATGGACCCAGAAATCCTTGACCGAACCCGCCGCCAGATCGCCATCTACATGGCAGGGGCGACTCAACCCACACAAAACCCTACTGGAGGCAAGGGAACCGGCGAGACGTCCAGAAGCCCGGTCGCAGTCCTGGTGGACTTAGCGGCGGAGATCACAAGGCTAATGGCGACTCCCCTCACACCAGAGAACCAAGAGGAGATAAACACGGAGCTGGCGAAACTCAGGGAGGCGGCAAAGGCCCATCGGGACGCCGAGATGGAGTCCGCCAGGATCGAGACTCGGCAAGCTCAAATTACGGCCGAAAGGATGCGTTTAAACACTGACAATTGGCGGCTCGAGAGACAGCAGCACGCGTCCGACGCCGTCCATCAGCGGAGACACCAGGGTTGCCTGCCCCATGACCTCAACATGACCCGCTTGTTCGATACTCCACGAACCCCTGGGACGGGAACCGCCCCGGCAGGAGGACCGGGCCGCCCACCTAACTCACCGGCTCAGCCGGTTGAGGATCACATTCCCCGTTTCTGGATGTCTCAAGGCCACTTTTCCAACCCGGTGGATAACGTGCTTGCCGCAACTCGCCATCTGGAGTCTCTCCCGATTCATGGCAACACCCCAGCCGAGATAGAAGCAAGAAACGCCATCGAGATGTTAAAGACGGCGGTGGTTCAAAACGCTCAGTTCTCACATAGCCTCGAGAGGTTGCATTCCACCCCTCAGGCAAGTTATACCAGGAGCAGGCCAGAGGACCAACCCGCCGTAAACAGCGGGCCACAACACATCCCACGGGATAACCCGCCTGAACGGAACCCGCCGGGCTGGGACCTCCCGAACATCCAAGACGCCCCCCCCCTCGTCGGGGGCGGAGGGCGATTTGGGGTACCATGCTTGTCCCCGGCCCTTCGGAACGAAAAAATGCCCAAAGACTTCAAGGGACCAAGGAAAGTGCCTAATTATACACCAGACCTCGAGCCGGCGTCGTGGATCGAGAGTTATGAAATCGCCATGCACATGCTCGACGTAAACGAGGCGGTTTGCGCCAGATACTTCACGATGATGCTCGAGGGGTCGGCTCGCACTTGGCTGAAAAACTTGCCTCCCAATTCCATCCAGTCCTAGGCCGAGTTAAAAGAGCGTTTCATCAAAAACTTCCGAGGAACTTGCAAACGCCCGATGACGATCGTCGATGTACAGCACTGTGTTCAGCGCCCGGATGAGTCGGCCCACCACTGGTCACGACGGGTTGCAGAAATTATTCATTCGTCAGATGGTATTACGGCGGCTCAAGCTGTGCTCATCCTCGAGCACAATTGCCATTACGAACCCTTGGTGCAAAAATTAGGGCGACTCAAACGAAAGGTTCAAGACATGGGCGAGCTGATGGACACCCTCACTAGATATGTTGAGGCTGATGATACCAAAGATCCTGGCGAGGATGGTAAGGCTAATTCGCCTAAGAAGAGCGAGTCAACCAAAAATCATGCCCGGTTCCAGGGGCGTAACCGTCACAATCAAGGGACCAATGGTAAGCGGAGACCACAGGAGGAGCCCTCGGACTTAGTCGCCAATACCAACGCTAACAAAGGCAAGAAGAAGAATCGGGGGTTCAGAGGGAAGAGGCCGCGCAACTATGAAGAGCTGCTCAAAGGTCCCTGCCCGCACCACGCCACGACGGACGGCCCGGTGACTCACTCTTGGGAAAATTGCTTCGTGATGCGAGAGTTTCGGGCGGAGGCGATCAAGAAGAGTCAAAACGATGACCCGGACCAGCGCCAAGAGCAATTCGCCGCACCCAACCAAAGACAGAACCCCTTCGGCGGCTTTCACGAACAGGGGGCTCAGGGAGGCCCGCAGCCAGGCGGCGGCCAATATCCGGTACACCACCAGCGGTGGTATAACCCGCCAGGAGCTTTCCAGCAGCCACCCCCGCAGGGGGCTCCGCAGGGCCAAGACGATAATGGGGGCTTCCGCAGCAACCCCCAAACAGCTAAGTAATGGGCAATACCATGTTTTCACCACTAATGCTTGCAGGCATGATAAGAAGGTGAGTCACCAGGCGTACAGTGTATCCGAACCGGCGATTCCCAGATACCTCCATTGGTCTGAGCAGACCATAACGTGGAGCAGGGTGGACCACCCGCCGAGAGTTGATAACCCAGGCGATCTGGCGTTGGTCGTGGCTCCCCAAGTTGGGGGTTACACCCTATCAAAAGTACTAATGGACGATGGCAGCAGCATCAATATCCTATACTTTGACACTTTCCAAAGGATGAATCTACTAGAGAAAGACCTAATGCCTTCAACTACGGTTTTCCATGGGATTGTCCCAGGCAAGTCGGCTTATCCCATAGGTCGGGTCAGGCTCACTGTGGCGTTCGGAACTGCGCAGAATTATAGGTCGGAGTCGCTAATCTTTGAGGTGGTCAAATTGAAAAGCCCCTATCATGCGCTGTTTGGGCGGCCGGCTTACGCCCGCTTCATGGCTCGCCCGTGCTATGTCTACCTCAAGCTCAAAATGCCTAGTCCCAAAGGACCCATCACGGTTGATGGAGATAGAAGGATTGCAAAGGAATGTGAAGAAGGGGACGCGGCTTATGCGAAAGTCGCCTGCGCTGCGGAAGAGCTCAAACACCATCGGGCCAATGTTGACCCGGCGGATATGTCGCCCCTGAAGAAACCGACTACAGACTCTGAGTCGCCCCTCAAGTTCAAACCGACGGGTGACACTAAGACAGTCGATTTCGTGCCTGGCGATTCATCCAAGCAGTTCACCATTGGGACGGGTCTGGACCCCAAATAGGAAAGCGCGCTCATCGAATTCATCCGTGAGAATCGGGACATCTTCGATGGAAACCTTCTGACACGCCTGGTGTATCGAAAGAATTCGCTGAGCACCATCTTAATGTTGACCCAAAGTGCAAACCCATCCAGCAGTACCTTCGCAGATTTAATGAGGAGCAGCGCAAGGCGATTGGTGAAGAAGTTGCCCGTCTGCTAGCCGCTGGGTTCATCGTGGAAGTTTTTCATCCCAAATGGCTGGCTAACCCGGTTTTGGTACTCAAGAAGAATGGTACCTTTCGTATGTGCATTGACTACACAGACCTCAACAGAGCTTGTCCAAAAGACCCCTTCGCTCTTCCCCGCATCGACCAAATCATTGATTCGGTGGCGGGATGCGAACGATTGTGCTTTCTGGACGCCTATTCAGGATATCATCAAATCAAGATGGTTGTGGAAGATTAGGAGAAGACGGCCTTCATAACCCCCTTCGGGGCCTTTTCTTATGTGTCCATGCCCCTTGGACTCAAGAGTGCGGGGGCGACTTATCAACGTTGCATCCAGAATTGCCTCCGTAACCAAATTGGTCGCAACGTCCATACCTATGTCGACGATATTGTGATCAAGACCCGCCAGGGGGAGACGCTACTGGAAGATCTCAAGGAAACATTCGATAATCTATGGGTATATCAGATGAAACTAAATCCTACCAAGTGTGTTTTTGGTGTGCCTGCAGGGAAATTGCAGGGTTTCCTGGTATCAGAGCGTGGCATCGAAGCTAACCCGGACAAGATCGAAGCGGTTACATCCCTTGGAAAGCCGGCGAACGTTAATCAAGTTCAACGACTGGCGGGTCGCATTGCGGCCTTAAGTCGTTTTGTGAGTCTCCTGGGGGAGAAGGCGATCCCTCTTTATCAATTATTGAGAAAATCCGATCGATTTGTTTGGACAAATGAGGCAGACGAGGCACTCGAGGCCCTAAAACGCCAGTTGGTTAACCAGCCGGTCCTGGCAGCCCCAACTGAAAAGGAGCCCATGCTTTTGTATATCGCGGCAAATTCTAAAGCAGTAAGTGTGGCAGTAGTCGTTGAGAGAAAGGAAGAAGGGAAGGAATACCCAGTGCAACGCCCAATATATTTTATCAGCGAGGTGCTCACTCTTTCCAAGCAGCGGTACCCACATTGGCAGAAGTTGGTATATGGGGTGTTTATGGCGAGTCGAAAACTTAAGCATTATTTCCAAGAACACCCTATCACAGTGGTTAGCTTTGCCCCCCTTGGGGACATCATCCAGAATCGGGAGGCAACAGGGTGAATCGCCAAGTGGAAAATAGAGCTTGGGCCTCATCACATACAATATACTCCCCGCACGGCCATCAAGTCCCAGGCATTAGTTGATTTCGTCAATGACTGGACAGAGCTGTAGGCTCCGGAGGACCGGCCTGATCTCACTTACTCGACTATTTACTGTGATGGATCGAGGCAACTGGAAGGCTCGGGGGCTGGTGTGGTGTTGGTATCCCCTCAAGGAGATAAGTTCTGTTACGTTCTCTGACTCATGTTTCCGTGCACTAACAATGTGGCGGAATACGAAGCTTTGCTTCACGGCTTGCGACTCGCCAAGGAGATGAATCTAACACGAGTCAGATGTTTTGGCGACTCCGATTTGGTGGCACAACAAGTTTTGGGTACCTGGGACTCTCGGGACCCCATGATGGCGGCTTACAGGCGAGCCGTGTCTAATGTGGCGGATCATTTTCACGGTTATCAGGTGGACCATATTGATCGGCGCCTTAACGAGGCAGCTGACGCCCTCTCGCGACTTGGCTCCCAAAGAAAGCCGGTCCCTCCTAATGTTTTTCTGGATATCTTACATAATCCATCAGTGAGTCTACCATCGGAGGAGGAATTGGCAATAGCAGACCCTGAGTCTCAGCTCGTGGCGGCTCTTCATGTCACTCCGGATTGGGTTCTTCCTTATCTGGCTTATCTCGCTCGGGGCGAGTTACCGGCAGACAAAGTCTTGGCTCGACAAATCGTTCGGCGCAGCAAATCCATGGTCATCATCAATGGCGAGTTATATAAACAGAGCGCTTCTGGAGTTTTTCAGCGATGTGTTTCCTCCGAAGAAGGATGCATAATCTTAAATGACATCCATTCCGGAAATTGTGGGCATCACGTCGGGTCACGTTCTTTGGTATCAAAGGCTTTCCGTCATGGTTTCTTTTGGCTGACAGCCCATGCAGATGCAGAAGACATAGTTCGTCGGTGCGAAGGGTGCCAACGTTATGGGCGACAGGCTCATGTGCCGGCTCAAGAATTAAGAATGATCCCCATCACTTGGCCTTTTGCAGTCTGGGGGCTGGACATGGTCGGCCCTTTCAAAATGTCCTCTAATAAGAAGACCCACTTACTGGTGGCGGTTGATAAATTCACCAAGTGGGTTGAGGCGGAACCTATTGGAGCTTGCGATGCGGAAACTGCGGTCAAATTCTTGAAGAAGTTGATTTTCCGGTTTGGATATCCGCGCAGTATCATTACTGATAATGGTACTAACTTGCCCAAGGGGCGATGCAGGAGTTTTGTCGTCAAGAGCATATCCGACTTGACGTTTCAGCAGTTGCTCACCCACAATCTAATGGGCAGGCAGAGCGGGCGAATCAGGAAGTTTTGCGAGGGATTAAGCCCCGACTCATGGTTCCCCTGGAAAAGACCCCAGGATGTTGGGTTGAAGAACTACCTTCAGTGTTGTGGAGTATTCGGACCACCCCGAACCGATCCATGGGTTTCACCCCTTTCTTTCTGGTCTACGGAGCAAAGGTCGTTCTTCCTATGGACATAAGGCATGACTCGCTTAGAGTCGCCGCATATGTGGAACAAGACAATGAGCTGGCGCATCAAGACTCTTTGGACGCCTTAGAGGAGGCGTGTGACCTGGCTGCAGCCCGTTCAGCTATCTACCAGCAGGATCTACGGCGTTATCACAGCCGCCGGGTTAAAAGTTGGACCTTTCAGGAAGGCGACTTGGTTCTTCGGTTGATACAAGATCGTGCAGGCATGCACAAGTTGTCACCACCTTGGGAAGGGTCGTTCGTCGTCGGCAAGAACCTCCGCAATGGCTCCTACTATTTGGTGGATCTGCGGCCTAATCGGCCAACCATGGAGGCTGAGTCAACTCGCCCCTGGAATATTGCCCATCTGCGGCCTTATTACACTTGAGCTCTTAAGCTCTACATTTTGTAAGTTTTTCAGTTTCATTATGAAGTAATAAAGTTACAAATACTCCCTGACTTGGGGGCTTCTTCATTAAAAAGCATTTGTGCCATCCTGTTGCGACCTTATGAGCCGACAGAATCATGCATTTAGGGTGTGTGCATGAGCTTTCTGACTCGCTCATCCTGTCGCGACCTTATGAGCCGACGAAACCTGCATTTTGGGTGTGTGTGCACGAGTTTTCTAACTCGCCTCGTCCTGTCGCGACCTTATGAGCCGACGAAACCTGCATTTAGGGTGTGTGCACGAGCTTTCTGACTTGCCTCATCCTGTCGCGACCTTATGAGCCGACGAAACCTGCATTTAGGATGTGTGCTCGAGCTTTCTAACTCGCCTCATCCTGTCGCGACCTTATGAGCCGACGAAACCTGCATTTAGGGTGTGTGCTCGAGCTTTCTGACTCGCCTCATCCTGTCGCGACCTTATGAGCCGACGAAACCTGCATTTAGGGTGTGTGCACGAGCTTTCTGACTCGCCTCATCCTGTCACGACCTTATGAGCCGATGAAACCTGCATTTAGGGTGTGTGCTCGAGCTTTCTGACTCGCCTCATCCTGTCGCGACCTTATGAGCCGATGAAACCTGCATTTAGGGTGTGTGCACGAGCTTTCTGACTTGCCTCATCCTGTCGCGACCTTATGAGCCGACGAAACCTGCATTTAGGGTGTGTGCTCGAGCTTTCTGACTCGCCTCATCCTGTCGCGACCTTATGAGCCGACGAAACCTGCATTTAGGGTGTGTGCCCGAGCTTTCTGACTCGCCTCATCCTGTCGCAACCTTATGAGCCGACGAAACCTGCATTTAGGGTGTGTGCTCGAGCTTTCTGACTCGCCTCATCCTGTCGCCACCTTATGAGCCGACGAAACCTGCATTTAGGGTGTGTGCACGAGCTTTCTGACTCCCCTCATCCTGTCGTGACCTTATGAGCCGACGAAACCTGCATTTTGGGTGTGTGCACGTGTTTTCTGACTCACCTCATCGTGTCGCGACCTTATGAGCCGACGAAACCTGCATTTAGGGTGTGTGCGCGAGCTTTCTGACTCGCCTCATCCTGTCGCGACCTTATGAGCCGACGAAACCTGCATTTTGGGTGCGCGCTTGAGTTTTCTGACTCGCCTCAACCTGTCGCGACCTTATGAGCCGACGAAACCTGCATTTAGGGTGTGTGCTTGAGTTTTGTGACTCGCTTCATCCTGTCGCGACTTTATTTGCCGACGAAATTGCTGCTTTTTAATGGCATAACCTTGAGGGTTTTTTACCTTTTTTCTGATCCTTCTGGGAAATATTTGTTATCACTTATTTGGTTTCATATATGCTGTTCTCAAAGCCTAAGTCAGGTTAATGATCAGAATTGTTTCATCCATGGCGAATTAAGCATCATAAAGGATTCTTAAAAAGGCAGGTCAAAAATTTTGAATCGCCTTAAGGACGATATAAAGATTCTTGCAAAGGGTATCACCCAGACAGTACCGACTTATGGAAAAAGACCTATTACATGGCCCTCAGGCCAGAATCAATAAGGTTTATTTTGCTGGCGCCTTAGGATCATTCTGATGTGAGCTGTGGCCGACTTCGATTTGCAAGTCGCCCAGTACCCAGTTGCATTTAGCCAAAGCTGCGAAGTCATCTTCATCAGTCAGGATTGATGCCAGGTCTGCTTCCAAGTCAAAAGGGTTCTTGGGTCGCCGAGGAGTTGGACTGGTCATCACAAAGGTTGGCGGGTTGACCTTCTTGTTTTTTCTATCATAAGCCGCCTGGTACTTTGATAAATCAAGGCTTGCTCCGAGTTGAGTTGCTGCTAGTCGGGAGTCCTTGACGACACGCTGATAGTCCTCTTCAATGAATTCTGACCCATCGTCTTTAAGCTGAGGAAAGCCTGCTGCTACCTCTTCCAGGTTGATCTCTGGAGCATACGCCAAGCAACGACTCAGGGCAGTCAGAACACCCTTTCGGGTGGCTGACCGAGTTAGCTCGCCAATCTGAGGGGGAAGTGTGGATAAGCAGCCAAGCACCTTCTTTATGGAAGTTATAGGTTCTTTGGCACCCATCACAGCTTTAACAGTCAAGACACTGCAGGTGTACAGTTGCTCTGTCAGCGTGTAAATCGCCTTCAGCATCAGCATGCAGTCTTCTTCAAGGTTGGAGGCTCTCGGACCTGAGCAAGGAATCATGATGATCAGCGACTTATGATAAGAATTATTTATAAAAAAAGGGGGAAGAAGAGGAGATCAAAAATTTGAGTAAGCTTACCGAAGACAGCTTGCGTCATGTTGGAGATATGACGCTTCAAGCCGGACAATTCCTGTTGTACAGTGGCCAGCCTGGCTTAAGCCTTCTCTGCTCTTTTTATGGCGGCATCTTGGTCAGCTTGAGCTCTTTTCAACTCGGCTCTGAGTTTCTCCAGCTCAGCCAAGGCCAATTGATACTTCTCCTCCGACTTAGCTTGGGCGTCTTGTTGAATAGATAAGTTTTTCTTTAAATCACCAAGTGACGATTCGGTCTGAGCAAGAGTTTCCTGTTGAAAGTACAAAATAAGGGCAAGTCTCAGAACTATTGCAAGCAATATCCCTGACACTTGGGGGCTAATGTATAATTTTTTATTTTCAGATGAAATTATACAAAATCAAGACCCGGCTCATCTTTTTACTGGTGACCCGGCCCTTGGGGGTTACTGGTTGCAAAGTTTTTCTAAATTTTTTAAGACCCGGCTCATCTTTTTACTGATGACCCGGCCCTTCGAGGTTACTGGTCGCAAAGTTTTCTAAAAAATTTAAGACCCGGCTCATTTTTTTTTACTGATGACCCGGCCCTTGGGGTTACTGGTCCCAAAGTTTTCTAAATTTTTCAAGACCCGGCTCATCTTTTTACTGATGACCCAGCCCTTGGGGGTTAATGGGAGTAATATAGTATAACAAAACTTACCTCATGTTTGTTTTTTAACATCCGCAGCAGGCTTTTCTCCATCTCATAGCTCGCCTCCATGCAACTTGAAAAACCAGAGAGAGTTCCTTAAACTCCAGATTTTCATATTCGGAAAGCTTCGCTTTGGAGAGCCCAGACTCGGGAATGGCTTGAGAGGAGGATGCTACATGTTTTGACAAAACTGTTGCCGCCGGCTTAGAGAAGCCGGTACCCGTAATAACCACAGCATCTGGATCTTCTGTTGTCGTCAATGGACTTGGCGGCTTAGGGGTATCCATTGTTTCCTTCGGCGACTCAGGAAGATCCATTTGATTTTCAGGCTCGGCTTGATCCGGGTTGTCTTGAATCGGAGTTGATTCTTTGATGGGTTCTGAAGTTGCGACAGGAGTTGACCCACTGGTTTTCCTTTTCTTGGCTTGTGCCCTAAAAAGAAGGAATAAGCACATTAAGGAACTGAAAGTTCATTACTCTAAAGATTCAAAGCAAGGTTATCAAAAGACTTACCCTGGAACTCGAATCATTGGTGGAAGTGTCGACATCACTGAATCGCCAGATGTGGGAGGAGAATTCTGCAAGAATTATACGTCAACAATACAGGCGGGTTACAAGCGTGATCCAAAGAGACATGAAGAATTCTTATTCATAAAGTACCTCATTTGGTTTCCTCTTGTTCGTTGCTGGTAAGCCGGATACCAGATCATCGGAATGACTTCGCGTCTTCCGATTTGAAGTATGTTGTGCTTTCTTCAGTAGGAAATTTGGGTCCAAACAAGCATTTGGGTGTGAGAAGGTAACTTTCCCACAAATTCGCCTGGCCGGCTTAGGTGGAGAAGGAGATGAATCGGAGGAAACGGAAATTACCTCAACAGAGTCCTCCTGGCAAAGAGGACGAATTTTTACCTCCAAAAGTGCATCGCTGACATGAGATTCGTCGACTTCGGATGGCTCAGCCACAGCAGATTTGCCCTTACCCTTGGTTTTCTTTGAGGGCGGCCTAACATTTTTCATGGCTGGCCTTTTGGGTTTCCTGGACCAAAACTTATCGCCTTTCTGAAATAGCATATGTTACGAAACCACAAAACAAATGAGGCATAAAGAGTAAAGACCAAAGGCGGGTTAGGTTTGTTCACCTTGGGCGCCGGGTTAATTTTGCAGAAAGGCTTGAGGCCGATTTGGCCGCATTTTCCCGCAGGCTCGCCAGTTAGCTTTTTGATAATGGTAATGATGTCCTTTTCTGTTAAAGCCGTATGGAAATAACATTGAAGGTGATCCAGGGTGCCATCAAATTCACACATCAAACCGTCCCGGCGGCTCAGAGGGAGGATACGCCATTTGACCCAGCAGCGGATTAGGTCAACCCCGGTAAGGCCGTTGTTTGTCAAGGATCTTAATTCAGACATTATCGGGATGATTTCCGATTCTTCTTCCTCGGTGAGCTTGTCTGGGAGCTTGAAGTTGGTCAGAAGGCGAGTTGGCCTGGCCTGTAGCCCAGAAGCTTGTTTTCGCCTACAGGAGAAGTCTCTTGACAGTAGAACCAAGACTCACCCCAATCTTTGGGATGGCTAGGCATGGCGAGTGAGGGAAACGGGCTATCCCTGTGGCGTTGGACATTGACGCCGCCAAGTTCCAAGCTGGGACCGTTGTGGAATTCCGTTTGGCGATTCAGATGGAAAAAGTGCCAGAATAAAGGAACAAAGGGCTCAATCGGCAGATAAGCCTCACAGAAAACTTGGAATTGGCACAAGTTACTTATGGAATTGGGTCCCAAATCCTGGAGGCGGACGTTCATGAAAGCCATGGCGTCTCTAAGAAACTTTGATCCGGGCGGCTTAAAACCTTGCTCCAGGTGTTCAACAAAAACGACTATTTCCCCTTCTTTGGGATTAGGGAGATCTTCTCCGAACCCGGTGCGCCAACCAATAACATTCTGAGGGTCCGAGCTGCCCGCTTTCACATAATCAGCTAATATGGTGTCATCCACCTTGGTAGGAAGCCAGTCACTTTTGAAGACGGCGCCCATGCTACAAATAAGTAAAGTATGAAATTACATGCCTCGAACATCTATTGTAAGGGATGAAATCAGTTCGTTTAACTCGCCGAGTACTTTGATTAAGGGAAGGGCTTGACCCGCTGGATCAAAAGGCCGAGTTGGGTTACTATGGCGACTTACGGAGTGTGGCTATTCACGAGGGCTGCGTTCTAAAGATGGTAAAGGCGTTCGTTTGAAGTATCAGAGTATGAAGACTACAAACATATTTTTGCAAACAGTAGGTAAAAATGGATCTACCAGACAGATGAGAAAACCCGAGAAAAATGACTGGACGCAGAAATTTATTGCCAGATGACGCCCTTCGCTTGGTGAAACACTATTTTAAAAGATTCACAAGTAAAGGCGGATAAGTAAAGGCATTCAAAGCATTAGCTATCCTATCGACATTCATGCTAATCGGTTCAGGGTAGGCGGTGCCTATACGCAAGGAACATCAAGAACATGGCAGTGGCTGGAGCTTCAAGCAGAGATTGAACATATTCCTAAAAATGGGCGGAGGCCTAACCTGATGCTTTCGGGTGAAAGAAGCCGACGGTGATGGAGTTTGTTGAAGAAGCACGGGAGTCCCGTCGAGCGAAGAGGTCTTCGGCGGCGGCAGAGCTTGTGGTGAACGGCGAGATGGTCGACGGCGATGCAGTGGACGACGACGACGGCGGACGGGTCGGCTGCGGTGTGAAGCTGGACGACGGCGAAGGCTTATAGGCGGCACCGAAGCTCCTCGCGTGAAGGCCGAAAGCACGGTCGGCGGCGGATTCCTCGGAGGCGATGAGATTTTCTCGCTGCAATGATGGGGAGGAGGTTGACAAGACTGGTAGGTGGGAAGCACCAGTTCTGTCCCCCCTGGTCTATTTATCAGAGCGGGTGCTGGAATCGAGGCGCCGTGAGCGGGAACCGCCGAGGGATAAAAAGATTCGCTATAAATGTGTGCCGAAGATTTCGGGATAACGATGCGCTAAGATCCGTTGGGGTTGTGACTGTCTTCCCGAAAATCGAGGAATAAGAAGAGGCTAATCAGTAATGGTTTGGCGACTTAAAGAATTTTCACTGCCCAATGGCGGGTGTACAATTTCTGACATATGAAGAAAAATGAGGGATGAATCGCCTTCAACTGAGCGGAGGTATTGGCATGAAAAAGGAAGTTCAAGTCAATTTGGGGCCTAATGTTGGGGATATTACCTGTGGATGACCCGCCCTAGTTGGGCCGGGTTATCCATTAGGCGATTCACCCAAACATTTAGTTGGGCCTTGTCTTGGCCGAATCAAGGTCGTATGACGGTTTATAGCTCCTGGAAGGTCTCCAAGCTTCAGAAGATGGCGACTTAGAGACCACAGGGGTCACGAGTTGTAGGAAGGAAAGTATCCTTGTAAACCCTAGGGGTTCGACCTGTATATAAAGGCGAGTCCCAGAGGACGGAAAGGGCAGGTTAAAAATCATTGAGTGCTAGGTTCGGCGAGTTACGCCCTCCTTGTAATCGAAACCATATCAATACACACCAAAGCAGGACGTAGGCTTTTACCTCCTCACGAGGGGTCGAACCTGGGTAAATCGCCGTGTCTCTCCCGCTTAACCCCTTTGAGTCGCCACCAAGGTGCGATGGCTCCAGTACTAAGTCCTTTCACGAGGACATCTGTCGTGACAAAACCACGACACATTTCCTATGAAAAGCAAAATCCTCAAGATATGCACATCTTCAGGGGGAGTCTCTCTGAATCTTGATTTGAAATTCCTCAAATGAGTATTTACACTTCATATTTTTAACCATGTTGAAGACTTAACCTAATTGTCATCAACCACCAAAAAGGGGGAGATTGTAAGTGCATCTAGTGCCCCTTAGTGATTTTGGTGGTTTGAAGACTTATAGGTTAAGTATCTAATGTGTTCATGAGTGTACACAGGATCTATAAGTCACTGAGGAGTTTGAAATATTTGATGAATATCGACCCCTAAAAATGTATATCTTCGGTTGAAGAAATTGGTCTCAAGCTGAAGAATTGAATTGCGAAGAATCTGCGATGAAATTAATATTCCTCATGAAGATATTGAAATTGAGGAATTCGGTGTGTCCTAAAGAAAATCATTCTGAAGACTTTGAAGCATGAAGATTTACTCTTTCTGTTTTGTTTTCTTCACACTTGAGTAATAGGAACACCGTACTGTTAAAGGGGGTCGAAGTTACACTTTGGAATGAATTTCCTCATGATGCTCAACCCAAGCCTAATCCTACCAAAAGCCTCAAGTGAGGAATATGAGTGACATGAGGACCCTCACAGTAGAGGGTTCCGACCGTTTCGATAGCCACACCACATTATTGGTCTTATCCACACCAACGGTCATATTACTTAAGGGCATTAGTGTCAAATCATGTCGGGATGCTCCCAGGCTATAAATAGCCACCCCCACAACCATTAGCTGGTTGGCTGCTCCGTTAGAAACTGACACTTGTCATAAGAACACCCCAATTCCTCAGAGTCTTCGAGAGTAATTCATCAGTGAGGAAATACCCCAAACACCAAACCACAAACCCAGAACCAAGTGATTGAGCATCACTCAAGAAGTTGTTCCTGTGTGGGGCTGAAGCCTTTTACCTTTGAGGACTGTGCATCCTCCACACGGTTAGGCGTCATGGTCTAGAGCAATCCAGCATTCAATTGTGGATCGCCGGGTGACCAAGTTTGTGAGGGTTTGGAAGTCTGCCCTGCAGACTTACCACGAGTGTTGGGCGAGGACTGTGTGTTCTTAGCCCAAGGAGAATACGGTAGGGACTATGTGTCCCGGGACTGTGTGTCTTTTGGCAGTGTTAGGATGTGTGCATGTTTTTACAAAACATTTGAAGATTCTAAGATATTTAGCTCACACCGCAACTTGCAAAACCTTTTCTCATCCAAGGGCTTAGTGAAGATATCTGCCAGTTGATCATCAGTCTTCACATGGTCGATGAGGATATTGCCCTTGAGGACATGGTCCCGAAGAAAATGATGACGAATCTCGATGTGCTTGGTTTTCGAGTGTTGTACTGGGTTGTATGCAATCTTGATTGCACTCTCATTGTCACAGTAGAGAGGCACATTCTTCATGTTGATGTCATAGTCCTTGAGGCTTTGCTTCATCCATGGTAATTGAGCACAACAGGAACCAGCAGCAATGTACTCAGCTTCGGCAGTGGAGAGTGATACGCAGTTCTACATCTTTGAGGACCAGCAGACTAGTGATCTTGCGAGGAAATGGCATGTGCCAGATGTTGACTTGCGATCCACACGGTCACCAGTATAGTCAGAATCAGAATACCCTACCAGATGAAGATTTGAGCCCTTGGGATACCATAATCCTAGTGTTGGTGTGTGAGCTAAGTATCGAAGAATATGCTTCACAGCCATATGGTGTGATTCCTTCGGTTTTGCTTGAAAACGTGCACACATGCAAACACTAAGCATTATATTTGGCCTAGATGCACATAGATACAATAAAGAACCAATCATAGAACGATATACCTGCTGATCAAAATCTTTACCATTTTCATCAGTGCCGAGGTGGCCGTTAGTAGGCATTGGAGTCTTGGCACCTTTGCATTCATGCATGTCGAATTTCCTCGGAACATCCTTGAGGTATTTCTCCTGTGATATGAAGATTCCATTGCTTTGTTGACGAATTTGAAGACCTAAGAACAATTTCAGCTCCCCCATCATGGACATCTGATATTCTTCACTCATCATGTAGGCAAATTCATCATTGTATCGTTTGTGAGTACAGCCAAATATGATATCATCGACATATATTTGACACACAAATAGCTTATTATCATAGGATTTAGTGAAAAGAGTTGGATCGAGTGAACCAGGTTTGAAGCCTTTCTTCATGAGGAATTCCTTCAATGTATCATACCATGCCCGAGGGGCTTGCTTGAGACCATAAAGAGACTTTTTGAGTCTGAACACTTTGTCTGGATTCTTTGGATCCTCAAAACCTGGGGGCTGAGCAACATATACTTCTTCCTCAAGCTTACCATTGAGGAATGCACTTTTCACATCCATTTGATATAAGATGATGTTATGATGATTAGCATAAGCAAGTAGTATTCGAATAGCTTCAAGTCTAGCAACAGGTGCAAAAGTTTCATCGAAATCTATTCCGTCAACCTCGGTGTAGCCTTGGGCTACAAGTCGTGCCTTGGTCCTCACCACTTGACCATCCTCATCTTTCTTGTTTCGGAAAATCCACTTGGTGCCGATGATGTTGTGCTTGCAAGGATCTTGTCGTTTGACGAGCTTCCATACGTCATTCAGCTTGAATTGAAGAAGTTCGTCTTGCATAGCTTGGATCCACTCCGGTTCCAGAAAAGCCTCAGCAACTTTTGAGGGTTTTGTGATGGATACAAAGGAAAAATGCCCACAAAAGTTAACTAAGTGTGAAGCTTTTGAGCGAGTGAGAGGACCTGGCACGTTGATGTCGTTGAGGATTTTGTCAAGTTCTACTTCGTTTGCAATCCTTGGATGAGCTGGTTGAGGATTTTGTCTAGGCTGAGGAAGTGGTTCTGGTGCAATTTTCTCAGGAGCATCTTCTTGATTTTCATCAGTGATGGGGATCGTTTCTTCACCAATTTCCTCAGTGGGGACAATGTCTTCAGTAGGTTTGAGCTTTATTGCTTCCTCAGGAGATAGTTTATCTAGATCAGAAGGCAATTGCTCTCTTTGCGAGCCATTAGTTTCATCGAACCGCACATCTACAGTCTCAACAACTTTGTTGTGATAGTTGTTGAAGACTCTGTAAGTGTGCGAGTCCTTTCCATAACCGAGCATAAAACCTTCATGTGCCTTAGGTGCAAATTTTGAGCTATGGTGAGGATCTCTAATCCAACATTTTGCACCGAAGACTTTGAAATAACTTACATTGGGTTTCTTGTCAGTGAGGAGTTCATATGAGGTTTTCTTGAGGAATTTGTGAAGATATACCCTATTTATGATATGGCATGCAGTGTTGATTGCTTCAGGCCAAAAGCGACGAGGAGTCTGATATTCTTCAAGCATAGTTCTTGCCATTTCAACCAGAGTCCTGTTCTTCCTTTCGACGACACCGTTCTGCTGAGGAGTATAAGGAGCAGATAATTCGTGAGTAATACCAAGTTCATCAAGATAATCATGAAGACCAATGTTTTTGAACTCGGTTCCATTATCACTCCTGATATGTTTGATATTGATGCCAAAGTTCGTCGAGGCCCTTGAAGAAAATCGTTTGAAGATTTCCTGCACTTAAGTTTTATACAATATGATATGCACCCATGTATATCTCGAATAATCATCAACTATGACGAAGCCATATAAAGATGCTGCATTGGTTAGTGTGGCATAGTGAGTAGGTCCAAATAAATCCATATGAAGCAATTCGAATGGACGTGTAGTGGTCATGATAGTCTTCGAGGGATGCTTGGATCTGGTCATTTTCCCAGATTCACAGGCACCGCAGAGATGATCCTTGAGGAATTTGACTGATTCAATGCCGATGACATGCTTCATCTTCGCGAGCGTGTGCAAATTCCTCATGCTTGCATGACCTAGTCTTCGGTGCCATAACCATCCTTCTGAGGTTTTTGCTAATAAGCAAGTGGCTGGTTGAGGACCTGTAGATAAATCAACAATGTACAAATCCCCTCTTCTTACACCTTCGAAGACTTTGGATCTGTCAGATTCCATGATGACTACACATCTATATCTACCAAAGATAACAATCATATCAAGATCACAAAGCATCGAGACTGACATGAGGTTAAAACCAAGGGATTCAACAAGCATCACTTTGTCCATATGCCTATCCTTGGAAATAGCCACTTTGCCAAGTCCCAATACCTTGCTTTTACCTTTGTCAGCATATGTGATTTTCTTCAGAGGTGATGGAGTTAGTGGTGTTGGAAATATGCCCTAGAGGCAATAATAAAATGGTTATTATCATATTTCCTTGTTCATGATAATCGTCTATCGTTCATGCTATAATTGTATTAACACGAAACACTAATACATGTGTGAATGAATAGATCACAATGTGTCCCTAGCAAGCCTCTAGTTAGCTAGCTCGTTAGTCAATAGATGATCATGGTTTCCTGATGATGGACATTGGATGTCATTGATAACGGGATCACATCATTGGGAGAATGATGTGGTGGACAAGACCCAATCCTAAGCCTAGCACTAGATCGTATTGTTCGTATGCTGATGCTTTTCTAATGTCAAGTATCTTTTCCTTCGACCGTGAGATTGTGCAACTCCCGGATACCGTAGGAGTGCTTTGGGTGTATCAAACGTCACAACGTAACTGGGTGACTATAAAGGTGCACTACGGGTACCTCCGAAAGTGTCTGTTGGGTTGGCACGAATCGAGATCGGGATTTGTCACTCCGTGTGACGGAGAGGTATCTCTGGGCCCACTCGGTAGAACATCATCATGAGCTCAATGTGACTAAGGAGTTAGTCACACGATGAAGTGCTACGGAACGAGTAAAGAGACTTACCGATAACGAGATTGAACAAGGTATAGGTATACCGACGATCGAATCTCGGGCAAGTTCTATACCGACAGACAAAGGGAATCGTATACGGGATTGATTGAATCCTTGACGTCGTGGTTCATCCGATGAGATCATCGTGGAGCTAGTGGGAGCCACCATGGGTATCCAGACCCCGCTAATGGTTATTGGCCAGAGAGGTGTCTCGGTCATGTCTGCCTGTCTCCCGAACCCGTAGGGTCTACACACTTAAGGTTCGATGACGCTAGGGTTATAGGGAATTGTTATACGAGATTACCGAAAGTTTTTCGGAGTCCCGGATGAGATCCCGGACGTCACGAGGAGCTCCGGAATGGTCCGGAGGTAAAGATTGATATATAGGACGGATGGTTTCGGACACCGGAAGTGTTTCGGGCATCACCGGTAACGTACCGGGACCACCGGGACCACCGGAGGTGGTCCCGGGGGACCATCGAAGGGGGGCTGCGACCCCAAGAGGTAAGATGGGCTAAGTGGGGGTGGGAACCAGCCCCTAGTTGGGCTGGTGCGCCTCCCCACTCAGCCCATGGCGCAGGGGAAAGAAAAAGAGGGGGGGAACCCTAACTTAGGTGGGCCTTAGGCCCACCAGAGGGGTGCGCCACCCCCTCCTCCCCATCTGGCCGCCACAAACCCCATCTGGGAGGGCTGCCGCACCCCCTAGGGTGGGAACCCTAGGGGTGGCACCCCCTCTCCCCTTCCCCTATATATAGTGGGCACTTTTGGCCTTTGGAGGACACAGTTTTCCCTCTCCCTCGGCGCAGCCCTGCACTTCTTCCTCCTCCTCTCTGCCGGCGCTTGGCGAAGCCCTGCCGGGAGACCTCGCCTCTCCACCAACAGCACGCCATCGTGTTGCTGGTCTTCTTCCCCAACCTCTCCCTCCTCCTTGCTGGATCAAGGTGCGGGAGACGTCACCGGGCTGCACGTGTGTTGAACGCGGAGGTGCCGTTGTTCGGCACTAGATCGGAATCGCTGCGAGTACGACTCCATCAACCGCGTTCTAGCAACGCTTCCTCTTAGCGATCTTCAAAGGTACGAAGATGCTCTTACCCCTCTCTCGTTGCTGGTCTCTCCATAGGAAGATCTGAACATGCGTAGGAAATTTTTTGAATTTATGCTACGTTTCCCAACAGTGGCATCCGAGCCAGGTTTTCTATGCGTAGATTCCATGCACGAGTAGAACACAAAAGTTGTGGGCGATGGTTTGTCAATTTGCTTGCCGTTACTAGTCTTATTCTTTTTCGGCGGTATTGTGGGATGAAGCGGCCCGGACCGACCTTACACGTACGCTTACGTGAGACTGGTTCCACCGACAAACATGCACATCGTGCATAAAGGTGGCTAGCGGGTGTCTGTCTCTCCTACTCTAGTCGGATTGGATTTGATGAAAAGGGTCCTTATGAAGGGTAAATAGCTTTGGCATATCATTGTTGTGGCTGTCACGTAGGTAAGAAGGCGTTCTTGCTAGAAACCCAAATCAGCCACGTAAAACTTGCAACAACAATTAGAGGACGTCTAACTTGTTTTTGCAGGGTTTGACATGTGATGTGATATGGCCAAAGTTGTGATGTTGCATGTATGATGTATGAGAAGATCATGTTATTGTAATAGGATTCACGACTTGCATGTCGATGAGTATGACAACCGGCAGGAGCCATAGGAGTTGTCTTAATTTAATGTATAAGATGCAACGCCATGTGCTTACTACTTTTACTTCATTGCTAACGGTTAGCCATGGTAGTAGTGATAGTAGTAGTTGGCGTGACGACTTCACGGAGACACGATGATGGAAATCATGATGATGGAGATCATGGTGTCACGCCGGTGACGATGATGATCATGCGATGCCTGAAGATGGAGATCGAATGAGCAAAGATGATAATGGCCATATCATGTCACTATATGATTGCATTGTGATGTTTATCATGTTTTACATCTTATTGCTTAGAACGACGGTAGCATAATAAGATGATCCCTCTTAAAATTTCGAG
The DNA here is from genome assembly GCF_904849725.1 of Hordeum vulgare subsp. vulgare. Lineage (NCBI taxonomy): Eukaryota > Viridiplantae > Streptophyta > Magnoliopsida > Poales > Poaceae > Hordeum > Hordeum vulgare. Next base: position 198,931,991 of record NC_058524.1, read on the forward strand.
AACGTATTCCCCTAAGTGTGCACCGTTGCGAAGGTTCGTTGTCTCGAAGCACCACGTGATGATCGGGTGTGATAGATTCTAACGTTCGCATACAACGGGTGTAAGCCAGATTTACACACGCAAAACACTTAGGTTGACTCGACGAGCTTAGCATGTACAGACATGACCTCGAATACAAGAGACCGAAATGTCGAACATGAGTCGTATGGTTGAATACGATCAGCATGAAGTTGCTCACCATGGTGACTAGTCTGTCTCACGTGATGATCGGACACGGGTTAGTCAACATGGATCATGTATCACTTAGATGACTAGAGGGATGCCGATTTAAGTGGGAGTTCATACTTAATTTGATTAAATGAACTTAATTGTCATGAACTTAGTCTAAAAGTTGTCTTTATAAATATTGTAGATGTCCAACGTCAACCTCAACTTCAACGCATTCCTAGAGAAAAACAAGCTGAAAGATGATGGTAGCAACTATGCGGACTGGGTTCGCAACCTGAAGCTCATCCTTGAAGCAGCTAAAAAGGCTTATGTCCTTGATGCGCCGCTAGGTGACCCTCCCGCTCCCGCAGTAGCCCAGGACGTTCTAAACGTCTGGCAAGCGCGGAGTGATGACTACTCTCTGGTCAGGTGTGGCATGTTATACAGTTTAGAAACGGGGCTCCAAAGACGTTTTGAGCAACACGGGGCATATGAGATGTTCCAAGAGCTGAAGCTAGTTTTCCAAGCTCATGCCCGTGTCGAGAGATATGAAGTCTCCGACAAGTTCTTCAGCTGTAAGATGGAGGAGAACAGTTCTGTCAGTGAGCACATACTCAAAATGTCTGGGTTACACGGTCGTCTGACTTCACTTGGAGTCGAACTTCCGGATGATGCTATCATTGACAGAATCCTCCAGTCTCTCCCACCAAGCTACAAAGGCTTTGTGCTTAACTACAACATGCAAGGGATGGAGAAAACCATTCCCGAGTTGTACTCGATGCTCAAGTCTGCAGAAGTAGAAATCAAGAAGGAGCATCAAGTGTTGATGGTCAACAAGACCACTAGTTTCAAGAAAGGCAGGGGTAAGAAGAACTTCAAGAAAGACGGCAAAGCTGTTGCCGCGCCCGGTAAGCCAGATGCCGGGAAGAAGAAAAAGAACGGACCCAAGCCTGAGACTGAGTGCTTCTAGTGCAAGGGAAAAGGTCACTGGAAGCGGAACTGCCCCAAATACTTAGCGGACAAGAAGGCCGGCAACGTTAAAGGTATATGCGATATACATGTTATTGATGTGTACCTTACCAGCGCTCGTAGTAGCTCCTGGGTATTTGATACCGGTGTTGTTGCTCACATTTGCAACTCAAAGCAGGAACTGCGGAATAAGCGGAGACTGGCCAAGGACGAGGTGACGATGCGCGTCGGGAATGGTTCAAAGGTCGATGTGATCGCCGTCGGCACGCTACCTCTACATCTACCGTCGGGATTAGTTTTAAACCTTAATAATTGTTATTTAGTACCAGCTTTAAGCATGAACATTGTATCAGGGTCTTGCTTAATGCGAGACGGCTACTCATTTAAGTCAGAGAATAATGGTTGTTGTATTTATATGAGTGATATGTTTTATGGTCATGCTCCGCTGGTGAATGGTTTATTCTTGATGAATCTCGATCGTGATGTTACACATATTCATAGTGTGAGTACCAAAAGATGCAAAGTTGATAATGATAGTCCCACATACTTGTGGCACTGCCGCCTTGGTCATATCGGCGTTAAGCGCATGAAGAAGCTCCATACTGATGGACTGCTAGAGTCTCTTGACTTTGAATCATTTGACACATGCGAACCGTGCCTCATGGGCAAGATGACTAAGACTCCATTCTCAGGAATAATGGAGAGAGCCTCCGACTTATTGGAAATAATACATACTGATGTGTGTGGTCCAATGAACGTTGAAGCTCGCGGTGGTTATCGCTATGTTCTCACTCTCACCGATGATTTGAGTAGGTATGGGTATATCTACTTGATGAAGCACAAATCTGAGACGTTTGAAAAGTTCAAGGAATTTCAGAGTGAGGTTGAGAATCAACGTGACAGAAAAATAAAATGTCTACGATCTGATCGTGGAGGAGAATATTTGAGTCACGAGTTTGACACACACCTAAGAAAGTGTGGAATCGTTTCACAACTAACGCCGCCTGGCACACCGCAGCGCAACGGAGTGTCTGAACGTCGTAATCGCACCTTATTAGATATGGTACGATCTATGATGTCTCTCACCGACTTGCCACTATCATTTTGGGGATACGCATTAGAAACTGCAGCATTCACTTTAAATAGGGCACCGTCTAAATCCGTTGAGACGACACCGTATGAACTGTGGTTTGGCAAGAAACCTAAGTTGTCGTTTCTTAAAGTTTGGGGCTGCGATGCTTATGTGAAGAAACTTCAACCAGAAAAGCTCGAACCCAAAGCGGAGAAATGCGTATTCATAGGATACCCTAAGGAAACTATTGGGTATACCTTCTATCTTAGATCCGAAGGTAAAACCTTTGTTGCCAAGAACGGATCCTTTCTAGAGAAAGAGTTTCTCTCGAAAGAAGTAAGTGGGAGGAAGGTAGAACTTGATGAGGTAATTACACCCCCTCTCGAACAGGAAAGTAGCGCAACGCAAGAAGTTGTTCCTGTGATGCCTACACCAACTGAAGAGGAAGTTAATGATGATGATCATGAAGCTTCGGATCAAGTTACTACTGAACCACGAAGGTCCACAAGGGTACGCTCCGCACCAGAGTGGTACGGCAACCCTGTGATGGAAATCATGTTGTTAGACAACGGTGAACCTTCGAACTATGAAGAAGCGATGGCGGGCCCGGATTCCAACAAATGGCTTGAGGCCATGAAATCCGAGATAGGATCCATGTATGAGAACAAAGTATGGACTTTGGTGGACTTGTCCGATGACCGGCGAGCCATAGAAAATAAATGGATCTTCAAGAAGAAGACTGATGCAAACGGTAATGTAACCGTTTACAAAGCTCGACTTGTCGCAAAGGGTTTTCGACAAATTCAAGGAGTTGACTACGAAGAGACTTTCTCTCCCGTAGCGAAGCTGAAATCAGTCCGAATCATGTTAGCAATTGCCGCTTTTTATGATTATGAAATTTGGCAAATGGACGTCAAAACAGCATTCCTTAACGGGAATCTTAAGGAAGAGTTGTATATGATGCAACCAGAAGGTTTTGTCGATCCTAAAGGTGCTAACAAAGTATGCAAGCTCCAGCGCTCCATCTATGGGCTGGTCCAAGCATCTCGGAGTTGGAACATTCGCTTTAATGAGGTGATTAAAGCGTTTGGGTTCATACAGGTTTACGGAGAAGCCTGTCTGTACAAGAAAGTGAGTGGGAGCTCTGTAGCTTTCCTCGTACTATATGTGGATGACATATTGTTGATGGGGAATGATATAGAGATGTTGGAGAGCATAAAGGCCTATTTGAACAAGAGTTTTTCAATGAAGGACCTTGGAGAAGCTGCATACATATTAGGCATCAAGATCTATAGAGATAGATCGAGACACCTCATAGGTCTTTCGCAAAGTACATACCTTGACAAGATATTGAAGAAATTCAATATGGAAAACTCAAAGAAAGGGTTCTTGCCAGTTTTGCAAGGTATGAGATTGAGTAAGACTCAGTCGCCGACCACGGCAGTAGATAGAGAGAAGATGAGTTCTGTCCCCTACGCTTCAGCCGTGGGCTCTCTAATGTATGCCATGCTGTGTACCAGACCTGATATAAACCTTGCGATAAGCTTGGTAGGGAGGTACCAAAGTAATCCCGGTGCAGAACACTGGACAGCGGTCAAGAATATCCTTAAGTACCTGAAAAGGACTAAGGAAATGTTTCTCGTTTATGGAGGTGACGAAGAGCTCGTCGTAAAGGGTTACGTCGACGCTAGCTTCGACACAGATCCGGATGACTCTAAGTCACAAACCGGATACGTATATGTGTTGAATGGTGGGGCAGTGAGCTGGTGCAGCAGCAAGCAAGAAGTCGTGGCAGCATCTACATGTGAAGCGGAGTACATAGCTGCTTCAGAAGCGGCTCATGAAGGAATTTGGATGAAGGAGCTCATCACCGACCTTGGAGTGGTTCCAAGCGCGTCGGGTCCTATGACACTCTTCTGTGATAACACTGGAGCCATTGCCATAGCCAAAGAGCCCAGGTTTCACCGGAAGACGAAGCACATCAAGCGCCGCTACAACTCCATCCAGGACCATGTCCAAACTGGAGTGATAGATATTTGTAAAGTACACACGGATCTGAATATTGCAGACCCGTTGACTAAACCTCTTCCACGAGCAAAACATGATCAACACCATGATGCTATGGGTGTTCGATACATCACAATGTAACTAGATTATTGACTCTAGTGCAAGTGGGAGACTGTTGGAAATATGCCCTAGAGGCAATAATAAAATGGTTATTATCATATTTCCTTGTTCATGATAATCGTCTATCGTTCATGCTATAATTGTATTAACAGGAAACACTAATACATGTGTGAATGAATAGATCACAATGTGTCCCTAGCAAGCCTCTAGTTAGCTAGCTCGTTAGTCAACAGATGATCATGGTTTCCTGATCATGGACATTGGATGTCATTGATAACGGGATCACATCATTGGGAGAATGATGTGGTGGACAAGACCCAATCCTAAGCCTAGCACTAGATCGTATTGTTCGTATGCTGATGCTTTTCTAATGTCAAGTATCTTTTCCTTCGACCGTGAGATTGTGCAACTCCCGGATACCGTAGGAGTGCTTTGGGTGTATCAAACGTCACAACGTAACTGGGTGACTATAAAGGTGCACTACGGGTACCTCCGAAAGTGTCTGTTGGGTTGGCACGAATCGAGATCGGGATTTGTCACTCCGTGTGACGGAGAGGTATCTCTGGGCCCACTCGGTAGAACATCATCATGAGCTCAATGTGACTAAGGAGTTAGTCACACGATGACGTGCTACGGAACGAGTAAAGAGACTTACCGGTAACGAGATTGAACAAGGTATAGGTATACCGACGATCGAATCTCGGGCAAGTTCTATACCGACAGACAAAGGGAATCGTATACGGGATTGATTGAATCCTTGACATCGTGGTTCATCCGATGAGATCATCGTGGAGCTAGTGGGAGCCACCATGGGTATCCAGACCCCGCTAATGGTTATTGGCCAGAGAGGTGTCTCGGTCATGTCTGCCTGTCTCCCGAACCCGTAGGGTCTACACACTTAAGGTTCGATGACGCTAGGGTTATAGGGAATTGTTATACGAGATTACCGAAAGTTTTTCGGAGTCCCGGATGAGATCCCGGACGTCACGAGGAGCTCCGGAATGGTCCGGAGGTAAAGATTGATATATAGGACGGATGGTTTCGGACACCGGAAGTGTTTCGGGCATCACCGGTAACGTACCGGGACCACCGGGACCACCGGAGGTGGTCCCGGGGGACCATCGAAGGGGGGCTGCGACCCCAAGAGGTAAGATGGGCTAAGTGGGGGTGGGAACCAGCCCCTAGTTGGGCTGGTGCGCCTCCCCACTCAGCCCATGGCGCAGGGGAAAGAAAAAGAGGGGGGGAACCCTAACTTAGGTGGGCCTTAGGCCCACCAGAGGGGTGCGCCACCCCCTCCTCCCCATCTGGCCGCCACAAACCCCATCTGGGAGGGCTGCCGCACCCCCTAGGGTGGGAACCCTAGGGGTGGCACCCCCTCTCCCCTTCCCCTATATATAGTGGGCACTTTTGGCCTTTGGAGGACACAGTTTTCCCTCTCCCTCGGCGCAGCCCTGCACTTCTTCCTCCTCCTCTCTGCCGGCGCTTGGCGAAGCCCTGCCGGGAGACCTCGTCTCTCCACCAACAACACGCCGTCGTGTTGCTGGTCTTCTTCCCCAACCTCTCCCTCCTCCTTGCTGGATCAAGGTGCAGGAGACGTCACCGGGCTGCACGTGTGTTGAACGCGGAGGTGCCGTTGTTCGGCACTAGATCGGAATCGCTACGAGTACGACTCCATCAACCGCGTTCTAGCAACGCTTCCGCTTAGCGATCTTCAAAGGTACGAAGATGCTCTTACCCCTCTCTCGTTGCTGGTCTCTCCATAGGAAGATCTGAACATGCGTAGGAAATTTTTTGAATTTATGCTACGTTTCCCAACAAGTGGCATATTCATCAGTAAGCTTTTATCACCAGTCATGTGATGTGTGCAGCCACTATCAAGAACCCACTCAGTATTGTTGGGTTTTTCATCCTGCAGATGAATTAGTACAGCTTACCATCTCATATGCTTCAGATTTGAAGAATATGATATTAATTCCATCAGATAAGAATTTCATCATAACAGAGATATAAGGACGTGTGAAACATTTCTATTTCATCAATCATTAGCTTGCGTCCTATCAAGCATTTCCTCAGGTCTCCAGCAAATTCTTCAGATGATGATTTTCATCTGTAGACCTGACCTGCAGTAGTGATTAGTTCGATTTCTTCACCACCCACATCTGAAGGGGTGGCAAAGCATTCATCCTCATGCGAGCACCATATGAGAAAGCTGGCATTGAAGCCAATGCACTTCTCTTAACAGTAGGGGGGTTAAAGTACTCATATGAATATGCAGAGAACTGGTTTGAGGATTTATGAACATAATGATTTCAGGAGTAACACTCATATTCATATTCCTTGTAGTTTCCCTGCATGTTAGACGCATTAGCACGGGTACGAGCATAGTTTTGACCAGTTGAGGACTTTGATCCTCTTGAATACTTTGGTCCTCCTGAGGAATTTGATCTAGGGTTCGGATTCTTCATTGGTGGTGTCATGAGGACATTCACCTGAAGATTTTCAAGACAGCTTTTGGGAACCCAGATTTTCCTCAGAGGAGGACCATTCCTGCAGTTAGTTCTAACATATCGAGCAAATACTTCACCAGATTGATTTTTGAACAGTTTATAGTTGGAGTCAAATGACTCATCTGAGGAATAGGATAATTCACATGAAAAGCCAGTTAGATTAGATATATCCAAAGGAGGCCCGGTAGCAGCAACCCATGAGGTTTTGGGATACTGCTCAGGTTTCCAATAAGATCCATCAGCATTTAATTTCCTCTCAAAGGCAATTCCTTCTTTCCTCGGATTCCTGTTCAAGATTTGCTTTTTGAGCACATCACAAAGGGTTTGATATCCTTTGAGGCTTTTGTATATGCCTGTCACGTACAATTCCTTCAACCATGCATTTTCATCAGTAACATTTATGTTTTCCTCAAGTGAGGAAATAGACACAAAAGGTGCAGTAGAAGAATTTGTAGCATTGGTAGCATTTGATGATTCTGGTGAGGAATTAGCAGTTTCGCGTTCAATGCATTTAAGACATGGAGGAATGAATTCAACTTGACCAGCGCTGGTCTGTTGAGCTAGTAATGAATCATTTTCCATACGAAGATCATCATGAGACATCCTCAGCTTCTCAAGATCAAGCTTCCTTTGAAGAAATTCATAGGAAAGCTTCTCATGATTAGTGAGGAGTGTATCATAACGATCCTAAAGATTATCAAATCTAGACTGAAGACTTTTCACATCTTCAGTGAGGATTTGGGTAAGGTTCAATTCATCATTCAACTGATCATCACTTTTATCTAGCAGTTTCTCAAGCTTTTCTAGAGCAGTTTGTTGTTTAGTGGCAATGATAGCAAGTTTACTGTAACTGGGTTTCTTATAATCATCAGGTTCATAATCACTTGAATCAGAGGAGGAGGCATTATATACCTTTGAACCTTTTGCCATGAAGCAATAGGTTGGAGCGAAGTCATCAGCATAGTCATCAGTATGGATGGTGCAATCATTTTCTTCAAGATTGAAGATTGACTTGCTGACGAAAGTGGTTGCCAGTGCAAGACTAGCCTGTCCGGATTCTGAGTCTTCATCAGAACCCTCTTCTTCATCACATTCCTCTGATTCTGTCTCGGAGTCCATTTCCTTGCCAATAAGTGCCCGAGCCTTTCTGAAACTAGTCTTCTTGTGTGATGAGGGCTTTGAAGATGAGGATTTTGAAGATTTTCTCTTCTTCTTCGAGTCATCAGAACTGTCATCCTTGTATTTCTTCTTCTTTGATTCCTTTCCCCAACGGGGACAATCAGCAATGTAATGACCTGATTTCTTGCACTTGTGGCAGGTTCATTTCTTGTAGTCCTCAGATGAAGATTCTGATTTCCTCATGTCTCTTCTTGAAGATTTACCGAACTGTCCACGTCGTGTAAATCTCTGGAATTTCCTCACGAGCATTGCAAGCTCCTGTCCAAATTCTTCAGGGTCACCAATGCTGTCATCTGTGTCTTCTTCTTTAGATGAGGAAATTGCTCTAGCCTTCAGTGCACGTGGTCTGGAATAGCTTGGTCCATATAGATCTTTCTTTTCTTCTAGCTGGAATTCATGAGTATTTAGCCTTTCAAGTATATCAGCTGGATCAAGCATCTTGTAGTCTGGTCTTTCTTGAATCATCAGAACTAAAGTATCAAATGAAGAATCCAAAGATCTCAGCAGTTTCTTCACAACTTCGTGATCAGTGATGTCTCGAGCTCCCAGTGCTTGTAGTTCATTTGATATGTCAGTGAGGCGATCAAAGGTGTCTTGGCAGCTTTCATTGTCATGTCTCTTGAAGCGATTGAAGAGATTGCAAAGAATATCATCACGAGAGTCACGCTGGGTTCATACTCCTTCATTTATCTTGCACAGTCTCTCCCAGATCAGTGTTGCAGAGCCCAAAGCACTTACTCTTCCCAACTGGCCTGGGCTTAGATGGCCACAGATGATATTCTTCGCTTGAGAATTGAGTTGCTTGAATTTCTTCACATCAGCAGTAGAGACACTGGCAGAGATGATGGGGACACCATGTTCCACAATATACCAGAGATCATTATCAATAGCTTGTAGATGCATTTGCATTTTGTTCTTCCAGAAGGGAAAGTTCTTTCCTTCGAAGGTAGGACATGTTGCAGTCACCTTAAACATGCCTGCAGTCGACATAACTAAAACTCCAGGTGGTTAAACCAAAATCACACAGAACAAGGGAGTACCTTGCTCTGATACCAATTGAAAGTGCGTTATATCGACTAGAGGGGGGTGAATAGGAGATTTTTAGAATTTCATCACTGAGGAAATTCCTTTTGAGGAAATTCCTTACTGGTGACTAACTTACAGCGCAAACAGTAAAGGATGAGAAGTGCAAAGTTTCCTACTAATCAGGTTCCTATCGGTGGGTAAAGCGAGTTCAACGATTGGGGTCTGGCGTTGGATGATTTGACGATATCGCATTATCAAGCTAGAACGGTTTCAACAACAACAGTTTTTCAGAGTGAAGAATGTGAAAACAGATTGCACTGTGAGCACGCACGCAGAATACAGATGAGGATTAACTGGCGTGAAGAATTTGGGGTTGAGGAAATTCAGAGAAAGTCTTCAGCAAATTCTTCAAACGGTCGCAGTGAAAGTCATCAACACATAATATGAGGAAAGTAAGGACTTGAGGAATTAGAACCCGTTTCTCAGTGAAGACAGTCGTTGATGACCCAGTTCCAACTGCTATGACAGTTGTACATCTGGTTTGGAGCGGCTTGGTATTGAAACCAAAAGACACACAGTCCCGGGACACACAGTCCTGGGACACACAGTCCCTACCGTATACTCCTTGAGCTAAGGACACACAGTCCTCACCCAACACTCGTGGTAAGTCTTCAGGGCAGACTTCCAAACCCTCACAAACTTGGTCACCCGGCGATCCACAATTGACTGCTGGAAAGCTCTAGACCATGACGCCTAACCGTCTGGAGGATGCACACTCCTCAAAGGTAAAAGGCTTCAGTCCCACACAGGAACAACTTCTTCAGTGATACTCAATCACTAGGTTTGGTTTGTGTTTTCGGTGTATGGTGTATTTCCTCACTGATGAATTACTCTCGAACACTCTGAGGAATTGGGTTGCTCTTATGAGAAGTGTCAGTTTCTAACGGAGCAGGTAACCAGCTAATGGTTATGGGGGCTGGCTATTTATAGCCTGGGAGCATCCCGACATGATTTGACACTAATGCCCTTAAATAATATGACCGTTGGAGTGGATAAGACCAATGACTTGGCGTGGCTATCGAAACGGTCGGAACCCTCAACTGTGAGAGTCCTCATGTCACTCGTATTCCTCACTTGAGACTTTTGGTAGGATTAGGCTTGGGTTGAGCATCATGAGAAAATTCATTCTGAAGTGTAACTTCGACCCCCTTTAACAGTACGGTGTTCCTATTACTCAAATGCGAAGAAAATAAAACAGAAAGTGTAAATCTTCATGCTTCAAATTCTTCAGAGTAATTTTCTTCAGGACACACCGGATTCCTCAATATCAATATCTTCATGAGGAATATCAATTTCATCGCAGATTCCTCGCGGTTCATTTCTTCAGCTTCAGACCAATTTCTTCAACTGAAGACATATATTTTTAGGGGTCGATATTCTTCAAATATCTCAAACTCCTCAATGACTTATAGATCCTGTGTACACTCACAAACACATTAGATACTTAACCTATAAGTCTTCAAACCACCAAAATCACTAAGGGGCACTAGATGCACTTACAGAACTGGGTCATCAACTACTGTCTTCGCTGTGAAACGGGTTCTAATTCCTCAACTCTTTATATTCCTCAGATTATGTGTTGATGACTTTCACTATCACTGTTTGAAGAATTTGCTGAAGACTTTCTCTGAAATTCCTCAACCCCAAATTCTTCACGCAAGTTAATCCTCATATGTTTTCTGCGTGCCTGCTTACTGTGCAATCTGTTTTCACATTCCTCATACTGAAAAACTTTTGTAGTGAAACTTTGCACTCTTGATACTTTACTGTTTCCGCTGTGAGTTAGTCATCAGTGAGGAATTTCCTCAAAAGGAATTTCCTCAGTGATGAAATTCTAAAACTCTCCTATTCACCCCCCCCCCCCCTAGTCGATATAACGCACTTTCAATTGGTATCAGAGCGAGGTACTCCCCTGTTCTGTGTGATTTTTGTTTAACCACCTAGAGTTTTAGTTATGTCGACTGCAGGCATGATTAAGGTTACTGCAGCATGTCCTACTTTCGAAGGAAAGAACTTTCCCTTCTGGAAGACCAAGATGCAGATGCATCTACAAGCTATTGACAATGATCTCTTGTATATTGTGGAACTTGGCATCCCCATCATCTCTGCTAGTGTCTCTGCTGCTGATGTGGAGAAAATCAAGCAACTTGATTATCAAGTGAATAATATCATCTGTGGCCATCTGAGCCCAGGCCAATTTGGAAGAGTGAGTGCTTTGGGCTCAGCAACACTTATATGGGAGAGACTGTGCAAAGTAAATGAAGGAGTATCAACCCAGCGTGATTCTCGAGTTGATGTTCTTCGCAATCTCTTCAATCGCTTCAAGAGGCTTGACAATGAAAGCTGCCAAGATACCTTTGATCGCCTCACTGACATATCAAATGAACTGCAAGCACTAGGAGCTCGAGACATTACTGATCACGAAGTTGTGAAGAAACTGCTAAGATATTTGGACTCTTCGTTTGATACTTTAGTCCTGATGATTCAAGAAAGACCAGACTACAAGATGCTTGATCCAGCTGATATACTCGAAAGACTCAATACTCATGAATTCCAGCAAGAAGAAAAGAAAGATCTATATGGACCAAGCTATTCTAGACCACGTGCACTGAAGGCTAGAGCAATTTCCTCATCTGAAGAAGAAGATTCGGATGATAGCATTGGTGACCCTGAAGAATTTGGACAGGAGCTTGCAATGCTCGTGAGGAAATTCCACAGGTTTACACGACATGGCCAGTTCGGTAAATCTTCAAGAAGAGATATGAGGAAATCAGAATCTTCATCTAAGGACTACAAGAAAAGAACCTGCCACAAATGCAAGAAATCAGGTCGCTACATTGTTGATTGTCCCCGTTGGGGAAAGGAATCAAAGAAGAAGAAATACAAGGATGATAGTTCTGATGACTCGAAGAAGAAGAAGAAATCTTCAAAATCCTCATCTTCAAAGCCCTCATCGCACAAGAAGACTAGTTTCAGAAAGGCTAGGGCACTTATTGGCAAGGAAATGGATTCCGAGGCAGAATCAGAGGAATGTGATGAAGAGGAGGGTTCTACTAAAGACTCAGAATCCGGACAGGCCAGTCTTGCACTTGAGACAACTTTCGTCACAAAGTCAATCTTCAACCTTGAAGAACATGATAACATCATCCACACTGATGACTATGCTGATGACTTTGCTCCAACCTATTGCTTCATGGCAAAAGTTTGAAAGGTACCGAATGATGCTTCCTCCTCTAATTCAAGTGACTGTGAACGTGATGATTATAAAAAACCCAGTTACAGTAAACTTTCTATCATTGCCACTAAACAACAAATTGCCCTGGAAAAGCTTCAGAAACTGCTAGATAGAAGTGATGATCTGTTGAATGATGAAATGAATCTTACCCAAATCCTCACTGAAGCTGTGAAAAGTCTTCAATCTAGATTTGATAATCTTCAAGATCGTTATGATACACTCCTCGCTGATCATGAGAAACTTTCCTATGAATTTCTTCAAAGGAAGCTTGATCTAGAGAAGCTGAGGATTTCTCATGATGATCTTCGTATGGAAAATGATTCATTACTATCTCAACAGATCAGCGCTGCTCAAGCTGAATTCATTCCTCCATGTATTAAATGCATTGAACGCGAAACTGCTAATTCTTCACCAGAATTATCAAATGCTTCAATTGCTACAAATTCTTCAACTGCTCCTATAGTGTCAAATTCCTCACTTGAGGAAAACACAAATGTCACTGATGAAAATGCAGGGCTGAAGGAATTGTATGTGATAGGCATATACAAAGCCTCAAAGGACATCAAACCCTTTGTGATGTGCTCAAAAAGCAGATCTTGAACAAGAACCCGAGGAAAGAAGGAATTGCCTTTGAGAGGAAATTGAATGATGATGGATCTTATTGGAAACTTGAGCAGTATCCCAAAACCTCATGGGTTGCTGCTACTGGGCCTCCTTTTGATCCATCCAATCTAACTGGCTTTTCATGTGAATTATCCTATTCCTCAGATGAGTCATTTGACCCCAACTATAAACTGTTCAAAAATCAATCTGGTGAAGTAGTTTCTCAATATGTTGGAACTAACTGCAGGAATGACCCTCCCTTGAGGAAAATCTAGGTTCCCAAAAGTTGTCTTGAAAATCTTCAGGTGAATGTCCTCATGACACCACCGATGAAGAATCTGAACCCCATATCAAATTCCTCAGGAGGACCAAAGTCTTCAAGAGGATTAAAATACTCAACTGGTCAAAATTATGCTCGTACCCGTGCTAATGCTTCTAACATGCAGGGAAACTACAAGGAATATGAATATGATCGTTACTCTTCAAATCATTATGTTCATAAATCCTCAAACCAGTTCTGTGCATATTCATATGAGTACTTTAACCCCCCTACTATTAAGGGAAGTGCATTAGCTTCAATGCCACCTTTCTCATATAGTGCATTGCAGGATGATGAATGCTTTACCACCCCTTCAGATGTGGGTGGTGAAGAAATCGAACTAATCACTTCTGCAGGTCAGGTCTCCACATGAAAATCGTCATCTGAAGAAGTTGCTGGAGACCCGAGGAAATGCTTGATAGGACGCAAGCTAATATTGATGAAATAGAAATATTTCACACGTCCTTATAATTCTGTTATGATGAAATTCTTATCTGATGAAATTGATATCATATTCTTCAAGTTTGAAGCATATGAGATGGTAAGCTGTACTAATTCATCTGCAGGATGACAAACCCAAGAGTAGTGAGTGGGTTCTAGATAGTGGCTGCACACATCACATGACTGGTAATAAAAGCCTGCTGATGAATATGCCACTAATTCCATCACCTCTGAAGCAAATCACATATGCTGACAAAGGTAAAAGCAAGGTATTGGGACTTGGCAAAGTGGCTATTTTCAAGGATAGGCATATGGACAAAGTGATGCTTGTTGAATCCCTTGGATTTAACCTCATGTCAGTCTCAATGCTTTGTGATCTTGATATGATTGTTATCTTTCGTAGATATAGATGTGTTGTGATCATGCAATTTGATAAATCCAAAGTCTTCGAAGGTGTAAGAAGAGGGGAGTTGTACATTGTTGATTTCTCTACACGTCCTCAACCAGCCACTTGCTTACTAGCAAAAACCTCAGAAGGATGGTTGTGGCACCGAAGACTAGGTCATGCAGGCATGAGGAATTTGCACACGCTCGCGAAGAAGAAGCATGTCATTGGCATCGAATCATTCAAATTCCTCAAGGATCATCTCTACGGTGCATGTGAATCTAGGAAAATGACCAGATCCAAGCATCCCTCGAAGACTATCATGACCACTACTCGTCCCTTCGAATTGCTTCATATGGATCTATTTGGACATACTCACTATGCCACACTAACAAATGCAGCATCTTTATATGGCTTCGTCGTAGTTGATGATTATTCCAGATATACATGGGTGCATATCATCTTATATAAAACTGAAGTGCAGGAAATCTTCAAACGATTTTCTTCAAGGGCCTCGACGAACTTCGGCATCAATATCAAACATATTAGGAGTGATAATGGAATAGAGTTCAAAAACACTGGTCTTGATGATTATCTTGATGAACTTGGTATTACTCACGAATTATCTGCTCCTTATACTCCTCAAGAGAACGATGTCGTCAAAAGGAAGAACAGGACTCTGGTTGAAATGGCTAGAACCATGCTTGAAGAATATCAGACTCCTCGTCGCTTTTGGCCTGAAGCAATCAACACTGCATGCCATATCATCAACAGGGTATATCTTCACAAATTCCTCAAGAAAACCTCATATGAACTCCTCACTGATAAGAAACCCAATGTAAGTTATTTCAAAGTCTTCGGTGCAAAATGTTGGATTAGAGATCCTCACCATAGCTCAAAATTTGCACCTAAGGCACATGAGCGTTTTATGCTCGGTTATGGAAAGGACTCGCACACCCACAGAGTCTTCAACAACTATCACAACAAAGTTGTTGAGACTGTAGATGTGCGGTTCGATGAAACTAATGGCTCGCAAAGTGAGCAATTGCCTTCTGATCCAGATAATTTGTCTCCTAAGGAAGCAATAAAGCTCAAACCTACTGAAGACATTGTTCCCACTGAGGAAATTGATGAAGAAACCATCCCCATCACTGATGAAAATCAAGAAGGTCCTCCTGAGGAAATTGCTCCAGAACCACTTCCTCAGCCCAGACGAAATCTCCAACCAGCTCATCCGAGGATTGCAAATGAAGTAGAACTTGACAAAATCCTCAATGACATCAATGCGCCAGGTCCTCTCACTCGCTCAAAAGCTTCACACTTAGTTAACTTTTGCGGGCATTTCTCCTTTGTATCTATCACAGAACCCTCAAAAGTTGCTGAGGCTTTTCTGGAACCGGAGTGGATCCAAGCTATGCAAGACGAACTTCTTCAATTCAAGCTGAATGACGTATGGGAGCTCGTCAAACGACCAGATCCTCGCAAGCACAACATCATCGGAACCAAGTGGATTTTCTGAAACAAGCAAGATGAGGATGGTCAAGTGGTGAGGAATAAGGCACGACTTGTAGCCCAAGGCTACATCCAGGTTGAAGGAATAGATTTCGATGAAACTTTTGCACCTGTTGCTAGACTTGAAGCTATTCGAATACTACTTCCTTATGCTAATCATCATAACATCATATTATATCAAATGGATGTGAAAAGTGCATTCCTCAATGGTAATCTTGAGGAAGAAGTATATGTTTCTCAGCCCCCAGGTTTTGAGGATCCAAAGAATCCAGACAAAGTCTTCAGACTCAAAAAGGCGCTCTATGGTCTCAAGCAAGCCCCTCGGGCATGGTATGATACATTCAAGGAATTCCTCATGAAGAAAGGCTTCAAACCTGGTTCACTCGGTCCAACTCTTTTCACTAAATCCTATGATAATGAGCTATTTGTGTGCCAGATATATGTCGATGATATTATATTTGGGTGTACTGACAAACGATACAGTGATGAATTTGCTTACATGATGAGTGAAGAATATCAGATGTCTATGATGGGGGAGCTTAAATTCTTCTTAGGTCTTCAAATTCGTCAACAATGCAATGGAATCTTCATATCACAGGAGAAATACCTCAAGGATGTTCTGAGGAAATTCGACATGCATGAATGCAAAGGTGCCAAGACTACAATACCTACCAACGGCCACCTCGGCACTGACGAAAATGTTAAAGAATTCGATCAGCGGGTATATCACTCTATGATTGGCTCTTTATTGTATCTATGTGCATCTAGGCCAGATATAATGCTTAGTGTTTGCATGTGTGCACGTTTTCAAGCAAAACCAAAGGAATCACACCATAAGGCTCTGAAGCATATTCTTCGATACTTAGCTCACACACCAACACTAGGATTATGGTATCCCAAGGGCTCAAATCTTCATTTGGTAAGGTGTTCTGATTCTGACTATGCTGGTGACCGTGTGGATCGCAAGTCAACTTCTGGCACATGTCATTTCCTCGGAAGATCACTAGTTTGCTGGTCCTCAAAGAAACAGAACTGCGTATCACTCTCCATTGCCGAAGCTGAGTACATTGCTGCGGGTTCATGTTGTGCTCAATTGTTGTGGATGAAGCAAACCCTCAAGGACTACAGCATCAATGTGAAGAATGTGCCTCTCTACTGCGATAATGAGAGTGCAATCAAGATTGCATACAACCCAGTACAGCACTCGAAGACCAAGCACATCCAGATTCGTCATCATTTTCTTCGGGACCATGTCCTCAAGGGTAATATCCTCATCGACCACGTGAAGACTGATGATCAACTGGCAGATATCTTCACTAAGCCCTTGGATGAGAAAAGGTTTTGCAAGTTGCGATGTGAGCTAAATATCTTAGAATCTTCAAATGTTTTGTAAAAACATGCACACATCCTAACACTTATGCAAAATTGATGACTTAGATGTGCAACACACGATGAATCGATTTTCTTCAACAAATGAAGAATATCACTCTGAGTGTGAAGAAATCAACGAAGAAATTGATTCTCAGGATCCTACGATAATTGTACGCAGCGTCTGTAATCAACATTCTTATATGGTGGGTCACGCCACCACCCAACGTGAAATTCCTCAAGTTTATTTTCTTCAGAGTTCAATTTCCTCAAAATTTGATTTTCTTTAAAACAGTGTTCTTCAAAATCATTTTTTCTTCCAAAACACTTGATGATTTTCGTTTACCTAGACAGACTGTGATTTCAAGTCCTCAACAGCATTCACTTATAGCTATTTCTTCAAGTTGATATTTCATCTAAGTGAATGTGATCGGACCCTACTTTCCCTCTATGCTATTCTCATCCAATCTATTCAATTCTTCATATGCGTTCTACTTGAAACCTTGTTTGAAATCCTCACTACGTCCTTGTCAGGTGATGATTTTGTAACAAAATCCTCAAATCTTCAAAAATATTTTTTAAATGAACAGTAACTGAACCCCACTTTCCTCGTTCGGATAACCACGATCTCCACCGCTTTGCCCGCAAGCTACACGTGTCCTGCGGAGACATAGAGGCAGCGGCTATTTGGTCCGATTTCTTCGCGCCAACAGTAACTGCCTGGCTATAAATATGTCCCCATCCCCCTCGGTAAAACACTTCTTCGCTCCATCGCACTCCTGCTACAGCAAAAGCACCGAACCCTAGCGCCACCGCTGGAAGTCTCGTCGCTGGCGAAGAAGAGCTTAACTGCCTCGACTTTTTCGTCGTCGAAACCACGCCGGAGTCAGACCATCCTCGTCCGCCGCCGCCGTAAACGTCCTCTGCTGCCGGGTTAGGGCGCATTGGACACGCACCGAAAGAGCTTCTCCCTGCAACTCTTCTCTGTTCTTCGTGCGCGCCATCTAGGGTAAATAAAAACCCTATTTTTACAGCAAGTTTGATCTACTATTTTACCTCTGAGATGTGAAATCTGTTTTTCCTCAAGAATCCAAATGCGTCTGATTCCTCAAACACTACCTATCACCACACTATTGATGAACTTCACTAAGCATCTAAGATTTTCACGAGATTCCTCAATTGTGCGAATTTTCGGATCTGTACAACTCCGGAACCCAAGAACAGTATGCTTAGGCAAATTCCTCAACCACCGGTCAAATTCCTCAACTGTCAAATTTTTTCATTTTCTTCAAATCTGAGAACACATGTGACCCCTCCAAATTCCTCGCAACTATACTCTGTTCACAGGTACACACATGTCAGCTGATGAATCTCTCGGTTCTCATCAAATTAACTCATTTGCAGCATTTCTTGAAGAAAATCTTCAAGTCTCACCAGAGTCCTCAAGAGTTCAATCTCATCAGCAAAATCCTCAGCTGAAGAAAATGGAGGATGACACGAAGCAAAAGGGAGGCAAGAAACTTGAGCAGAATACAGCCTTAGACATCCCTGAGGATATATACCTGGATTACTGCACCCCTGATGAACATGAAACTATGGCCAAGAGAAAAATTCGGCTTCAGAAGATAGAACGCCGATGGGCTAAGGAGTGGAAGGAGTACAGATTCGTCACTCCCAAATATGCGAAGAAATTCGCTCTGAAGCCTCCTGGCAAACGGTCTCCACTTGAGGATTATCAAGAAGCACATCCCTCAAGCCTCAAGACGCTTGATGATTATCCTGATAAAAAGGAAAAGCACTTGGCAAAGCTCAAGAAGCAGGCACAGGCTACTGTGAGGAAATTCAATGAATCATCTGCTGCTGCTTCAACTGCCGCTACTTCCTCTGCTGCTAAGACTTCTGGCTCGGCAATTCCTCAACAAAAGTCTGTGCCATCAAAAGCAAAGGCTTCAAAGCCTCAAGAGAAACCAGCTCCAGCATCAGCTCCAAAACCATCAGCGCCAAAACCCACAGCTCCAAAATCCTCAGCACCACCACAGGCTTCAAAAACAGAACAGAAGCCGATAGTGAAGCCACTGCCAGCTACCTCAAGCTCCTCACTCCCAGCTGCAACCAGCTCGGAGACAAAGTCTTCACCAACTCCTCTGAAGACTAAGGTGACTGCTGGGAGAGGAACAAGACCCAGCCCAAGCAAAATCATCATGGTCCCTTCTGCATCAGAGGGTAGTGATGAATATGATGATGAAACTTTGCAAGCTATGATCAGAAACAAGCAGGAGAGGGTAGCTCAAGCTTCTGGCAACTCCATTCCTCTGGCCATGGACCCAAAAGTCCTTCTAGACTACATCAACATCTGGTATGAGGACCCCAACACTCCGCTTGATGATTTGAAACTTTCCCCTGGCATCAGCCACATGGTGGCCACATTCATCAACGAGGCCAAGTGGAAGGAGCAGCAAGCTAAACAGGCCAAGGTGGCTAAGCTCAAGAAGGAGAAATTCCTCAAGCAGAATCTCCTCAATCTGACGCCTGATGATCTTGTATCAATACAGGCAGAGTTGAAGACTTTGACAGATAAGTACTCCAAGCTTTCTGACTGTCAAAGTCTCAAAAGCAATTTCATCAAACTTGCTACTGAAGCTGTTAATAACTACAACAAGAAAGCTGCCCCTCCAGTACCAACTCCTCAGCCTCTGATTGAAGAACCAGCTGATGAAACTCCTCAAGCTGAGGAAATCCCTCAAGAAAGCCATGTGGATGAACCGGCAATTCAGGAAATCACAACTGATCATCCAACTGATGAATCTGCTACAGCTGGTGAGACTGACCCTGCTCCAGCTGCTGCTTCAAAGCCATCTAATGACTCTGCTCCAGTTGCTGCTTCAAAGACAGCTGATGACTCTGCTCCAGCTGGTTCCTCAAGGCCAGCTGATGAATCTGCTGAGAAAACACCTTCACCAAAAGCTTCAAAGGTGAAGAAGATGACTCCGTCTGCATCAGACGTGAAGAAGACAAGGGCTGCTGAAAAGGAAGCCAAGAAGAGAAAGGCTTCTTCAGCAGAAGAACACACTGAGGCCAAGCGCCTCAAGGCACTTGAAGAAAATGCTCCACTGGACCCTGTGCCTCTTAACATTGCTCCCTCTTATGAAATGGTCACCTTTGAAGACCAGGAGAAAGGGCCAGATGAGGAAATGAAGGATGATGCATCTGAGGAATATACTGACGAAGAAATTCGCATTGACGATAGTCCTTAGCCCTCCATTCCTCATGTAGAAACTGCACAAGGATCAGCTGCACCAGCTGATGATTCTGGCTCTGTCACCAAGCATGCTGAGGAAGAACAAAGCAAAAATTCTCAAGCTGATGAAATTCAGAGCCCTGAGCAAAATCCTCAACCTGAGGATCAGGCTGACCCAACTCCTCGTGAGCAAGATCCTCAAACTAAGGCTCGGGGTGAACCCATTCCTCCTCCGGAGCAAAACCCTCAACATGATGCTCCAGTTGACGACATTCCTCAGCCTGAGGCTCAGCCAGATCACATTCCTCAGCCTGAAGATCAACCAGATTCCATTCCTTAGCCTGAAGCACAACAAGAGCATGCACCTCAGCCTGAAGCTCAAGCTGATGAGATTCCTCACCCTGAGGACCATGCTGAAGAAAATGCCCCAGATCCAGACAATGCATTCGTCGTGCTCAACCCAGAGTCTGCAATTGTTGTATCCCCTCAAGTTCAACAGCAAAATCTTCAGCCATGGCAGCGTCAACCATTCTCCAAGCGACCAAAGTTTCAAAAGGAGAACTTTTTTGAAGAACGCATGTACTTCATTGGAGAAAATCCCTATGACAAACCTCAATTCAGGCATCTGAAGTTTTGGACGAGGACACAACTCAATTACTATGCCTCTGTGATGTGTGGAAGAAACAAGATTTTTCCAGCACAGGCATATTCCTCATGTTGAGCTTGAAGCAATACCATGCCTAGCTCCAGTCCTCAACGTCCTTCATGAAGCTGGACTTCTCCCCATGTGCTCTGATATCTGTGATTGGAACAGCGAGCTTATTCTTCAATTTTATGCCACTCTTCACATATCTGGTGATCCAGCAGATATCAACACTTGGGTGTTTGACTTGATGACGCAAACAACACACCACAAGGCTCCTGCCATTGAGCTCCTGCGTGAACTGCCAGTGTCAATTCCCTCAGAGCAAGCCATGAAACTTTATGATGAACGTGAGCTGCACAACGGGATGATGGAAGTCCTCATGAAGCCTTTGGCTAAGGGGCAACCACCGAGAAAAACCTTCCTCGTCCATGATCTCAAATATGAACCAAGGTCTGTTTACAGAATCCTCTGCAGCGTCCTTGCGCCAATCAAGGGACACGATGATGAAGAAGATGTTGTAGGCCTCATGAAGAATATCCTCTTCAACATCATTCATGGTATTCCTATCAACATCCATGATTTCTTCTTGAGGACTTTGGCCGACAATGCAATGTGTCCTTTTGACCATAAGATCTATGCTCCATGGATCATGAGATTCATCAGGAAAAGGACAGGCATCAACTTTCACGCTGATTGCAACAACCATGTTGGTTACATGCCTCCTATCAGGGTAAACAAGAAGACTTTCGAGCATGTTGAAGGAAAAGGCAAGTCTGTCATTGATGAAGGCAGTAGGCCCCTTGATGGCCAGTTTAGAGAGCCTGAGCCATATTCTTCATGGGATGATACTGAGACTCATCCTCCAAGCCCTGTTGCTCCTCGCGTGCTGAATACCAGGGAGCTTCTCCTCAGTCTTCACCAAAAGGTGGATCGGAATCACAAGTGGGTCAAATGCCAGTTCGGCACCATTGTGAAAACCCTCACTGAAACGCAGAATTCTGTGAAGCTTAACCATCACTATCTTCATGAGGTTTTTTATCGCACCTGGGCTACACTTGCTCATCTGAAAACTCCGGCAGAACTTGAAGAATTGGAGTTTGAGCGAAACTTTGACTGGTCGTGGCCACCCAAGAAGAAGTTCAGGGCAATTCCAGTTCCAGACCTTGAAGACACTTCTTTTTCTTCATTCCACACTGCTGAATCTGATGAAGAACAACAAGACACTCCCACCGGTCCAAGGAAGAAGACTACTCCCAAGAATCCTCACGCGTCTTCATCAACTGCCAAGAAGTGAAGTCTTCACGGGCGTTAGTCCTCAGTTTGTCCCTTTTTGTCACTTGATGACAGAGGGGGAGAAACTTGAGATTTAGTCTTCAAGCGGGATATTTTGGGGCTTATGAACTATATTTAAGTTACAAACTCTTGGCTCTTCTGAAGTGTTTATGTAATGAGTTGTAACTTAAGCCCGATGGTACTCTGACGCTTTTGAACGTTTTTCTTCGCATGCTTATTCCTCAAATTTTTAATGCACGTAGGCTGAAATTCGTCAGATACCATTTGTCATCATGCATCCTCAAGTCCTTCATACTATATGTCATATGTATGCATGATTTACAAGACTCAGGGGGAGATCTCCATGATATAAATCATCAATGTGCATTTGCTGTGAAAAGCAAAATCCTCAAGATATGCACATCTTCAGGGGGAGTCTCTCTGAATCTTGATTTTAAATTCCTCAAATGAGTATTTACACTTCATATTTTTATTCCTGTTGAAGACTTAACCTAATTGTCATCAACCACCAAAAAGGGGGAGATTGTAAGTGCATCTAGTGCCCCTTAGTGATTTTGGTGGTTTGAAGACTTATAGATTAAGTATCTAATGTGTTCATGAGTGTACACAGGATCTATAAGTCACTGAGGAGTTTGAAATATTTGATGAATATCGACCCCTAAAAATGTATATCTTCGGTTGAAGAAATTGGTCTGAAGCTGAAGAATTGAATTGCGAAGAATGTGTGATGAAATTAATATTACTCATGAAGATATTGAAATTGAGGAATTCGGTGTGTCCTAAAGAAAATCATTCTGAAGACTTTGAAGCATGAAGATTTACTCTTTCTGTTTTGTTTTCTTCACACTTGAGTAATAGGAACACCGTACTGTTAAAGGGGGGTCGAAGTTACACTTTGGAATGAATTTCCTCATGATGCTCAACCCAAGCCTAATCCTACCAAAAGCCTCAAGTGAGGAATACGAGTGACATGAGGACTCTCACAGTAGAGAGTTTCGACCGTTTCGATAGCCACGCCACATCATTGGTCTTATCCACACCAACGGTCATATTATTTAAGGGCATTAGTGTCAAATCATGTCGGGATGCTCCGAGGCTATAAATAGCCGCCCTCACAACCATTAGCTGGTTGGTTGCTCCGTTAGAAACTGACACTTGTCATAAGAGCAACCCAATTCCTCAGAGTCTTCGATAGTAATTCATCAGTGAGGAAATACCCCAAACATCAAACCACAAACCCAGAACCAAGTGATTGAGCATCACTGAAGAAGTTGTTCCTGTGTGGGACTGAAGCCTTTTACCTTTGAGGACTGTGCATCCTCCACACGGTTAGGCGTCATGGTCTAGAGCAATCCAGCAGTCAATTGTGGATCGCCGGGTGACCAAGTTTGTGAGGGTTTGGAAGTCTGCCCTGAAGACTTACCACGAGTGTTGGGCGAGGATTGTGTGTTCTTAGCCCAAGGAGAATATGGTAGGGACTGTGTGTCCCGGGACTGTGTGTCTTTTGGTTTCAATACCAAGACGCTCCAAACCAGATGTACAACTGTCACAGCAGTTGAAACTGGGTCATCAACTACTGTCTTCGCTGTGAAACGGGTTCTAATTACTCAACTCTTTATATTCCTCAGATTGTGTGTTGATGACTTTCACTATCACTGTTTGAAGAATTTGCTGAAGACTTTCTCTGAAATTCCTCAACCCCAAATTCTTCACGCAAGTTAATCCTCATCTATTTTCTGCGTGCCTGCTTACTGTGCAATCTGTTTTCACATTCCTCATACTGAAAAACTGTTGTAGTGAAACTTTGCACTCCTAATCTTTTACTGTTTCCGTTGTGAGTTAGTCATCAGTGAGGAATTTCCTTAAAATGAATTTCCTCAGTGATGAAATTCTAAAAATCTCCTATTCACCCCCCCTTCTAGTCGATATTACACACTTCAATGTGGCGCGACTATCGGTAACGGTGAGAGTCCTCATGTCTCTCATATTCCTCACTTGAGGCTTTTGGTAGGATTAGGCTTGGGTTGAGCATCATGAGGAAATTCATTCCAATGTGTTACTTTGACCCCCCTTTAACAGTACGGTGTTTCTATTACTCAAGTGTGAAGAAAATAAAACAAAAAGGATAAATCTACATGCTTCAAAGTCTTGAGATTGATTTTCTTCAGGACGCACCGAATTCCTCATTTTCAATATCTTCATGAGGAATATCAATTTCATCACAATTTCTTCGCGATTCAATTCTTCAGCTTCAGACCAATTTCTTCAGCTGAAGATATACATTTTTAGGAGTCGATATTCATCGAATAGTTCAAACTCCTCAGCGACTTATAGATCCTGTGTACACTCATGAACACATTAGATACTTAACCTATAAGTCTTCAAACCACCAAAATCACTATGGGCCACTAGATGCACTTACATCGACCTCAGCCTCCTGGTCCTCGTCGCTGACGACAGGCGGGGGCGGCGGAGGGCCTCCTGGCTGCACTTGGCGCACGCCACGGCGGCGCTGCTCCTCATGCTCCACCGTGAACCACACCTTCCAGTTAGGGGAGTCAGCCGCGTATGTGGGGTCTCGCCGCTGCTCTCCATCAGCAGACGTCGTCGCTTGATCACCTTCTCCGGATGCACCCGCGCCGACCGCGGCACGGCCGGCACCGGAATCCTCTCCGGATACAGATGCCAGCCGTGCGGCAGCGTGACGTCGGGGTAAGGGAGTGCCACACGGTGCTCCGAGTGCCACCGCGCTTGGTGCACCGGGACGCTCACACGCTGGCGAGGCCGGTGGGAAGACGACGGTGGGGAGGTGGCGCGGGAGAAGAGCAGGGCCTTGCCCTTGTTTGGGAAGCCGCCGGCTATGGTGGGCTAGGGTTTCGGTTGCTTGGTCGCCGATGAGGTGGCGAGATGGGGACGGGGCGGGTTCTGGAAACAGATGGCGGAACCCACCGCACGCTCGGATTAAAAAACGCCGGTCGCGGTCGCCGACGCGTGGGTTCGAGAATGTCGGTCGTCATAAATTGTGTTGACCGCGGTGGTTGGATCGGACACCGGAAGGGCGCGCGCGTCCGTTTCGCGTCCGCGTCGACGCATTTGAGTCCTAAATTTAGACCGAAAATGGATCGGTGCGGACGCAAAGCGGACGCGTTTTAACAATGAGTCGACGCGTTGGGTCACTGTTTTTGTCCGTGCCGATCCAAACAAATGGCGGCGAACGAAATGGGTCACCCCGTTGCTCTTAGGCTGGCCATAGTGGGGGTATCATAGCTAGTAACATAGTCTTGGGACTAGCAAACATGGTGATGTGGCAAGTAATTGAAGAAGAGAGAGAGGATTAGAGTAACATAGGTAGATACCGTAACATGTTAAATGTTATGCTACTATGTGTCATGCATGTCAATAAATGAGATCACTTATGATACTAGTTTATGTTACTATGCACTATGAAGGTAGTATAATACAATAGTAACGTATGCATGATACTACTATATGTTACTCTCCACTATGAGCAGCCTTTATTGACATGCATGACACATAGTAGTATAACATTTAACATGTTACGGTATCTACCTATGTTACTCTAATCCTCTCTCTCTTCTTGAATTACTTGCCACATCATCATGTTTGCTAGTCCCAAGACTATGTTACTAGTTATGATACTCCATTATGGTCAGCCTTAGTTGGGGGCGATAGAGCCTGTTGACCTCGGACGCGTAGATTCGCTGCTAGCCTAATGGACCACGCCCGTCGATTCGCACTACTACTAGCAATCAGGCTTGATTGGGGGCTTTATTTGATTTTTCCTAAATGTGATGAGCACACCCCCTGACCCACAGCTCGAGCAAACGATCCCAATCTGCCTTGCTCCCCGGAAAAGGTCCACCTGCCCAAACCATCACGTTGGCCCTGTTTGGATACTCTAGCTTAGCTAGTGGTTAGAGTTAGTTTTTAGCTCATGACTAACCCTAAACTAACTCTAGCCAAATAGGTGTTTGGATGGAAGGGTTAGGTTGACAATAGATGCATTTTATGGAAAGAGAAAAATGATTTTTTAATTGGTCCCATAAAAACTAGCTTCAATTAGAATCTCTTGGCTGGTGGGAGAAAGAGCGAAAAATATTTTTTAATGAACCCTATGAGAACTAGTTTCAATTAACACTTCTACGGTGGGCTAGTTTTTTTAGGTGGATTAGATGCAACTAGCTCCAATCTAACCCTTTTGTTTGGATACTTTAAGACTAGTTGAACCCAAACTAACTCAAACTAACTCTAGCCCATGGATCCAGGGGCGTTGGAAGATCTCCCCCACGTTCTCCTCCGTTTGTTTCCCAGTGTGTTCTCGATCGCTTTCGTGGCACCCGGCTCGCTGCCGCACGCGAGGAATACTAGAGCCCAGATGTTCGCCGCCCGCGGTAAAAAAAGGAAAGAAAATCACGTCGAGTCATTGCCGCCGTGCTGCAGCGCCCGGCGCCGGCCGACTTGCCATAGTTCCACGGAGCGCTCTCGGTCGCTGTCCACCCCCTCTTTTCCTCTCGCGGCCCGGCACGTCGGCGCGCGCCGTTGCCGTCGGAGACGACAAAACCAGGAGCAGATAAGCACACCTCTCATGAATCATGATCAATAATCCCTTCAAACCCCAACCGGAGGCCACACGTTGTTGATTGGCGCGAGTCTTGACCAGTATTAACGCGGAAACATTGCATCGAAACGCGACGGGATAAGTGTAACATAGGCGCGACGTGGACGAACGGGCGATGCTTATAACTAACTAAATGGATGAGACCAGACCGTGCTTGTGAGTGACGCCTGCATTGCACTAACCCGGCCAAAAGAAACCGATAATGCATCCGCCAGCAGCAAAGCGGCCGTATTTGCGCCCGAACAGAGCCCCCAACCCAACCACGGTGGTGTGACGTGATGAGACGCTGGAAAGACGGTTGCTAACAAATTGGCCGGGTTGGTGCGGCGAGCCATCCGCCCGGTTCCATCAAGCAGCTCTTTGCCATGTGAGCGAGCGAGCCAGCCAGCGTCCCGCACCCAACCTCGTACACCGGGTTGGGTTTGCGACGAGCCGGTGAGCGGCTCGCCGAACCGACCCGGGGAGGTGTTCTCGACGGGCGACGCTCTCCCGTGTGCGGTGTGCCCCGTCACCGCAGAGGACGAAAGGGAAGGTTCTCTGGCGCGCGCACTACCCCAGCCAATTCCCTCCATTCATTGGGTCCGTATCACTGAACCAACGCCGAGCTTTGACGGGTCACCCGCGTTTAATGAGCCCTCGTCCTATACTTGTACTAGTACGTCTACCGCTTTTTTTTTTTAGCAACCTTCGATTTGCAAGAGCTCTGCTCGATTCTTGCGGGCAGAACTGAGGAATGCACGCGGCAAATCACGCTCTAAATGCGCTGGCAGCCTGACACCTCCTGAGATTGTGCATCACTGATGAACAAACAAATACTCTATGAATATGAAATGCGCTCCACGCAAGTGAGGGGTGAATTAAATGTGTTCATGCCTGAGAGCTGCATAGCGGAGTGGAGCGGAGCAGAGAAGTAAATTAATCAATTGGAGCTCCCGATGGAGGGCATCTCGAGATCTCCAAACACTGCGTGCTTGCTAGCTGGACAGCAAAGCTAGTGTATAGTGCCGCCTAGTAGTACTAGTACTAGTACTATACTGGCAGAAAGTAATTCTGATAGCTAGTGATAGATTGATTAATCTCGAGTCAAACCCAAGTAATCTTGTTTAACCTGCCACCACCCAAGGCACCCACCCTGATTGATTGGTTACCAACAGGGAACAAGAACTTGCACACTGACGGAAAGAAAAGTAGTAGAAATGTGCAATTCAGAACAGGTGAAGTGAAGCAAGCTGTAACAGCATTCGACGATGATTGTTTGGAGCTCAACATTTGTCATCTTTTTCTTCCGGGTTTTACAGAGAATGGGCGGAGGGATCTATTAGCTACGTCTGGATCCTATCTCAGCTGCAGTAGCTCATCTCGCCGGCGGCGAGCTGAGAGGCGGTCAGATGGGGAGGTCGGCACGGCAGCTTGATCAGAAGATGTCGAGGACGTCGAGGATGGCGGCGTTGCAGAGCGGGCAGCGGCCGCGGACGGCGAGGAGCTCGCGGGCGCAGGCGCGGCAGAAGGTATGGCCGCACGGGATGAAGGCGGCGCCCTTGGCCCGCGCCATGCACACGCAGCAGCAGCCGGCGCCTCGGCCCGGCTCCGGCAGCTCCGCGTCGTCCTCCGGCACCAGCGCGTCCTGGTCCTGCGACGACCGCTCCGACGCGGCGACCGCCACCACCGGCTCCTGCTCCTGCTCCTGCTGCGCCGTGGCGCCGGCGCTCCACTGCCTCTCCGTCTGCTCCAGCAGCGCCATGAGGGACACCCTCTCCCCCTGCTCCTCCTCCTCCCGATCCGTCGTCAGCTGCGGCGGCGGCGCCACGGGTGCGGTCAGCGCGGGGCTGGAGGCGGTCTGCGGGGCCGGCAGGGACACCGCGCGGCGGACGAACGGGTCAGCGGCGGCGACCACGGCCGGCTGGTCGTCGCGGATGATGTCGAGTAGCGTCCGCGCCGCGGCGGCCGCGACGGCGGCGCTGGAGGAGGGCGGCGAGGAGGAGGCCCGGCGGTCGGCCTGCATGGCGGAGGCGAGGGTGACCGCGGCGGCGCGGCGGCCGTCGTCCTCGTCGCGCAGCTTGAGCAGGTCGCGGAGGTTGTAGGAGCCCGGCTGCCCCTGGGGCGCGACGGGAGGCGGGCCCACGGCGGCCAGCTGGTCCGCCAGCGTGACGCTGCGCCGCAGCACCCTCCCCTCCATCTCGGCGGGCGGCGCGTCTGGACAGCCCGAGGTGTGGAAGAAGAGGGACAAGGCGGGGAAAGGGAAGAGAAGGGAAGCGGCAGCGGCAGCGGCAGGGCGTCGGGTTAATGAAGGGCGTGGCGCGCGTGAGACTGAGCGTGTATCGTATCGGCGAAGGGAGGGGGGGATTTTTTCAATGTTTTGATCCCTAAGACGGAAGTTCATTACAAAACGAACCGGGTTGGAAAGTATTTCACGTTTTGACTTTTTTGGAAACGTCAGAGACCGTGGCGTTGCAGGACTTAGCAGAAACGTCAGTCTACTGGACGTTGCAGGCCTCATGTGCAACGCGAGTCTACTAGACGTTGCAGACCAAAGCTGAAACGCCAAGGGGGCTGGCGTTGCAGACCAAAGCAGAAACGCTAAGCTCCCTGGCGTTGCAGGGCTCATAAGTAACTGGCCCGCGGCCCCTTCCTCCACCTCCACTTCTTTCTTCCTCCTCTTCCACGAAAAAGCTCTCCCTCCTCCTCCAGATCCCCCCCTTCGATCTCCCTCCTCCCCCAACCGTTTAGTTGGTTCTTTGGGGCAAATCGAAGAGACCGGTAAGCTCCTCCAATCCCTTCAATTAGTTTTTGCAATGATTTTGTATTTGTGTAGATTTCTTTTGCACTACGTGTACGTATGTTTTGAAGTAAAATTTATTTTGTTAATGGGTGTAGTTTATGGTGTCTCTATGTGTAATTTTTGGTGGCTATATGTATAACCTAGATTTTGTTCATATTATCCGCGTAAGGTTTATGCCTAGGTTTAGTTCATATTATTCGAAGAGGCCGGTAATAATTTTCTTCATATTATGTAGGATGTTTCGTCCCGACCAATATCCGGGTCTTGATGACTACTATGAGCAGAAGCATCGTGCGGTGCTAGTTGAAAGAGGAGAGGTAATAATGATTTTATTGATGATTATTTTTATATACTCCATGATTTGTATATTTTTCACAAGTTGAGCCCATTAACAAATTATGCCTTTGTTTGTTTAGGTTCCTCCACTACTTCGTTTGAGAGGGCACAACCCCAATGAAACTCTTGTATATGACCCTCGTTACGAGCCATATTTTAGAAGAATGGATCTTCCTCAATTTGTGCTCAACTTTAAAGGCACACCACCATGGTTGAACGCCACTGCCCTAACAGCACTTACGGATCGATGGAGGCCGGAGAAGCACTCTTTTCACCTTCCTCTTGGTGAGATGAGCATAACCTTGGAGGATATTGCTATGATCTCCGGGCTTCCTATCGAGGGCAAGGCTCCTACGGGGAAGGTTAGGGCCGCCGGGTGGCGACAACGGGTTGCAGCATTGGTTGGTGTTGAACCCGAGCCATGGACACATGAAACTAGGAAGGATCCTAGGCCATCCGGTGTGTTGTTCTCTTGGATACAGAGACATTTTCACAGATGCCCAAGGGATGCTAGTCCGCTTGTTGTGGAGAGGTTCGCGAGAGCTTATCTCTGGAATCTTTTGACCCAAGTGGTGTTTCCGGATGGCACTGGGGACCCAGCCTCATGGATGTTCTTGGATCCGCTTCGTGACTAGGATGTGAAGTGGAGTTGGGGTTCGGCGGCACTAGCCTTCTTGTACCGTCGGGTATGGCTTAATATCATGCATTTTCATTTTATTCAATGGGATATGATGCATTTTCATTTTATTAAATTTGTAGTTGGATGGAGCATGCATGAGGAGTAAGCCGACGTCCTATCTTGGAGGTTTCGTCTGGGCCCTACAGGTTTGGATGTGGGAGCGTATCCCTGTTGGCCGGAACTTCAGCCTTGCTCCGGAAGAACACTGGAAGTACCCGTTTGACGGGGACGAGGAGCGATACCCCACTATCGCACACACATGGGCAAATGTCCAATGGACGAGTATCGCGGCTATGGGGCGGTATAAGGCATACATAAGCGAGCTTGACATGCTAACTTACGAACAGGTAAATGCTTTATCAAATTTGCTGATTTTTTTCATGGATGGTTGAGTGACTTGTTGTTATGTAGGTTAATTGGAGGCCGTACACGGTACTTAGGCAGTATCCTCTGAGCAACATGTGCCTTCGTGACCAGCATCTTTGGCGTGTGCGGTGCCCGATGATATGCTTTTATGCGGTGGAGTGGCATCTTCCTCATCGTGTTTCAAAGCAGTTCGGGTACAACAACGCACCCCGTCGGATTACGTCGAGACTGTTGGAAATATGCCCTAGAGGCAATAATAAATTAGTTATTATTATATTTCTTAGTTCATGATAATCGTTTATTATCCATGCTATAATTGTATTGATTGGAAACACAATACTTGTGTGGATACATAGACAAAACACTGTCCCTAGTAAGCCTCTAGTTGACTAGCTCGTTGATCAAAGATGGTCAAGGTTTCCTGGCCATAGGCAAGTGTTGTCACTTGATAACGGGATCACATCATTAGGAGAATCATGTGATGGACTAGACCCAAACAAATAGACGTAGCATGTTGATCGTGTCATTTGGTTGCTACTGTTTTCTGCGTGTCAAGTATTTGTTCCTATGACCATGAGATCATATAACTCACGGACACCGGAGGAATGCTTTGTGTGTATCAAACGTCACAACATAACTGGGTGACTATAAAGATGCTCTACAGGTATCTCCGAAGGTGTTCGTTGAGTTAGTATGGATCAAGACTGGGATTTGTCACTCCGTGTGACGGAGAGGTATCTCGGGGCCCACTCGGTAATACAACATCACACACAAGCCTTGCAAGCAATGTGACTTAGTGTAAGTTGCGGGATCTTGTATTACGGAACGAGTAAAGAGACTTGCCGGTAAACGAGATTGAAATAGGTATGCGGATACTGACGATCGAATCTCGGGCAAGTAACATACCGAAGGACAAAGGAAATGACATACGGGATTATACGAATCCTTGGCACTGAGGTTCAAACGATAAGATCTTCGTAGAATATGTAGGATCCAATATGGGCATCCAGGTCCCGCTATTGGATATTGACCGAGGAGTCTCTCGGGTCATGTCTACATAGTTCTCGAACCCGCAGGGTCTGCACACTTAAGGTTCGACGTTGTTTTATGCGTATTTGAGTTATATGGTTGGTTACCGAATGTTGTTCGGAGTCCCGGATGAGATCACGGACGTCACGAGGGTTTCCGGAATGGTCCGGAAACGAAGATTGATATATAGGATGACCTCATTTGATTACCGGAAGGTTTTCGGAGTTACCGGGAATGTACCGGGAATGACGAATGGGTTCCGGGAGTTCACCGGGGGGGCAACCCACCCCGGGGAAGCCCATAGGCTTTGGGGAGACACACCAGCCCTTAGTGGGCTGGTGGGACAGCCCCAAAGGGGCCTATGCGCCAAGAGAAGGAAATCAAAGGAAAAGAAAAAAAAGAGAGGGAGGAAGTGGGAAGGGAGGGGGACTCCTCCCATCAAACCAAGTCCAACTCGGTTTGGGGGGGAGTCCTCCCCCCTTGGCTCGGCCGACCCCTTGAGGGTCCCTTGGACCCCAAGGCAAGGTCCCCCTCCCTCCTCCTATATATATGGAGCTTTTAGGGCAGATTTGAGACGACTTTCTCACGGCTGCCCGACCACATACCTCCATAGTTTTTCCTCTAGATCGTGTTTCTGCGGAGCTCGGGCGGAGCCCTGCTGAGACAAGGTCATCACCAACCTCCGGAGCGCCATCACGCTGCCGGAGAACTCTTCTACCTCTCCGTCTCTCTTGCTGGATCAAGAAGGCCGAGATCATCGTCGAGCTGTACGTGTGCTGAACGCGGAGGTGCCGTCCGTTCGGTACTAGATCGTGGGACTGATCGCGGGATTGTTCGCGGGGCGGATCGAGGGACGTGAGGACGTTCCACTACATCAACCGCGTTCTCTAACGCTTCTGCTGTACGATCTACAAGGGTACGTAGATCACTCATCCCCTCTCGTAGATGGACATCACCATGATAGGTCTTCATGCGCGTAGGAAAATTTTTGTTTCCCATGCGACGTTCCCCAACAGTGGTATCAGAGCTAGGTTCATGCGTAGATGTCTTCTCGAGTAGAACACAAAAGTTTTTGTGGGCGGTGATGTGCGTTTTGCTTCCCTCCTTAGTCTTTTCTTGATTCCGCGGTATTGCTGGATCGAAGCGGCTCGGACCGACATTACTCGTACGCTTACGAGAGACTGGTTTCATCGCTACGAGTAACTCCATTGCTCAAAGATGACTGGCAAGTGACGGTTTCTCCAACTTTAGTTGAATCGGATTTGACCGAGGAGGTCCTTGGATGAGGTTAAATAGCAACTCATAGATCTCCGTTGTGGTGTTTGCATAAGTAAGATGCGATCCTACTAGATACCCTTGGTCACCACGTAAAACATGCAACAACAAAATTAGAGGACGTCTAACTTGTTTTTGCAGGGTATGCTTGTGATGTGATATGGCCAACGATGTGATGTGATATATTGGATGTATGAGATGATCATGTTGTAATAGTAAATATCGACTTGCACGTTGATGGTACGGCAACCGGCAGGAGCCATAGGGTTGTCTTTATACTAACGTTTGTGCTTGCAGATGCGTTTACTATTTTGCTAGGATGTAGCTTTAGTAGTAATAGCATGAGTAGCACGACAACCCCGATGGCAACACGTTGATGGAGATCATGGTCTGGCGCCGGTGACAAGAAGATCGTGCCGGTGCTTTGGTGATGGAGATCAAGAAGCACGTGATGATGGCCATATCATGTCACTTATGAATTGCATGTGATGTTAATCCTTTTATGCACCTTATTTTGCTTAGAACGACGGTAGCATTATGAGGTGATCTCTCACTAAAATTTCAAGACGAAATTGTGTTCTCCCCGACTGTGCACCGTTGCTACAGTTCGTCGTTTCGAGACACCACGTGATGATCGGGTGTGATAGACTCAACGTTCACATACAACGGGTGCAAAACAGTTGCGCACGCGGAACACTCGGGTTAAGCTTGACGAGCCTAGCATGTGCAGACATGGCCTCGGAACACATGAGACCGAAAGGTCGAGCATGAATCATATAGTTGATATGATTAGCATAGAGATGCTTACCACTGAAACTATTCTTGACTCACGTGATGATCGGACTTGAGATAGTGGATTTGGATCATGTACCACTCAAATGACTAGAGAGATGTACTTTTTGAGTGGGAGTTCTTAAGTAATATGATTAATTGAACTAATTGTCATGAACATAGTCTAATGGTC
Source organism: Hordeum vulgare subsp. vulgare (assembly GCF_904849725.1). Lineage (NCBI taxonomy): Eukaryota > Viridiplantae > Streptophyta > Magnoliopsida > Poales > Poaceae > Hordeum > Hordeum vulgare. Next base: position 198,966,245 of record NC_058524.1, read on the forward strand.
TTTGCGAATTACGATGTAGCTTGCGCTATAGTTCTACTGTTTTTTATATGTTCCTAGAGAAAATTTAGTTGAAAGTTGATATTAGCAAACTTTGCAGACTAAGTCTGTAAAACCGAGGATTGTCCTCGTTGCTGCACAGAAGGCTTATGTCCTTAATGCACCACTCGGTGTGCTGCACCTCGAGCGTTGTCTGTGGATGCTGTGAACATCCGACATACACGTTTCTGATGACTACACGATAGTTCAGTGCAAAATACTTAATGGCTTAGAAGCAAGGCGCCGAAAACGTTTTAAAACGTCACGGAACATAAGTGATGTTCTAAAGAGATGAAATTGTGATTTCATCCTTGTGCCCTTGTTAAGAGGTACGAGACCTCCGACAAGATTCTTTGTACACAAAGTAAAGGAGAAAAGCTCAATCGTTGAGCGTGTGCTCAGATTGTCTGAGTACGACAATCACTTGAATCAAGTGGGAGTTAATCTTCCAGATGAGATAGTGATGGTTCTCCAAAGTCACTGCCACCAAGCTGTGAGAGCTTCGTGATGAACTATAACATATCAAGGATAGATACAATGATCCTTGAGCGATTCGCGATGTTTGACACTGCGAAAGTAGAAATCAAGAAGGAGCATCAATAGTTGATGGTTTGTAAAACCACTAAGTTTCAAGAAAGGCAAGGGCTAGAAGGGATACTTCGTGAAACGGCAAAACAGTTGCTGCACTAATGAAGAGACCCAAGATTAAACCCAAACCCGAGACTAAGTGCTTCTGTAATGAGGGGAACAGTCACTGAGGCGGAGCAACTCTAGATACTTGGTAGATAAGAAGGCTGGCAAAAGTCGAAAGAAGTGTATTTGATACATGATGTTGATGTGTACTTTACTAGTACTCCTAGTAGCATGAGGGTATTGGATACCGGTTCGGTTGCTAAGTGATTAGTAACATGAAATGAAAGCTACGGCATAAACGGAGACTAGCTAAAGGCGAGGTGACGATACGTGTTGGAAGTATTTCCAAGGTTGATATGATCAAACGCCGCACGCTCCCTCTACCATCGGGATTGGTGTTAAACCTAAATAATTGTTATTTGGTGGTTGCGTTAAGCATGAACATGATTGGATCGTGTTTATTGCAATACGATTATTCATTTAAAGAGAATAATGGTTACTCTATTTTCTTGAATATTCACCTTCAATGGTTTATTGAATCTCGATCGTAGTGTTACACATGTTTATGATATTGGTGCCAAAAGATACGAGTTAATGATGATAGTACCACTTACTTGTGGCACTGCCGCTTGAGTCATGTTAGTATAAATTGCATGAAGAGGCTCCATGCTGATGGATCTTTGTACTCACCTGATTTCGAATCACTAGTGACATGCAAATCATACCACATGAGCAAGGCCTTGTTTTCATTGAGATAAAATAAGATAGTAACTTGTTGGAAGTGATACATTTTGATGTATACAGTCCAATGGGTGCTCAGGCACGCAGTGAATATCATTATGTTCTTACTTCACTGACGATTTGAGTAGATACAAGAGTATTTACTTAATGAATCACAAGTCTGAAATGTTGAAAAGTTCAATTCCGTTTCAGAGTGAAGTTCGTCGTAACAAGAGGATAAACTGTCTATGATATGATCATGGAAATGAATATCTGAGTTACGAGTTTTGGTACGCAGTTAAAGACAATGTGGAAATTGTTTCGCAGTTCATGCCACCTGGAACATCATAGTATGATGATGTGTCTGAACGTCATAGCCACACACTATTTGGTATGGTGCATACTATGATGTCTCTTATCGAATTACCACTATCGTTTATGGGTTATGCATTAGAGACAACCGCACTCACTTTAAATAGGGCATCGCGTATTTCCGTTGAGATGACACAGTAAAGACTGAGGTTTAGAGAAATCTAAATTGTCGTTTCTTGAAAGTTTGGGGCTTCGACACTTATGTGAAAAAGTTTCAGTCTGATAAGCTCGAACCCAAAGCGGATAAATGCATCTTCATAGGATATCCAAAACAGTTGGGTACATCTCCTATCTTAGATCCGAAAGCAAAGTGTTTGTTTCTAGAAACGGATCCTTTCTCGAGGAAAGGTTTCTCTCGAAAGAATTGAGCGGGAGGGTAGTACAACTTGATGAGGTTATTGAACCATCACTTCAACCAGTGTGTAGCAGGGCGCAGGAAGTTGTTCCTGTGGCGCCTACACCAATTGAAGTGGAAGCTGATGATGGTGATCATCAAGCATCGGATCAAGTTACTACAAGCCTCGTAGGTCGACAAGGTCGCGTACTACTGCAGAGTGGTACGGTAACCCTGTCTTGGAGGTCATGTTGTTGAGCAACAGTGAACCTACGAGTTATGGAGAAAGCAATGGTGGGCCCGGATTCCGACAAATGGCTGGAAGCCATGAAATCCGAGAGAGGATCCATGTGTGAAAACAAAGTGTAGACTTTGGTAGAACTACTTGATGGTCATAGGACTATTGAGTAAAATGGATCATTAAAAGAAGACAGACGATGATGGTGATAAGTCACTATTAAAAAAAGCTCGACTTGTCGCAAAGATGTTTTCGACAAGATCAAACAGATGACTATGATGAGACTTTCTCACTCGTAGCGATGCTAAAGGTCTGTTAGAATTATGTTAGTTGTTGATGCATTATTTATGAAATATTGCATGTAGGATGTCAAAACATTGTTTCCTCGACGGTTTCCTTGAGCAAACATTGTATGTGATACAACCAGAAGGTTTTGTCGATCCTAAAGATACTAGCAAGTATGCAAGCTCCAGTGATCCTTCAATGGACTGGTGCAAGCATCTCGGAGTTGGAATATACACTTTGATGAGATGATCAAAGATTTTGGGTTTGTACAAGGTTTATGAGAAACTTGTATTTCCAAAGAAGTGAGTGGGAGCACTATAGAATTTCTGATAAGTATATGTGGTTGACATATTGTGGATCAGAAGTAATGTAGAATTTCTGTAAAACATACAAGGTTGTTTGAAAGGAGTTTTCAAAGGAATACCTGGATTGAGCTACTTGAACGTTGAGCATCAAAGATCTATGGAGATAGATCGAAAGCGCTTAATGGAAGTTTCAACAAGATGCATGCCTTGACAAGTTTTTGAAGGAGTTCAAAATAGATCAGCAAAGAAGGAGTTCTTGGTTGCGTTGTGAGGTGTGAATTTGAGTAAGACTCAAAACCTGACCCCGGCAGAATAAAGAGAATAGACGAAGGTCGTCTTCTATGCCTTAGCCGTAGAATCTAAAGAATGCCATGCTGTGTACCGCACCTGATGTGTGACTTGACTCAAAGTCTGTTGAGAGGTACAGAGAGTGATCCATGATTGAATCACTAGCAGCGGTCAAAATTTATCCTTAGTAACTAATGGACTAAGGAATTTTTCTCGATTATGGAGGTGGTTAAAGAGTTCGTCGTAAAGGGTTACGTCGATGCAAGCTTTGACACTAATCCGAATAACTATGAATAGTGAAACGGATTCGTATAGTAGAGTAGATATTTGGAGCATTTCCGAATAGCACGTAGTAGCAGCATCTATAAGATGACATAAAGATTTGTAAAAAACGCACGGATCTGAAAGTTTCAGAACCGTTGACTAAAACCTCTCTCACGAGCAAGACGTGACCATACCCCAGAACTATATGGGTGTTGGATTCGTTGGAATCACATGGTGATGTGAACTAGATTATTGACTCTAGTGCAAGTGGGAGACTGTTGGAAATATGCCCTAGAGGCAATAATAAATTAGTTATTATTATATTTCTTAGTTCATGATAATCGTTTATTATCCATGCTATAATTGTATTGATTGGAAACACAATACTTGTGTGGATACATAGACAAAACACTGTCCCTAGTAAGCCTCTAGTTGACTAGCTCGTTGATCAAAGATGGTCAAGGTTTCCTGGCCATAGGCAAGTGTTGTCACTTGATAACGGGATCACATCATTAGGAGAATCATGTGATGGACTAGACCCAAACAAATAGATGTAGCATGTTGATCGTGTCATTTGGTTGCTACTGTTTTCTGCGTGTCAAGTATTTGTTCCTATGACCATGAGATCATATAACTCACGGACACCGGAGGAATGCTTTGTGTGTATCAAACGTCACAACGTAACTGGGTGACTATAAAGATGCTCTACAGGTATCTCCGAAGGTGTTCGTTGAGTTAGTATGGATCAAGACTGGGATTTGTCACTCCGTGTGACGGAGAGGTATCTCGGGGCCCACTCGGTAATACAACATCACACACAAGCCTTGCAAGCAATGTGACTTAGTGTAAGTTGCGGGATCTTGTATTACGGAACGAGTAAAGAGACTTGCCGGTAAACGAGATTGAAATAGGTATGAGGATACTGACGATCGAATCTCGGGCAAGTAACGTACCGAAGGACAAAGGGAATGACATACGGGATTATACGAATCCTTGGCACTGAGGTTCAAACGATAAGATCTTCGTAGAATATGTAGGATCCAATATGGGCATCCAGGTCCCGCTATTGGATATTGACCGAGGAGTCTCTCGGGTCATGTCTACATAGTTCTCGAACCCGCAGGGTCTGCACACTTAAGGTTCGACGTTGTTTTATGCGTATTTGAGTTATATGGTTGGTTACCGAATGTTGTTCGGAGTCCCGGATGAGATCACGGACGTCACGAGGGTTTCCGGAATGGTCCGGAAACGAAGATTGATATATAGGATGACCTCATTTGATTACCGGAAGGTTTTCGGAGTTACCGGGAATGTACCGGGAATGACGAATGGGTTCCGGGAGTTCACCGGGGGGGGGGGGGGGCAACCCACCCCGGGGAAGCCCATAGGCTTTGGGGAGACACACCAGCCCTTAGTGGGCTGGTGGGACAGCCCCAAGGGGGCCTATGCGCCAAGAGAAGGAAATCAAAGGAAAAGAAAAAAAAGAGAGGGAGGAAGTGGGAAGGGGAGACTCCTCCCACCAAACCAAGTCCAACTCGGTTTGGGGGGGGGAGTCCTCCCCCCCTTGGCTCGGCCGACCCCTTGAGGGTCCCTTGGAACCCAAGGCAAGGTCCCCCTCCCTCCTCCTATATATATGGAGCTTTTAGGGCAGATTTGAGACGACTTTCTCACGGCTGCCCGACCACATACCTCCATAGTTTTTCCTCTAGATCGCGTTTCTGCGGAGCTCGGGCGGAGCCCTGCTGAGACAAGGTCATCACCAACCTCCGGAGCGCCATCACGCTGCCGGAGAACTCTTCTACCTCTCCGTCTCTCTTGCTGGATCAAGAAGGCCGAGATCATCGTCGAGCTGTACGTGTGCTGAACGCGGAGGTGCCGTCCGTTCGGTACTAGATCGTGGGACTGATCGCGGGATTGTTCGCGGGACGGATCGAGGGACGTGAGGACGTTCCACTACATCAACCGCATTCTCTAACGCTTCTGCTGTACGATCTACAAGGGTACGTAGATCACTCATCCCCTCTCATAGATGGACATCACCATGATAGGTCTTCGTGCGCGTAGGGAAATTTTGGTTTCCCATGCGACGTTCCCCAACAGAGACAAGTGTGAAGCTACATAAGTGAGTCTTTTGTATCACGTGTTTCTCCTGTTGATCAATGTCTAACATGAAAAAATGAAACTGATGTAGTATTCTAATGCTTTGTAGGACAAACCGGCAAAGCAATAAGACTATCATCAATTAGGAGGAGCACCACATTACTTGGGTGGACATGTGGAATGCTCAGAGACAACATCGAGTTGAAAATGATGAAACACCAGACACTAACGAGGCGGCATACTTAAGGCATTTGGAGTGGATGCGTACAGAGTACAGAGTTATCCATAAGGCTGCCTGGACTCGTTCCGATTGCTTGGACTTACTGCCGAGTGAGGCTGCTGATGCTGCATTCAACAATTCAATTAGGGAGACAGTTGGAGCGCATCTTGACTATGGTCCTCTCCATGACCGAGTGTTACATCCCTCCTTTAAAATATAAACAAGTGTCATTTATTCATGGATGGTATGTCAAATGTGTTTTATCCAGGGCACGGAGCTATGGAGATGTATCAACGAGAGTAACGTGGTCCTTGCCCGTGCCCCATGTCCACAAACGAACGGACTTGTTAGAACTACTCTGCAGGTTTGATGCCTTGTTAACCTTTGTTTTGTCATACCTTTGTTAGCATATTAACATGTCATTATCTTTTCCTTGCGCAGAAGGTCGCCAATCGGTGCCGCACACTAGCGGCTTTACTTTCTTGCCACGGTGTTTCGTCCACCGATGTGAGGGCACGTGCGCAGTACACGATGGATGTGCAGTCTTCCGCTCGTCCGTCTGCCAGCCGGCCACGGGCCTCTTCCGCTCGTCCGTCTTCGAGTGGAGCACATGTTTCTTCTAGCCGAGCACATGAAGATGAGATTGAAGAAGAAGATGAGTCCGACAACGAGGCCGCGGATCAGGACTACATTGAGTTTGGGGCTTCGCAGATGGAAGATGCTCCGCAGTCAAGTCAACCCACTCAGCCGACGGAAGCAACACGTCGAGCTAGCTCAAGGAACATCAGACGTCCTGGCTGGCAGAACACTCCAGAGGGCTACGTTACTAAGGGCAAGATGGCTGCAAAGAGAGGGAGGAAGTGAAGTATGTTACCTATGTCGTATTCTGAGTGTTATGATGTTGTCTGTTGAACTACTATGTTTTCTGTTGAACTATGTTGTTTGTCGAACTACGTCTGTTAAACTATGAACTATGATGTTATGCTGAGTCTTATGATTTAAATTATGGTGTTATGCTTTGAATTATGGTGTTATGTTTTGATGAATGGTGTTATGCTGTGAATTATGGTGTTATGTTTTGATGAATGGTGTTATGCTGTGAATTATGGTGTTATGTTTTGATGAATGGTGTTATGCTGTGAATTATGGTCTTACGACTTAAACTATATTCTATGAAATATGTTTGTTGATCAAAACAGTGAAAAAATCTTGTTTTGGGGTACTGGACTAAGGAAACGCCAGGAAGCATGACGTTTCTGGTTGGGTCTGCAACGCCAGCAGGTCTGGCGTTTCTGCGCTGGGTGCAACGCTGGCCAGGACCGCAGCACTGCGGTACTGGACTAAGGAAACGTCAGGGAGCTTGACGTTTCTGCTTTGGTCTGCAACGCCAGCCCCTTGGCGTTTCAGCTTTGGTCTGCAACGTCCAATAGATTGACGTTGCACATGAGACCTGCAACGTTCAATAGACTGGCGTTTCTGCTAAGTCCTGCAACGCCACGGTCTCTGACGTTTCCAAAAGGGTCAAAACGTGAAATACTTTCGAACCCAGTTCGTTTTGTGATGAACTTACGCCTTAAGGATTAAAACAACGAAAAAAATCCGGGAAGCGGGGCCTGTGGATCTGGAGCGACGATTTGGGGCCGCCCGGTTGCGCACCGCGTCCCCGGTTTGGAAGGGAGTAAATAAAGGCCCAGGGGGGGGGGGAGTGGACTAGACGTATGATGACTGCAGTGCAGAGCAGTGTAGCCAGGGGGAGCGAAGCGAGGAGAGGCGTGGGATCTGGCGCCTGTCGGAGCCACGCTTGCCTGCCCGTGCCGTGCCGAGAAGGCGAGAGAGATCCATGGATGCTGTTGGGAATTTTGACGAGAATTGGTTCGAATTCAACTGATCTGGTCCAGTTTCTCAGGAATCGCTAGCTATTCTGACGTCGTAATCTGTGCGGTACGCCGGTGTGCCGTGCCGACCGACCTGCGATGTTTTTTTTTCCTCAGTTTTTCACGACTCGGCGAGGAGTGTGGGCCTGGAGAAACAAAGGACTGTCAAAAAGTTAAAGCGCATTTTTTTTTTACTCGTTGGAAACTCCACCATATATAGCGACACTGTCGCTGGCGCTGCGGGGCGAGGAAAGTTCCAAGTCGCCATCCACCATCCCAGCCAACAACATGCAAACCTTCGCTTCGCTTGCATTCCAAATTTCCAATCTCCCTCCCTCCCCCATCGATGGCAGACTGGCAGTAGCATCTGCGGCCCAGAAGCAGCCCACACTCTCTACAGGAGCGACCAGCACACACAAAGCTGCTCAACACTGGCCCCTCAAAAAAAAAAAAACTGCTCAACACTGAGCATTTCAACACATAAACACAGATCCTTTTCGAAAAACACATAAACAGCGACAGGAACCGAACCGACTGTTGAGCACCTCAGCGATTATTAAAAAAAAACAGCTTGAGCCTACAAGTTCAGTAAGGCAGCAAAAGTTCTCAGAGCATGCTCCCGATACAGAAAAAACAAGTTCAGAACCCTGCATGTTTATTTTTAGAGGTGTATCTAAATTCTTGCAGAATGCAAAAAATATCCAGTGTCTTCCTACGTATTCAGTCTCCTTTCTACCAAAAAAATATTCAGTGTCGTACCTATCCTGTGTCGTTCTGACAAGAATTACTATATACTTTCATGGACAGAAAAGAAATGGTTCTCTCCAGCTGACTACGCTACAAGTTGCAACCAATGCAAAATTCTGCAACTGCAATGACTCAGCCAGCCAAAATCAACAAAATTGGACTTGACAACAGGCTCTATGTAAGTAGGACCACGACGGTACACTTGGCCATCTAAACTATGCTTTGCTTGCTAATCTAACCCTTCTGCTTCTTTTGTCGGTGCCCCTGCTTCTGATTGCTTAGTTGGGTAGAATGCCGGACATGCATCAGTGTCCTCCATTCTCTCGTAGAAAAGCATGTACGCCTCGCAGCGGACAACTTCTTCTAGGGAGACTTCCTTGATGTCGAGATCGCTTGCACTAACCCACGAGGAAGAGCCACTGCTCTCATGGTTGTGACCTGCCCCCCGCACATAAGCAATGTAGTGCCCTGCATTCATTTGATGCCCAGAGTGCTCAATGACACCAACTAGACGGTATCTGAAGTTAGCTCTGTCCTCAGACCTGAAGGCAAGACAAAATCAAAATAGTTAACCCATATGTAATGATTTCAGTTAGCAACAATCAAAATAGTTAACCCATATGTAATGATGCATGCGTCGCTATCACGCTACAGTAGATTTGCTAATCAAATACAAAAGCCATGCAAGCACATGCGCCGAGTGTGCTACAATGCTTAAATAGTTTGGACATGCTGGCAAATCTCCTCTCTCTACCAAGCATGCATGCAATGATGTCATCAAGATCCTCTTTAATGTTTGAAATTCAAAAAGTTTTATCTCTAAAACGATTAATTTGATCAATGATCTGTTTTCACAATTGTCTTTGTCGCGATGAGATCTTCAAAACTAGATCCCATATTGACATGTTTTGACAACTTTTTTTTTCGTCTATATTTGCCACATTGTTGCACTTGTCATATTTGTGAACACTTACTTGCCTGGTAAAATATAACCGTTGCACTTGCTTTTCATATTTGTAAACACTTACTTGCCTGGTAAAATATAACTAAATTGCCATGTTTTACAATTGCATGTAGAAAATGACAACTTGAGATAATAAATCTGGCAATCGTAAAACATTGCATTTTAGTTATATTTTATCAAGCAACTTAGTGTTTACAAATATGACAAGTAAGTGCAACAATGTGGCAAATATGAACGGAATAAAAAGTTGTCAAAATATGTCATATGGGATCTAGTTTCGAAGATCTCATCGCGATAAAGACAATTGTGAAAACAGGTCATCGATCAAATTAATCGTTTTAGAGATAAAACTTTTTGAATTTCAAACATTAAAGGGAATGTTGATGACGTCATTGCATGCATGCGTGATAAAGAGAAGGGGATTTGTGCTGCATGTCCAAGCTATTTGAAGTAATGTGAGTATGTGATTAAAGGGACACACTAATTTTGCATGCATGTTAATGTTGCATTAGGGCCGCAGCACGGGAAGACCCGGGTGCGCGCCGCTATGTAGTGGGATCCTTCAATCAATGTACATGGTTCTGGTCCAAATGAGTTTGTGAGTGAACACTAAAATTCAGTTGATACTCAAATCGCAATTAAATGCATGGTACATGGTCCAAACTAGTTTCACTCAAATTGTCACCATATTTCCTTTTTCCTATGCAACGAAAATAGGATGACTTTTCGCAAATAAATAAATAAATAGGATAGCTGTTACCTGTTGCATTTACAAGAGTTGGAACACACAAGCACTGAAATACATGTGATTGCAAGACTACATGGTTAAATGGGCTATTGTATTCAAAGGCAGAAATTAACACTGTATGCATTGGAAATGCAGTTTAGACTGATGCAGCTTCAGGGTATGTCTGGATTGTGACCAAAGTCTACCCGATTAAATTTTTGGCCATGAAAAAGAATTGGACTTGTTTGGATAGTTGCCAACCTTTTCGGAATGCCCCAGTGCAGCGGACGGCTAAAGCATGCTGATAATGTCAAGAGAGGTCGGGTAGACCGAACTTGACATGGGAAGAGTCCGTAAAGAGAGATCTAAAGGATTGGAGCATCACCAAAGAACTAGCCATGGACAGAGGTGCGTGGAAGCTTGCTATCCATGTGCGAGAACCATGAGTTGGTCGCGAGATCTTATGGGTTTCACCTCTAGTCTACCCCAACTTGTTTGGGACTAAAGGCTTTGTTGTTGTTGTTGTAGTTTATTTTTCTAATGTCGGCCAACTCATGGGCAAGCAAAACCTCGACCAAAATTTTGCTTAGCCAACCTTAAGAGAGATCTGAAAGACTGAGTATCACCAAAAACTAGCCATGGACAGGGGTACATGGAAGCTTGCTATCCATGTGCCAGAACCATGATCTGGTTGCGAGGTCTTATGGGTTTCAGCTCTAGCCTGCCCCAACTTGCTTGGGACTAAAGGCTTTGTTGTTGTTGTTGTTGTTGTAACCTTTTAGTAGGGCAACCTTGGGCATAAACTAAACATGCCCTTAGATTGTATTGCTGATTTGGATGACAAATCTTTCCGTGGTAACTATAAAACTGGTTTTGTTGCTCACATTTCTGTAATCTAAATGATGTTACTCTTCCAGTGAGAAACAAGAGTGAAGATGTCCTAACCTAACTCTGCTAAGGAAAATTTAGATGATCATGCCAGGAAATTACCACTATGTGTGCCAATCATTCATTTGCACACTCCTAAGAGCCTGCTTATTGCAGATATCTACTGATCAAGATAAACAAAAACTAATGTGCATACAGCAAACAATATTCCATAGTCACAACGAGAACATCATGAAAAAAGTACTGTCTGGATGATCCTTTGATCTACAATGTCAGTGCCTTCTAAATCTCTTAATTTTTCTTTCAAAGAGAAGGCATTCTATTGCTAGCAGGAAGAAAGTATGAAACAAAGTAGTTATTGGCTTACTGTAAAGATCAGAAACTTATCAAAACTGACACAGAAGAAAGGTATTAGATATGGCTGTGTAGAAACGTGAGAAGTCGGTACCTGGGGTCCATGAATGGTCCAAGATGAAGAATCTCTTTAAAGCTCACACGCCCTCTCACTTTAGAAAGATCGCTGTTGTATCTCTTAAATGGAACGATTAATACAGCTGGTAGCTTGTTAATCAACTGTGTTCGAATTGCACAACTGTTACCATCTTTCTGCTTATTTTGGTTTTCCTCCATTTGTTCGGCAGTATGATCATCCAGCATTGCCTGCTTCGCACAACCCTGATTTTGAGTGCTGGTATCCGGACTATCCTGGGCATTGAGCAGGTCAGTCTGTTTATCAGCTGGAAGCCCAGCTTCTTGTACACCTTGATCAATTTCAGCTTTTTCATTGGCTATGCTGCAAGAGGCAGAGTCCTTTTCACCACAGCTCGTCCCTGGAGTGATTTCTTCAGTAGTTATGTTTTCAGAGAGTAAAACTTGATGATGTACATCCGAACAATATGGTTGCCTACTTGGAGATTCTACGGACAAGCTATTACAGTCACTAGATCGCTCACTTGGGCATGTTTTCCTGTCTGACAGCTCAGTCTGATCTCCATCAACAGTCGTATTTATATTGGTTCTTCCCACGATCTGTTCAGCAACCTTGGAGCAGTTCTCACAACGTTCCTTCCCTCGGGCAAACAGTTTCAAGAAATCCTCAATCGACCCAAGAGAGTTCATATGTTCGGCCTCATCATGAGCAATATCACTGCTCTGAGCTTCCTCCTTGTCTTTGGTAGTAACTTTTACTGAGTAAGTCGTCTCCTTATCTTTTGGATTGCGAGAATCTGTTGTTGCTTCCTCCATTCCTTCAGTGTCATCAAATAAGTCAGGAATGAAATCCAAAATTTCTATTGGCACCTCAATGATCTCTTGTTTGACATCATTCTTCTGAGTCTGCATATGACCGTGTACAACATCCTTCACTTCGCTAGAATCTGCAGATTCAAACATATAGGGCTTAGCATTATCTGCATTAGCAAGACCATGCAACCAGAAGCTCTCACTCATCCTTTGCATAGAATCTTTATTGTGCACACATTAAGCCGTTTATCTTTTTCGACAGTATCCAAACACGCTTAAGTTAACCAACCATTTGGAGTAACACCAACTGTATGATGGTAAGGACTCAAGACCCTGGGCTTCCCATGGCAGTTTGAACTACTACACTACATGAACACCTTTGCCATGTTAAGACTGCGGAAATATCCTGTCGGATTTTATGGAGCCACCCCAAAGGTTTTCCTGCTATTTCCTCTATCCATGTGTAAAACGTCCATAACAATTACCATCATAACAGTTGTGCACACTTTAAGCTGCTTATTTTTTTCGACAGTATCCAAACGCGCTTAAGTTGACCAACCATTTGGAGTAACACCTACTGTATGATGGTAAGGACTCAAGACCCTGGTCTTCCCATGGCAGTTTGAACTACTACGCTACGGTGAACACCTTTGCCATGTTAAGACTGCTGAAACATCCTGTCGGATTTTATGTAGCCACTCAGAAAGATTTTCCTGCTATTTCTTTTATCCATGTGTAAAACGTCCATAACAGCTTTCTCTGCTTAGCTAGTAATGAAGCTCCATTCCAAAAAGTACCATTTGCTTGTTTTCGGAGAAATAGCAAATAATACTAGTAGATCATAGAATTCCGCATGTTCCTGCATTCTTTCCCCAAAGGTTGTATTATCTCAGAGGTTCACCATTGCTTTTTAAGCTGAGTACAGGAGCGCATAAACTTACCAACTTGCAAAGGTCTGGGGGTTTTCTCCATTGCCCCATCTCCCAATCCTGAACCGGGAATCTGAGAAGTACTGCCTTCAGCAACTGTTTGAACCTTATTATCCCCACCACTATTGTCAGTTTGAGATTTGTGGCTTTTGTTCATTGGTGGTGATGCAACGCTTCTGGCTGGAGGATCCTTCTCTGGAAGTGACAAAAAGAGTTCACCGAAATCAACGGTTCGAAGATCATTACGCCGGCACCTTTGGCAGGATATGGTCTCAAACAGCTGACCACCGAAAAGAGAAACGCCAAACGTAGGAAACACTTCGCCCCCTTGCAAGACATGCTCTCCGTTTTTCTCCTCCACCTCCGTATCCACAGCATTGAATAAAGATATAAGGAACTCATGGCTGTCTTCCATCTTCCCGCCCACGAACCGATTCGGATAACGTTCACGCATAGCTTCCAGTATCATCAATGGGTTCAGCGTGTATCTGGCATCATTTGCAATGAGTGTCTCTAGGAACAACTGCTTCAGGAGCAGACCAATGCTCCCCAAATGAGCATCTGGACTTTGAATGATTGTCCTCATCTTTCCAAGGGCAAGGAGGCACTGCAGTGTTGCATTCATGTAGCATGTTAGTCCAAAGTTCGGTATCCTTCTGATAAAGTAGCCATCACCACAAGCATACCCAGACGCATGATCGTCCATTACGTTTCTGGCTGGCGCTGCATAGCCATCTTTGGTCCAGTCAGTAAGCCTCATACCGCGCGCACACAAGAAACAGTATCCCCAATTCGGTACATCGCACCACTGAGCAACCCAATGCAGGCTGCCGAGGGCGTGCGAGAGGGCATGCCCCTGCGGACTTTCCCTGTCCACCGGCCACCCAGAGCATAAGAATGTGGTGCAGTCTATGCACTTCATTATCCCTTTGTTGCCCTTCCAGGGTGTAGTGCACTTAAGAAGACTGCACCCCCAGAGCACCGTCGGCTGATCCCAGAGATCATACACGTGCATATCCAGGCGTTCGAGGTCCAAACCTATGTGCTGGCACCGCCCGCTGTCGCCGGTAATGTAGCTGCTGGTCCCCGCCGCGGCTTCCACGGACGATGGCCACTCGCTCGACTCCGTGGGATACGCAGGCGGGCTGTGGGTCCCCGTCTCCCACCCATCCTTTGCAATGCTGGCCATTGTTCCCCAGCCATCCTTTGCAACGCTGACCCCCGGTGCTTGCTGATCCTTTTCGTTTCTGGCCGCCACTGCGTAGTCATCTTCGCTACAGTCACTGAGCCTCATGGGGCGTTCACACAAGAAGCAGTATCCCAAATTCGGTTCATCGCACCACTGAGCAACCCAATGCTGGTGCCCGCCGGCGTGCCAGCGGGCGTGTCCCTTCGGACTTTCCCTGTCCACCGGCCACCCAGAGCAGAAAAAAAGGGCGCAGTCTATGCACTTAGTCATCCCATGGTCGTCCTCACCGCCTCCCTTCCAGGTCGTCTTGCAATCACGACGCTGACACTGCCGGGGACCCTTGAGGACCTTGTTTGCGACCTTGAGATCCTGTACCACTATTTCCAGGTCGTAAAGTATGTGGTGGCACCGCCCGCTGTCGTCCATACTGTCGACGGTACTGTCGCTGCTGGTTGCCGGCTCCGCTTCCTCGGACGATGGACCAGCCGCGGGCGCAACCAGCGGGTCCAGGCGCGGGGATTTCTGCGGGCTCCCGGACGCCTCCTCCGCCCTCTCCCTCTTCCCCTCTACCATCACGCCTGTCGCCTGGAAACTGAGTATGAAACAACAAGTATGAGTCCACTGAATTCTGAACCCAAAATCCCAGAGAGCATCAAGAGTTAGCGGCGCCATGAAATTTGCTGAAGCAAAAAAAAACCTCAAGAATCGAAGAACGAGAAAAAACTCCACCAACAAGTCGAGAAGAAATCGAACATTCCGCTAGCAAGCACCAACAGTTAGCAGCGCCATGAACTTTCCTGAAGCAAAAAATCTTGAAGAATCGGAGAACAAGAAAAAACTCCACCAACAAGTCGAGAAGAAATCGAACATTCCGCTAGCGACCGCAACATACGGCGGAAAAGCAACCGAGAACTCCAGCGAGGCCGAGGACAAGGAAAACCTCCACCGTGAATACATGAAGAATCCGAGCATTGCGGCGGAGAAACACACAAGAGCGGCGCCGCGGACCCGATTTGGGACCGAAAGAGACACCCACAGGTCCACCAACACCGCGGAATCAAGCAAGCAGGCAAGCAAGCACGCGCGCGCCCAGCGACGCGGCGGAGCGGGCTGGGGGGGGGGGGGGCTTACCAGGAGACGGCGAGGGAGAGGTCCTCGGAGGAAGAAACCGAGCAGCCGGGGGAGGCGTCCGCAACCGCGACGAGGCCGAGAGAAGGTGGGGAGGGGCGGGAGGCGGTTTCGCTGGTCGGGGACGGTGGCGCCGGGGCGAGTTTGTTGGGCTGGGCGAGGGAATGTTGCGGCGGCGCGTGCCGAATGCCTACGTAAGTTGGGTTTTGGACCCTTGACGGCGCTAGTCCTGCTTCTAGAAAGATCACGAGTGGGAGAGGGCCAGGCCCGCTGGGCGTAATTCCCGTGACCCATGTCCAACTTGATCTAAACCGAAAAGAAATGATCGAGCCAATTCTTTGACAAAAAAAAAAAGATTGAGCCAATTCTTTGACAAAAAAATTGAGCCACTTTATTACACTAAAAAAATCAATAAAAAAACTGAACCATTTTCTAACACTAAAAAAATTAATGAGAAAAATCTTTATCGAAAAATTTAGGGAGTGAATCATTTTCTTCTTGACCACTTCTCTATCCTACAAACTATCCATGAGACCATGATGTTGCATTGTACTCCCTCCATTTCTAAATATAAGTCTTTTTAGAGGTTTCATTAAGGGACTACATACGGATGTATATAAACACATTTTATAGTATAGATTCACTCATTTTGTTTTGTATGTAGTTCCTTTGTGAAATCTTTAAAAAGACTTATATTTAGGAACGGAGGGAGTATAAACGCAATTGACATCACACCATATGGATGCCTCACATGGATTTAGACACATGACTAACACCAACCACAACATAGATTCGAGCATAAAATTAACGTTAAAACCAGTGAGGGCCTAGAACGAAAATCAAACCAATGTCCCCTAATAAATGTGCCTATCATGCATTATGATTTTGGGTGTCACACCCTCACAACATGAAATTTATCAGGCAAAAATGGGGTCTGAAACGGTGTCCTATGCACCACTGGTAGGGCTACCTAGGTTCCCCTGTTTAAAACATAACGCGCTAGCAACTCTCGACTATTCAATTCTAAATGTTCATTAAGCACATCCAAAGTATTCTTGAGCGAGGTGAGGAGGTCAATGAAGTATAGAATGAGCATGAGTCTTTCGATCATTCATCCTTGAACGATCACATATTAGAAGTTGAAAGCGCATATTTGTTCCATGTTTGTCTTTAAATAGATTTTGTTGATTAATGACAAATGTTAGTAACGATATTCATATTTAATAACTAATTTGTTGAGTTATATATTGAAATATGTGGTGTAGGTACTACATGAATATTGGGTGACGTCAGAAACGATTGTCATCAAAATAAGATATGCATTTAGATCATTATGTTCAACTAATAAATACATTGTGATAAGAAGTAGGAGAGTTGAATTTTGAAGTGTAAAAATAGAGCTTATTGTGTGAACAAAACATGTCTAGTTAAAGTCATCGGCTAAGGCCCCGTTTGGAACCACTCAGATTATGATAATCTAGTTTTTATAATCTACATTGTCTTCAAACAGGACAAATTATGTTGTAGATTATAAAAACTAGATGGACAGATTATTAAAAACTCACAATCGACTTTACCCCAGATAAAACCAGATTGTGGATTGCTAATGACCCATTATCCTTGTAAAGTTGAAGGTAATTACTAATTTCTGCCACCGCCACCTTCCTCTTTTTTTGTAAAGTTGGAGGTAAAACCCTGGATTACAGTTTATATAATCTAACCTTCAAACATGTCCACCTAGATTATTTTTATAAATCTGGTTATATAATCTATCTTCATAATCCAGATTATCATAATATGTTGTGGTTCCAAACAGGGCCTAAGTCAGGCACAAATGCCCTGGTTCGACCAAACCGGTGGATAGCCCCTCCAAGAGCATGTGAGCAAAATCAACGTCGATGCATCTCTTTCTCGAAACTCCTTGTCGAGTTGTGGCCAATGTGTGCAGGGACATCAATGGGAATTTTATAGGAGCTTCAACGATCACTTTAGTGGGAATTGTCGACACCACCACGCTGGTTCGATAAATCATAGGTCGTTCCAGTTTTTTACCTCTTGTTTTTTTAGCCATGAGTTTAGGAGCTCGGATACCGAGGCTCATAATGTAGTGAAACATGCTTTCTCTCACTTGGTTTGGCCGTCATGTACTCATGTTTGGTTAGGCAATTCGGGTGATCTTACTTTTGTCCCGTAAACATTTCGAGGACTAAAATAAAAGCTTCGTGAGACTATCTCAAAAAAAAGAAGCACGACACCATCGTGCCAAACCGCACAGGAGAAGTAGCACTAGACATGAGATGTTGCATAGTTTATGCGCGCCTGAACACAAAGAGCACATGCATCATCTTGTGGTAGTCCGTGTGTGGTGAGATGCGTGACTGTCCAACATCGATCATGGTTCGCAAGCCATATGAAGAACCTGTTGGAAATATGCCCTAGCGGCAATGATAAAATAGTTATTATTATAATTCCTGTTTCAAGATAATCGTTTATTATTCATGCTATAATTGTATTGAATGAAAGCATAGATGCGTATGTGGATACATAGACAAAACAATGTCCCTAGTAAGCCTCTAGTTGGCTAGCCAGTTGATCAAGGATGGTTAAGGTTTTCTGACCATATGCAAGCGTTGTCAATTGATAACTGGACCACATCATTAGGAGAATGATGTGATGGACAAGACCCAAATTATAAACGTAGCATGTGATCGTGTCATTTTGTTGCTATTGTTTTTTGCGTGTCAAGTATTCATTCCTATGACCATGAGATCATGCAACTCACTAACATCGGAGGAATACCTTGTGTGTATCAAACGTCACAACATTACTGGGTGACTATAAAGGTGCTCTACATGTATCTCCGAAGGTGTCCATTGAGTTAGCATGGATCAAGACTGGGATTTGTCACTCTGTGTGATGGAGACGTATCTCGGGGCCCACTCGGTAATACAACAACACATATAAGCCTTGCAAGAAATGTGACTCAAGTGTAAGTCATGGGATCTTGTATTACGGAACGAGTAAAGAGACTTGTCGGTAACGAGATTGAAATAGGTATAGAGATACTGACGATCAAATCTCGGGCAAGTAACATACCGAAGGACAAAGGGAATGTTATACGGGATTATATGAATCCTTGGCACAGAGGTTCAACCGATAAGATCTTCGTAGAATATGTAGGATCCAATATGGACATCCAGGTCCCGCTATTGGATATTGAGATGAGTGTCTCGGGTCATGTCTGCATAGTTCTCGAACCCGCAGGGTCTGCACACTTAAGGTTCGGTGACGTTTTAGTATAATTTAGTTATATGTGTTGGTGACCGAAGGTTGTTCATAGTCCCGGATGAGATCACGGACGTCAAGAGGGTTTCCGGAATGGTCCGGAAACGAAGATTGATATATAGGATGGTTTCATTTGGTCACCGGAAAAATTTCGGGCATTACCAGCAGTGTACCGAGAGTGACGAATGGGTTTCGGGTATTCAACGGGATGGGCCCACTCACCCGGGAGTGAGCCCAATAGCACTAGGGTGGCGCACCAGCCCTTAGTGGGCTGGTGAGGCCAGCCCAAGTGGTCTATGGCGCCATAAGGAGAAAAAACCAAAGGAAAAAAAGGAAAGAGGGAGGTGGGAAGGAAGGAGTGGACTCCTTCCCCCAAACCGAATTTGGGTGGGAGTCCACCTCCTCCTCTCGGCCGGTGCCCTTGGCGTTCCCTTGAGACCCAAGGCTAGCCCCTCCCCTCCTCCTATATATATTGGTGGTTTTAGGGCTTTTGAGACACAACTTTGCCACGTGCAACTCAAACCTATACCACGTGGTTCTTCCTCTAGATCGGATTTCTGCGGAGCTCGGGCGGAGCCCTGCAAGAGTAGATCATCACCATCACCGGCGCACCGTCATGCTTTCGGAGAACTCATCTACTTCCCCGTCTCTCTTGCTGGATCAAGAAGGCGGAGATCGTCATCGAGCTGTACGTGTGCTGAACGCGGAGGTGATGTCCGTTCGACGCTAAATCGGAAAGGATCGTGGGATAGATTGTGTGACCGAGGCGGTGATTTGAATCATGAAGCTGTACCACTACATCAACCACGTTTCTTAATGCTTCCCGCTTAGCGATCTACAAGGGTATGTGGATCCAATCTCCCTCTCGTAGATGAACATCACCATGATAGGTCTTCATGTGCGTAGGAATTTGTTGTTTCCCATGCAACGTTCACCAACAGTGGCATCATGAGCTAGGTTCATGCGTAGATGTAATCTCGAGTAGAACACAAAAGTTTTTGTGGGCGTTGATGTTCGATTTGCTTCCCTCCTTAGTCTTTTCTCGATTCGGCGGTATTGTTGGATTGAAGCGGCCCGGACCGACATTACTCGTACGCTTACGAGAGACTGGTTTCATCAACCAACATGCAACTCGTTGCATAAAGATGACTGGAGGGTGTCGGTTTCTTCAACTTTAGTTGAATTGGATTTGACCGAGGCGGTCCTTGGAGAGAGGTTAAATAGCAATTTGCACATCTCCTTGTGGTTTTTGCGTAAGTAAGATGCGATCATACTAGATACCCATAGCAGCCACGTAAAACATGCAACAACAAATTAGAGGACGTCTAACTTGTTTTTGCAGGGTATGCTTGTGATGTGATATGGCCAAAGACATGATGTGATATATTGGATGTATGAGATGATCATGTTGTAATAGTTAATATCGACTTGCACGTCGATGCTACGGCAACCGGCAGGAGCCATAGGGTTGTCTTTAAACTAACGTTTGTGTTTGCAGATGCGTTTACTATATTGCTAGGTTGTAGCTTTAGTAGTAATAGCATAGATAGCACGACAACCTCGATGGCAGCACGATGATGGAGATCATGATGATGGAAATCATGGTGTGGCGCCGGTGACAAGAAGATCATGCCGGTGCTTTGGTGGTGGAGATCAAGAAGCACAAAGATCTTGGCCATATCATGTCACTTATGAATTGCATGTCATGTTAATCCTTTTATGCACCTTATCTTGCTTAGAACGACGGTAGCTTTATAAGGTGACCCCTCACTAAAATTTCAAGATAAAATTGTGTTCTCCCCTACTATGCACCGTTGCGACAGTTCGTAGTTTCAAGATACCACGTGATGATCGGGTGTGATAGACTCAGCGTTCACATACAACGGGTGCAAAATAGTTGCACACGCAGAACACTTGGGTTAAACTTGACGAGCCTAGCATGTACAGACATGGCCTCGGAACACAAGAGACCGAAAGGTCGAGCATGAATCGTATAGTTGATATGATTAGCATAGAGATGTTTATCACTGAAACTATACTAAACACACGTGATGATCGGACTTGAGTTACTGAATTTGGATCATCCCACACTCAAGTAACTAGAGGGATGTCTATTTGAGTGGGAGTTTATTAGTAATTTGATTAGTTAAACTCTAATTGTCTTGAACATAGTCTAAGTCCACTTTGCAATATTTTATGTTGTAGATCAATGGCCCACGCAGTAGCAACCCTGAATTTCAATACGTTCCTAGAGAAAGCTAAGTTGAAAGATGATGGAAGCAACTTCGTAGACTAGGCACGTAATCTTAGGCTCATTGTACAAGCTGGGAAAAAGAATTATTTCCTTGATGCTGCGCTAGGAGATGAACCACCCGCTACGTCTGACCAAGATGTTTTGAACGCTTGGCAATCGTGTAAGGAGGATTACTCAGTAGTTCAATGTGCAGTTTTGTATGGCTTAGAACCGGAACTTCAACGATGTTTTGAGTTTCATGGAGCATATGAGATGTTCCAGGAGTTGAGTTTATCTTTCAGAAGAACGCCCGGATCGAGAGGTATGAGACCTCCGATAAATTCTATGCTTGCAAGATGGAGGAGAATTCGTTTGTTAGTGAACATGTGCTCAAAATGTGTGGGTACTCAAACCGTCTAGCTGAGCTGGGGATTGAACTCCCTCAAGAGGCTATCACTGACATAATTCTTCAGTCATTGCCGCCTAGCTATAAGAGCTTTGTGTTGAACTATAACATGCAAGGGATGAACAAGTCACCCGGCGAGTTTTTCGCGATGCTGAAAGTCGCAGAGTCAGAACTCTGGAAAGAGCATCAAGCGTTGATGGTCAATAAGACCACTGGTTTCAAGAGAAACGGCAAAGGCAAGAAGGGTAACTCCAAGAAGAGCGGCAAAACTGTTGCCAATCCGACGAAGAAACCCAAGGCTGGACCTAAGCCGGAAACAGAGTATTATTATTGCAAGGGGATGGGTCATTGGAAGCGCAACTGCCCCAAGTATTTGGCTGATAAGAAGGCGGCCAAGGAAAAATTAGGTATATGTGATATACATGTTATTGATGTGTACTTAACCAACTCTTGTAGTAGTGCCTGGGTATTTGATACCGGTTTTGTTGCTCATATTTGCAACTCAAAGTAGGAACTATGGAATAAACGAAGGCTGGCGAAGGATGAAGTGACGATGCGCGTGAGAAATGGTTCCAAGGTTAATGCAATCGCCGTCGGCACGGTCTCACTTCTGTTACCATCAGGATTAGTTATGAACTTAAATAATTGTTATTAAGTGCCTACGTTAAGCATGAACATTATATCTGGATCTTGTTTATTGTGAGATGGTTACTGGTACGTCCATTTTGCATCATGCTTTCATGTTGATATTTATTGCTTTTTGGGCTGTTATATTACTTGTGGTACCATATTTATGCCTTTTCTCTCTTATTTTGCAAGGTTTATTTGAAGAGGGAGAATTCAGGCAGCTGGAATTCTGGACTGGAAAAGGAGCAAATCCTAGTCCACTATTCTGCACATCTCCAAATGCCCTGGAAATTTACGTGGAATTTTTTGGGAATATATAAAAAATACTGGGTGAAAGAACTACCGGAGGGGGGCCACCAGGGCTCCACAAGCTTGCCCACCGCCACCACCTCCCTGGTGGCACAGGGCAGGCTTGTGGGCTGCCTGACGGCCCACTAGCCCCCCCTCTTTTGCTATATGAAGTGTCCTGGTCCATAAAAAAAAAATCAATCGGTAGCTTTTTCATGGTTTTGCCGCCACCATGAGGCGGAACTTGAGCAGATCCAATCTAGAGCTCCGGCAGGACGATCCTGCCGGGGAAACTTCCCTCCCGGAGGGGGAAATCATCGCCATCTTCATCACCAACACTCCTCTCGTCGGAGGGGAGGCATCTTCATCAACATCTTCATCAGCACCATCTCCTCTCCAATCCCTAGTTCATCTCTTGTAACCAATCTTCGTCTCGCGACTCCGATTGGTACTTGTAAGGTTGCTAGTAGTGTTGATTACTCTTTGTGCTTGATGCTAGTTGGATTACTTGGTGGAAGAGTTTATGTTCAGATCCTTGATGCTATTCATTACACCTCTGGTCATGATTATGATTATGTCTTGTGAGTAGTTACTTTTGTTCCCGAGGACATGGGATAAGTCATGCTGATAATAGTCATGTGAATTTGATACTCGTTCGGTATTTTGATATGATGTATGTTGTCTTTTCCTCTAGTGGTGTTATGTGAACGTCGACTACATAACACTTCACCATATTTGGGCCTAGAGGAAGGCATTGGGAAGTAGTAAGTAGATGATGGGTTGCTGGAGTGACAGAAGCTTAAACCCCAGTCTATGCGTTGCTTCGTGAGGGGCTGATTTGGATCCACTAGTTTAATGCTATGGTTAGACTTTGTCTTAATTCTTCTTTTGTAGTTGCAGATGCTTGCGAGAGAGGTTAATCATAAGTGGGATGCTTGTCCAAGTAAGGGCAGTACCCAAGCGCCAGTCCACCCACATATCAAACTATCAAAGTAACGAACGCGAATCATATGAACATGATGAAACTAGCATGACAGAAATTCTCGTGTGTCCTCGGGAGAATTTTTCCTCCTATAAGACTTTGTTCAGGCTTGTCCCTTGCTACAAAAGGGATTGTGCCACTTGCTGCACCGTTGCTACTACTTGTTACTTGTTACTCTTTGCTTGCTACGTTTCACCCCGCTACACAATCACTTGTTATCGCTACTTTCAGTGCCTGGAGTTATTACCTTGCTGAAATCAGTTTATTAGAGCCTTCTGCTCCTCGTTGGGTTCAACACTCTTACTTATCGAAAGGACTATGATTGATCCCCTATACTTGTGGGTCATCAAGACTCTTTTCTGGTGCCGTTGCCGGGGAGTGAAGCGCCTTTGGTAAGTGGAAATTGGTAAGGAAACATTTTTATACTGTGCTGAAATTTATTGTCACTTGTCACTATGGAAACTGTTTCTTTGAGGAGTTTGTTCGAGGTATCTTCACCACGAACAGAAGCACGAGGAGTTTCTCCTCAACCTGAGGTACCTATTGAAAATATCTTTTATGAAATTCCTTCGGGTATGCTTGAAAAACTGCTCGCTAATCCTTTCACAGGAGATGGATCTTCACATCCAGACTTGCATCTAATCTATGTAGATGAAGTTTGTGGTTTATTTAAGCTTGCAGGTTTGCTCGAGGATGAGGTAAAGAAGAAAGTCTTTCCTTTATCTTTGAAGGATAAGGCGTTGACATGGTATAGGCTATGTGATGATACTGGATCATGGGGCTACAATAGGTTGAAATTGGAATTTCATCAAAAGTTCTATCCTATGCATTTAGTACATCGTGATCAGAACTTTATTTATAAATTTTGGCCTCGTGACAGGGAAATCATAGCTCAAGCTTGGGGGAGGCTTAAATCAATGCTATATTCATGCCCCAATCATGAGCTCTCGAGAGAAATCATCACTCAAAACTTTTATGCTCGACTTTCTCATGAAGATCGTACCATGCTTGACACTTCTTGTGCCGGTTCTTTTATGAAGAAGGATATTGATCACAAGTGGAATTTATTGGAGAGAATCAAATGCAACTTTGAAGATTGGGAGCTGGAGGAAGGTAAGGAGTCAGGTATGAATTTCTAGTTTGATTGCGTTAAATCTTTTGTTGAGACAAACACTTCTAGAGATTTTAGCTCTAAGTATGGACTTGACTCTGAGATAGTAGCTTCTCTATGTGAATCTTTTGCTGCTCATGTTGATCTTTGATCCGTGCAATCTCTGGTGTTAACTGGACGAATGCTCATAACAACAAACCTTCTCATGCAATGGCACCAGAAGAATGCTGATAGCACTCCCCGGTAATGAAACTGGAAGAATGTTGTTGATGGCCCACCAACACGTGGGTTCGCAGCAGTTTTCGAGGGTAGAGTATTCGACCCAATTTGTTGATAAGCCCGTCAGGAGGTGAGAGTATACTCTCAAGTATTAGCAGCTGAATTTGTCGGATTCAACGACACCTGAAAGATTAGTATCTGCAAGCACAGTTGTAACAACAAAGTAATATGATAACAACAGTGTTAGAAACGATCTGTTGACGGCAGACTATTCCTAACGATTGTATCAATGGCGCTTCCGTTGCCGCGTTGACGAAAGTTGTCAATTCCCGTCAATGGTCTGGCGAATCAACAGTGTAGCAGGTAGTAGCAGTGTAACAAGCAATAGAAGTGGCAAGGAACAGCAGTAGCAAGTAGCAACAGTAGCAAGCGACAGTAGTAGCAGCAGCAGAGCAAGACAAGTAACAGCAGTAGCAACAGTAATAGCATCAGAGCAAGACAAGTAACAGCAGTAGCAACAGTAGTAGCAGCAGCAGAGAAAGACAAGTAACAACAGTAGCAACAGTAGTAGCAGCAGAGCAAGACAAGTAACAGCAGTAGCAGCAGCAGCAGAGCAAGACAAGTAATAACAGTAGCAACAGTAGTAGCAGCAGCAGAGCAATACAAGTAACATCAGTAGCAACAGTAGGACAAACTCGTAGGCAATGGGTCGGTGATTTGTTTGGATGATATTCATCATGCAACAGCTATAACTCGGAGAGATAAGTGGCTAGCTCCCGTTCGTCAATGTGATGTAGGCATGCATTCCGTGTGTCGTCATACGTGCTTAGGGAAAAGAACTTGCATGACATCTATTGTCCATCCCTCCCATGGCAGCGGGGTCCAAAAGGAAACTACGAGATATTAAGGTTCTCCTTTTAATTATGAACCGGACCAACGCATTAGCACTTGGTGAACACATGAACTCCTCAAACTATGGTCATCACCGGGAGTGGTTCCAGTTATTGTCACTCCGGGGTTGTCGGATCATAACACATAGTAGGTAACTACAACTTGCAAGATCGGATCTAAAACACACATATATTGGTGACAAGATAATAATTTCAGATCTGAAATCATGGCACTCGAGCCCTAGTGACAAGCATTAAGCATGGAAAAGTAGTAGCAACATCAAATCTCAGAACATAGTGGATACTAGGGATCAATCCCCATCAAAACTAACTCGATTACATGATAGATCTCATCCTACTCATCACCGCCCAGTGAGCCTACGAATAGATTACCCACGAACGACGAAGAGCTTCATGGAATTGGAGAGGGAAGAAGGTTGATGATGATGATGGCGACGATTTCCCCTCTCCGGAGCCCAAGATGGACTCCAGATATGCCCTCCAGATGAAGAACAGGTGGTGGCGGCGCCTCCGTATCGAAAACGTGACGAAAACTTCTCTTTTTAATTTTTCTGGGACGAAAGACAACTTATAGAGCTGGAGTTGGGGGCGGCAGGTGCCTGTGGGTCCCACAAGCCTGCCCACCGCCACCAGGGGGGTGGTGGCGGAGCAGGGGCTTGTGGCCCACTGGCCCACCCCCTGAGGTGGAACTTGGCGCATATATTTTTGATATTTTCCAAAACTGCTCCTCGTAAATTTTCAGGACGTTTGGAGAACTTTGATTTCTGCACAAAAATAACACCAAGGCAATTCTGTTGAAAACAACGTCAGTCCAGGTTAGTTCCATTCAAATCATGCAAATTATAGTCCAAAACAAGGGCAAAAGAGATTGGAAAAGTAGATACGATGGAGACGTATCAACTCCCCCAAGCTAAAAACCTTGCTTGTCCTCAAGCAACTCAGTTGACAAACTGAGAGAGAAAGAAAAACTTTGACAAACTCTGTTTGATCTTGTTGTTGCAACTATGTCTAACTCATAACCAGAAATTTCAGCAAGATCACAAGGTAACCACATAAGAAAATGACACAAAGGTCTCACGGTAAACTAATATCAATGGCATAATCAGCTAACGAGCAAATAATAATGAGTTTCAAATACCAACACTTCAATCAAAACAAGCATGAAGCAATATGAATAGGTGGTGTCTCGCTAGCTCTTTCTAAGACCGCAAAACATAAATGCAGAGCACTTTCAAAGATCAAGGGCTGACTAAACATTGTAATTCATAGCAACGAAGATCCAGTCATAGTCATACTCAATATAAATCAAAAGCAAAGCATAAAAATGACAGAGGTGCTCTCTAATTTGTGCTTATAAAAGAGGAGGATGACTCGACAGGAAAATAAATTGACAGGCCCTTCGCAGAGGGAAGTATTGATTTGCAGAGGTGCCAGAGCTCAAGCTTTGAAAACAGAGATAATAATTTTGGGTGGTATGCTTTCATTGTCAACGCGATGACCAAGAGTTCTCAATATCTTCCATGCTACTCATGCTATAGGCGGTTCCCAAACAGAAAAGTAAAGTTTTAACTCCCCCACCACCAATCAATCAAACTCCACGGCTAGCCGAATCCTCGGGTACCGTCCATACTAACATCAATCCGGGGGGAGTCTTGTTTTGCAGTTATGTTTTCGATTTAAGCGTGGAACTGGGCATCCCAAATACCGGCCCCTTTCTCGTGAATGACTGTGAATAAATACATGTCGAGGATAACACTCCTAGCATGGAAGATACCAATAGCCCTCTGTCACCACATGAGCGGTTCGAGCATGCAAAACAGATTATTTCTTGAAGGTTTAGAGAATGGCACATGCAAATTTACTTGGAACGGCAGGTAGATACCGCAAATAGGTAGGTATGGTGGACTCTCATGGAAAAACTTTTGGGTTCATGGAAGTGGATGCACAAGCAGTATTCCCGCTTAGTACAAGTGAAGGCTAGCAAAAGACCGGGAAGCGACCAACTAGAGAGCGACAACAGTCATCAAGATGCAATGAGTTTGACTAACATTGAATGCAAGCATGAACATGATAAAAATCACCATGAACATGAACATCATAGAGGCTATGTTGATTTTGTTTCAACTACATGCATGAACATGCGCCAAGTCAAGCCGCTTGAAACATTCAAAGGAGAATACCATCCTATCATACTACATCATAGTCATCTCAAAATCTATGTTGGCATTCAAGACAAACCATTATAAACTCTCAGCTAAATAAACATGGCATCAGAAACTATGATCTCTAAGTTGTCATTGCAAACATGGTTCTCTCACAACAAAGCTAAATCTGGGTCGACAAGCTAGTCATATTTACAAAAACAAAATAGATAGAGTTCATACCAGCTTTTCAGTCTCAGTCACTTCATCATATATCATCATTGTTGCCTTTCATTTGCACGATCGAACGGTGTGAACAATAATAAGCGCATTGGACTAAGCTGAATCTGCAGGCAAACACAAAGGAGAAGAAAAAATAATATGGCTCTTTGAAAGCTAAACAGGTAAGCATGTAAGAACCACTAAACATTGTAACCAATATCTTCTACCTTGACACAAAGAAAAAGAAAACTATTTACACGGGAAATCTCCCAACAAGCAAAAGAAGAAAGAAAAATATTTTTGGGTTTTCTCAAAAGGACACAAAACAAGAAAACAAGAAAACAAAAAGAAACTAGCATGGATAATACAGTGGCAAAGTGTAAACACCGGCTAACAGAGTGAAAGCATAAGCATGAATATAAAGTCGGTGAGAACACGTACTCCCCCAAGCTTAGGCTTTTGGCCTAGATTGGTCTACTCCCATGGTGGGAAATAACCAACTCGAGGATAATCGTGGATGCCACTGTTGTGTGAGCTCCTCCGGCTCCCACTGATAAACTGGCGTCTGGTACTCGACTGGCGGCTCGGGCACGGGTGCCTGTGGTTGGGCCAAGCCCCAATATGCGTAGATGTCCGCGGGCATAATAGTGTACCTGCCTGCATGAAGATCAAACAAAGAAGGAGCAGGCAAAGTAATAGTCTCTCGAGTACCCTGACTAAACACCAGGTTATAAATCATCCGTCTACTAGCATCTCTATCCAGAGAATCATGGCGAACCATGCTGTCATAATCCAGATATCTCTCAGGGAGAAGCATCTCTCCTTCCTCTCCCAGTCTAATGGGTATCTCAAAGTGTCTGGCAAGACGGGTAGCATAGATACCTCCATAGACAACACCTTTAGAACGGTTCAGGTTCAACCATTGAGCTACTATAGCACCCAAGCTATAAGTCTTATCGTTATAAAGGCCTTCGCGCAAAACCACAAGGTCTGGAGAACTAAGTGATCCAGCCTCCCCATGGCCAATCAAACATTTTCCCACAAATAGTGAGAAGTACCGAAGCACAGGAAAATGTATGCTAGCAATTCTAGCGCGAGACACTCCTCTCTCCTCTCCAACAGTAATAGAACCAATGAAATCCTCCAAGTCCCGTGGACGAGGGTCACGGATATCCCCAATATAAGGTAATTTGCATACATTGCAAAAGTCCTGCAGCGTCATGCACTAGGGAACATCGTATATCATGAACTCAACCATGGGAGGATTCTTCCTCAGATAAAAGTTGAAGCTTTGAACAAAAATATTGGTGAGGAGGAGATATTGTGGGCACTTATCTTGAACGAACGCAGTAAGACCTGCGTTCTTCACCAAGTAATAAAAGTCTTCATAAAGTCCGGCGGCGCGCAAAAATTTATCACTTGGTCACTCACACACTCGAACTTCTGTGACTCGAGGGACTGCGTACTGGGGTGGTTCCTCTCATCCTCCTTGGGGTTACGGCTTGAAGAGCCTCTCAAGAACCTCCTCATCTTTCCCTTTTCTAGCTCTGAAAAATTCTGAAATTTTTAGAGACTTCGAAAGGAAAGTGAATAAGGATTAACCCAACTTGTAGCAACTACTCCTACTAGTGCCGAGAGACCGTATCACGCGCTAAAACTACTTGGGACCAGCTGATGGGGTTATAGTCCCAGGGTAGGGTCATAGGTCTGCCCTATAGGTCCTACCCAAGGACTACCCTTCATAGGGGACAAGGCCCTTAGACAGTTCCGGCTGAACTAAGGACGCCCCCATCATCCAGGCGGCGACGGTCCACTCGGAGCATATCTAACGTGCCGACTGGAATCCACTCTATACATCGTAACCTCCCAGGAGGGCAGCGGTCATCGTTTTCATACACCATAACTAGCATTTAAGGCTTACGTTACTAGTAACACCAGCATTTACTCACCACTACTCCACCCCTGTCCACCGGACCATTATGAAGGGCAGCGCACTCTATATAAGCCGCCCTTCACCACTGTTACAGGGGCTGGCACTTGTTGTAATCCCTTAATACAATCGACACAAAGCTCCCAAGAGCACTGAGACGTAGGGCTTTTACCTCCACCGTAGAGGGGCTTGAACTCATACATCCTCGCCATAGCTAAGGCTCTGCCCATATACTTTCGTACCCCGTACTTCTACTGTCAGACTTATACCCATGACAGTTGGCGCCCATCGTGGGGCAGGCGTCTAAGCGACTTCCGGCAAGTTTGCGATTTCATCTTTTCGTCATGTCATCCGGCGGAGATCTGTGCATGGGTCATGAGATCCTCTTCGGTGCACTCTCCTTCATCGCCGATGATTCGGCATGGCTTCAAGATGCGCCCTCAACATCGAGACGCTTCTGAGTCGCGGGGCTACGCACTTCCGTGCCAGTTCCTGCGACGTTCTTCTTCTCCAGCCATCGACCCCGGTGTCGATCTTCGCCCCCGTCACGCGCCGCAACAAGCGATCCGGTCGTTCGCGGCTCCTGCGTTGGGTGCGACACGCCCTAGCGCGACAAAACATGTCCTCTCAAGTGGCGGTGGTCGAATCGGTTGTGGTCCCGCGGTCATCCCAGTGCTTGGAGTCAGTTCCGACTGAACTACCTTCCGAGTATCAGGGTCACGGGCCTGCAGCCGAAGTACTCATGGCCGATTCCCACGAAAGTCCCTTCGGGACTGGTCGGAACAAGTGTGAGACCGGAGAATCATCCGGCGCTCGTCGTCAACATCCTCGTTCTTCCAGTCGACGCGCTCGCCAGAGCAACGTCGAGGTGTTCCGCACACCCATCCTCAACTTGGCTGCAGCCACCAGGATCGCTGATTCTCTCCAGCCGACTGATTTGGAGGCTGGTAGAGGAATCGAGCAGATCCGTGACTTGTTACATACGACGCAGCA
This sequence comes from Hordeum vulgare subsp. vulgare, assembly GCF_904849725.1. Lineage (NCBI taxonomy): Eukaryota > Viridiplantae > Streptophyta > Magnoliopsida > Poales > Poaceae > Hordeum > Hordeum vulgare. The sequence continues at coordinate 198,997,076 of NC_058524.1, forward strand.
GCAAAACTCGGCGATCTCCCAGTCGCACAACAAGATCCACAACAGTTCCGTTCAAGCGAACACACATCGGTCGGTTTTCAGTCCCGGCTCTCACCAGCGTCGCAGAGGGGGCAGCCTCTGGAACGATCATTCCAGGGACCAGAGTCAGAATCCGCTTTCCATTCGGTCTCATCCCGAAGATCGTCGCCGTTCGCGTACTCCTCCGTGGAGTGGGCCTTACGGACCCCGGCATTACGATGATCATCGTTCGGGCGGTGACGCGCATGATCAAAGGCCTGATGCAAGAGGGTATATCACTCAGAAGAAGGTTGATAGAAGCCGAGCCCACCGTGATGGTCACGATAGAGATCATCCGAGTGGAAGCAGGACCGTTGTTTCTGGTCCCGAGTGTTTCAGTCGGGCCATTCGCTCGGCTGACATCCCTCCCAACTTCCGATTGGCGACGGGAATTAGCAAATTCACACGAGAGTCCAAACCAGAAACTTTGTTAGACGACTACAGAGTGGCGATCCAGATCGGTGGCGGAGATGACCATGTCGCGATGAAACATCTCCCATTGATGCTCGACGGTTCGGCTCGAGCTTGGCTAAACCAGTTAGCTCCATCAAGCATTTATAGTTGGGCAAATCTGTCCCGAGTCTTCATCAGGACCTTCGAGGGTACGTGCAAATGCCATGCTGGTCTCACAGAGCTTCAGCACTGTGTCCAGAAGCAAAACGAGCCCTTGCGCAATTTCATCCAGCGCTGGACAACCCTCTACCACACGGTGGAGAATGTTACAGAACACCAAGCAGTCTGCGCCTTCAAGGCAGGCGTTCACTACAGAGATCTATACCTGAAGTTTGGTCGGACAAGCGACATCTCCATGAGCAAGATGATGGAGATAGCCGCGCGCTATGCGAATGGCGAAGAGGAGGACCGCATACGTAGCGGCAAGCATAAGTCAGTCGCCGACGGAGATGGGAGCAGCAGTCGGAAGCAGAAACAGAAAGCCCAATCCACTCCGCAAGCAGAGGCGGCAGTCGTTACAAACGCTAAGTCCAAAGGCAAGGGGAAACCACAGTACATCCCAAGAAGAAATAGTCAGGAAATTCCATCCTAGATCAACCGTGTCCAATCCACACGAAGACAGATGAGGAAGGCAATGTCATATTGCCGAAACATACCACTCAGAGTGTCGCCTCCTGATCCAAGGATTCGGTGAAGGACAGCCGAGTGAGAAAGACACCGAGCAAGATGATGAGGACAAGGGGGATCCGTTCCCTCAGGTCCATGCAACGTTAATGATTTTTGCTGATGTAGAAAGCAAAAGTCGACTGAAGCTGGTCAACAGGGAGGTAAACATGGCAACCCCATCCACTCCCACGTTCCTCAAGTGGTCACAGACTGCAATCACTTTTGATCAGTCAGACCACCCAGCACACGTACCCACCCCAAGGAGGCAAGCTCTGGTCGTCGACCCGGTGGTGGAAGGAGTTAGGCTGCGCAAAGTCCTCATGGACGGCGGCAGCGGCTTGAATATCATGTATGCCGATACTCTCAAGGGAATGGGCATTCGGATGTCCAGACTTAGCGAGAGCAGTATGCACTTCCATGGAGTCGTCCCAGGAAGAAAGGCCAAATCACTCGGCCAGATTGCGTTGGATGTCGTTTTCGGCTCTGACAAGAACTTCCACAAAGAGAAGTTAACATTCGAGGTGGTAGACTTCCAGAGTGCATACCATGCCATTCTGGGCCGTCCGGCATACGTACGTTTCATGGCACGTCCATGTTACGTATATTTGAAGCTGAAGATGCTTGGTCCCAAAGGCGTGATTACTGTCACAGGCAATCGGCAGCGGGCCGAGAAGTGTCTGCAGCAGGGGTCGAGAATTGCAGATCATCAGATGGCTGTACTCGAGTTGGATGAGTACAAGAAGATTGCTGACCCCGCCGACCTGATGCGTTCAAAGAAGCCAGCTTTCGAGTCCGCATTCGAGTCGGCGGGAGACACGAAGAAAGTAAGCATCCACCCGACGGATGCCACCGCCGCCCCAACAAACATCTCCACCACCCTTGATCCAAAATAGGAAGCCGATCTCATCCAATTCCTCCGTGAGAACTGGGACATTTTTGCATGGAAGCCTGCTGACATGCCAAGTGTACCCAGGGAGTTGGCTGAGCACCGACTGCATGTGGATCCTGCCGCTCGGCCCGTCCGAGAACGCCTGCGTCGGTCCGCCGCGCACAAGAGAAAAGCAATCGAAGAGGAGGTAGCTAAACTTCTAGCAACCAACTTCATTCGCGAGGTACACCACTCCGAGTGGCTCGCTAATGTTGTCATGGTGCCCAAGAAGGACAAGTCTCTCCGTATGTGCATCGATTTCAAGCACCTTAATAAGGTCTGTTCGAAAGACCACTTCCCGCTCCCCCGCATTGATCAAATCTTTGATTCGACTTCGGGTTGCAAGCGCTTATCCTTCCTTGATGCCTATTCGGGCTATCATCAGATCCGTCTGTATGGTCCAGTTGAATTAAAAACATCTTTCATCACCCCATTCGGGTTCTTCTGTTACATCACTATGCCATTCGGTTTGAAAAATGCAGGAGCAACTTTTATGCGAATGATCCAAAAATGCCTCCTAGACCAGATTGGTCGAAATGTGGAGTCATATATGGACGATATCATAGTCAAGTCACGCAAAGGTTCCGACCTGCTGACTGACTTGGCAGAAACATTCGCCAACCTACGTAGGTACGATATCAAGCTCAACCCAGCCAAGTGTTCATTCGGTGTTCCCAGCGGGAAGTTACTCGGTTTCTTCGTTTCCGAACGAGGGATCGATGTCAACCCCGAAAAGATCGGGACCATTGTTCGAATGGAGCGGTCGGTAAGAGTACATGACATACAAAAGCTCACAGGTTGCCTAGCGGCTTTGAGAAGGTTTATCGCTCGACTCGGCGAGAAGGCGTTACCTCTGTATCGACTCATGAAGAAGTCGGATACCTTCGAGTGGACAGACGAAGCCCAAACCGCATTCGACGACCTCAAAGCCCTGCGTTCCACCCAGCCGGTTCTTACTGCCCCGCTCAGTAAAGAACCCCTTCTTCTGTACATCGCGGCTACAAATCAAGTCATCAGCACCGTTCTGACAGTCGAACGCGAAGAAGAAGGCAAAGCGTACAAGGTTCAGCGACCAGTATATTATGTTTCCGAAGTCCAGACTCCTTCCAAGCAGAGGTATCCCCATTATCAGAAGCTTATTTATGGGATCTACATGACTCCAAAGAAGGTGGCTCATTATTTCCAAGACCACTCGGTATCTGTCATATTGATGCTCCGTTGTCGGAAATTCTCCACAATCGGGACGCATCAGGCCGAGTGGCAAAGTGGGCAATGGAGATGCTATACTGCGACATCAAGTTCGAAGCCAAGAAAGCTATAAAGTCTCAAGCTCTTGCTGACTTCATAGAAGAATAGGTAGAACAACAGCAACCGACTCACATCTACTCGGCTCATTGGACCATGTTCTTCGATGGGTCCAAGATGTTGAATGGCTCCGGCGCCGACGTAGTGCTCATATCCCCGAAAGGTGATAAATTTAAGTATGTGTTGCAGATACATTTTGATTCTTCCAACAACGAAGCAGAGTACGAAGCTCTCCTTTACGGGTTGCGCATGGCCATCACACTCGGCGTCCGTCGCCTGATGGTCTATGGCGACTCAGATCTAGTGGTTAATCAAGTAATGAAGGAGTGTGATGTAAGGAACCCCACCATGACTGCATACTGCAACGCAATAAGAAAGCTCGAAAAGAAGTTCGAAGGTCTGGAACTTCACCATGTTCCCCGACTGAAAAACCAAGCAGCAGATGAACTGGCAAAACTTGGATCCACACGGAGACCTGTCCCGAGTGATGTCCGCCTCGAGCACCTACACCTCCCCTCGGTAAAAGAAGATTCTTTTACAGAGGAACCTGTGCAACCGAAGAGCTCAATAGATCAGACTGAAGTCGAGGTTCCCGCTGTGGTTGACCTGGTCATGGAGATTCTAGCTGTCATTCCCGAATGGACCATGCCATTCATTGCGTACATCCTGAGGCAAGAGTTACCGAAAGACGAGGTCCAAGCTAGGCAGATCGTTCGTAGGTTGAAGTCCTTCACCGTCGTTCATGACCAGTTATACAGAGAAAGTGTTTCAGGCGTCCTTCAGCCGTGTATCTCTCCTGAGGAGGGTCAGTTAATTTTGGAAGAAATTCACTCGGGAACCTGCGGCCATCATGCCTCCTCAAGGGCAATCGTCGCCAAAGCATTCAGAGCTGGTTTCTTCTGGTTGCAGGCGAATGAAATGGCAAAAGATATAGTCGACCATTGCGAAGGTTGTCAGTTCTATTCAAACAAGTCCCACAAGCCAACGTCCGCGCTGAAGACAATTCCCCTTTCTTGGCCATTCGCCGTGTGGGGATTAGATACAGTCGGACCATTAAGAATAGGCCAAGGAGGATTCACCCATCTGCTGGTAGCAGTCGACAATTTTACCAAGTGGATTGAAGCCAAGCCAATCAAGAAGCTTGACGCCCTTACGGCCATCAAATTTATCAGATACATCATCGCCAGATACGGGGTTCCACACAACATAATCACCGACAATGGCACAAACTTTGACTCGGACGAGTTCAAAGGTTTTTGCGCATGCCAAGGTATCCGAGTGGATTTTGCATCCGTTGCGCACCCCCAAACAAATGGACAAGCGGAGCGGGCGAATGGACTCATTCTTCAAGGGTTGAAGCCTCGACTCCTACGGGAAGTTGGACATGCCGCCAGCGCATGGGTCACCGAGCTGCCTTCGGTGCTATGGGGCCTCCGAACAAGTCCAAATAGATCGACAGGACGATCCCCGTTTTTCCTCGTTTATGGAGCAGAGGCAGTCCTTCCGAGTGACTTGCTTCACAACTCCCCATGAGTCGAACTCTTCTCCGAAGCCGAAGCAGAGCAAGCCAGGCAAGACGGAGTAGACCTTTTAGAAGAGGAGCGCGAGATGGCATTGATCTGTTCAGCAATTTATCAGCAAGATCTGCGGCGACTTCATGCGTGGCACGTCAGGAGCCGAACGTTCCAAGCAGGCGACCTGGTGCTCCGAGTGGATCAACAGAGACCACACAAGTTGGCTCCGTCCTAGGAAGGACCGTTCATCATTTCTAAGGTGCTGAACAATGGAGCGTGTCGACTCTACAACCTCGACAGGGAGACGGATGAGCCGCGAGCATGGAATGGAGATCTACTGAAGCGCTTCTACACATAACCGCTGACAGAGACAATGTAAAGAACAAATGTCATCGAAGTAATACAAAGCGGATTAATTTCTTGCCGATTCAAAATTCTTCCGCGTTTGCAGACTCCGGTCTAAAAAAACTAACTCCGATTGTGCACCAAAAGTCACATTCGGAGACTTAGCTGCGACCCAGAGTCGCCTAAGTAAACAACTTGCTCCAAGTGTGCACTAAAAGTCACACTCGGGGACTTAGCTGCGACCCAGAGTCGCCTAAGTAAACAACTTGCTCCGAGTGTGCACCAAGAGTCACACTCGGGGACTTAGCTGCGACCCAGAGTCGCCTAAGTAAACAACTCGCTTCGAGTGTGCACCAAAAGTCACACTCGGGGACTTAGCTGCGACCCAGAGTCGCCTAAGTAAACAACTTGCTCCGAGTGTGCACCAAAAGTCACACTCGAGGACTTAGCTGCGACCCAGAGTCGCCTAAGTAAACAACTCGCTCTGAGTGTGCACCAAAAGTCACACTCGTGGACTTAGCTGCGACCCAAAGTCGCCTAACTAAACAACTTGCTCCGAGTGTGCACCAAAAGTCACACTCGGGGACTTAGCTGTGACCCAGAGTCGCCTAAGTAAACAACTTGCTTCGAGTGTGCACCAAAAGTCACACTCGGGGACTTAGCTGCGACCCAGAGTCGCCTAAGTAAACAACTTGCTCCGAGTGTGCACCAAAAGTCACACTCGGGGAGTTAGCTATGACTCAGAGTCGCCTAAGTAAACAACTTGCTCCGAGTGTGCACCAAAAGTCACACTCGGGGACTTAGCTGTGACCCAGAGTCGCCTAAGGAAACAACTCGCTCCGAGTGTGCACCAAAAGTCACACTCGGGGACTTAGCTGCGACCCAGAGTCGCCTAAGTAAACAACTTGCTCCGAGTGTGCACCAAAAGTCACACTCGGGGACTTAGCTACGACCCAGAGTCGCCTAAGTAAACAACTCGCTCCGAGTGTGCACCAAAAGTCACACCCGGGGACTTAGCTGCGACACAGAGTCGCCTAAGTAAACAATTGCTCCGAGTGTGCACCAAAAGTCACACTCGGGGACTTAGCTGCGACCCAGAGTCGCCTAAGTAAACAACTTGCTCCGAGTGTGCACCAAAAGTCACACTCGGGGACTTAGCTGCGACCCAGAGTCGCCTAAGTAAACAACTTGCTCCGAGTGTGCACCAAAAGTCACACTCGGGGACTTAGCTATGACTCAGAGTCGCCTAAGTAAACAACTTGCTCTGAGTGTGCACCAAAAGTCACACTCGGGGACTTAGCTGCGACCCAGAGTCGCCTAAGTAAACAACTTGCTCCGAGTGTGCACCAAAAGTCACACTCGGGGACTTTGCTGCGACCTAGAGTCGCCTAAGTAAACAACTTGCTCCGAGTGTGCACCAAAAGTCACACTCGGGGACTTAGCTGCGACCCAGAGTCGCCTAAGTAAACAACTTGCTCCGAGTGTGCATTTAAAGTCACACTCGGGGACTTAGCTATGACCCAGCGTTGCCTAAGCAAACAACTTGCTCCGAGTGTGCATTTCAAGTCACACTCGAGGACTTAGCTGCGAACCAGAGTTGCCTAAGTAAAGAGCTTCCTCCGAGTGGGCACACAAGTTACACTCGGAGGCTTAGCTGATTCGCCTAAACAAAAACCACGAGCCAAAACCGTGTAAAAAAACTCAGCGAAAGAAGAGCAAAAGATCCGGTTCTAATTCAAATTGAGTTCAACGATCAGTCGGCTCGGTGTGAATCAAGTTTATCCACACTGAGCCACGAATGTACCGGCCAACAGAAGTGGCCAAAGTTTAATACAAACTCCACTCGGCATACCGAGGTGAATGCGCGTTCAGCATAAAGTCAATCAAGCATTGCCGGGGCCGGCAGGCTCCACGAAGGTGTCGAGGTCGATTCCATCTGCAATCCGAGTGGCCGTGTCGAGGAAGGTCTCCATGAAGTCTTCAAATCAAAGCTTCTTGGTGTTGGCGACCTACAACGTCTTCAGCTTGTCTTCACGGGCTTCCTTACAATGCACTCGGACCAGAGACATCGCCACGTCTGCGCCACACCGAGCGGCAGACTTCTTCCATGCCTGCACTCTGCTTGGAACATCCTCCAGTCGAGTCATCAACCCCTCTATCTCATTCTGGGAGTCATCTTCAGGCCACAACTCTTTGTCAATTCGGCCAACAACTTCTCTCAGGCGACCAATGAAAGGACCCACCTTGTTAAGGCGGGAATTCAGTCGGAACATGTCCTAGTTAGCTTCATCACCGAGTGGAACATTCAGTTGCCCAAACGCCGGTTCAATTTCGGCGGTCTCGGCTTCAACGTCCCGACAGAAATCTGCAAAGAAAAGACAGGGAGAAAATAAGCGCGGAGTGAACTCCAAAGTCAAAGAGCACTCGGCAAGCAACTTACCACCAAGCAATGCGACCATCTTCTTCGCCCAGTCGCTGACGTATTTCTCCTGCGCTTTGCACCGAGCGTTCATTGACTTCAGCTGGCCCACCCATTCAGATCTCTCCTTCTTCATATTTTCTAACTCGGCTAACAGTGCCTTGTTAGTCTCCCGAGATTCCTCCAAAGACATTTCTCGTTCAGCGATAGCCTTCTTCATGCCAGCCATATCATTCGCAGCTACCTCCAAGTCGGCAGCAAGTTGAGTCTTCTCAGCCATCAGAGCAGTATAGGCCAATCCCACTTCACAAGTCTTCTGTCAAAGAGACACAAAGGGAGGATCAGCTAGATTCAACAAGGAAAAAGTCTCGACAGATATGACAAAACAATCAAAACTCAAGATTCTTTAGACCCCTGCTGATGCAAGCAATCGACAGCGGTCTCAAGGACTACACCCAGTGGGTTCACTAAGAGTGACCCCACTGGTATGAAGCTCGAACAGGTCGGTCCCATTGAGCTCCATAGCAAACCAACAACACTATGAGACTACTATTACTCGACCAGAGTAACACTACTCTTGGGGACTACACCCAGTGGGTGCACTCGGCGTGCCCCCACTGGTACCATTTGGGCAGATCAACTCTGATTTGTAGAGATTATGGAAAATACATATAAAGACAATTGCCGGTGCAAACACTCGGCAGAAGTCTCGGGGACTACACCCACTGGGTTCACTCGGAGTGAACCCACTGGAAAATTAACCTACTGTATCCGAGTATCTCGCCAAAACCCCCAGTGGGCACCAAGAGGAATGTAAACACTTACTAGCGCACTTACTCAGATATCATCCCGAAGCTCCAAGCTCTTCTTGTACAGGGACGCAACGGAGTCATATGCTCCCTTGGCTTCGCCCACCATCAGCTCCACTTGTACCATGGCGTCCTTGGCGGCTCCTACTTGATCTTCCGGGAGGCGTCGGACATCATAGTGAACAGTCGACGGACCTGGCGTGGCAGAAGGCGCCCTAGGCATCCCGAGCTCCCTGGGCACCCCGAGCTCTGCTCCAGTCGGTTCCACCGTGAAGGCCACCGTCTCACTCGGCGGCACGCTCATGGCGGGGCTGGCAGCAGGTTGGATAACCCCAGGGACAGGCGCCAAAGCTGGTTCCGACCCCCTTTGGTCGTCGTCGTCCAGATGGATCACCTCCAAAGGAAGCCCGACTGAACAAAATAAAAATACAGAAAAAGATCAAGATCAAAGACAGCACTCGCGAAACGGTAATACAGCTCTCGGAGTCGTGACAACGTACCTTGCCGGGACGTGGTGGCGTCATCAGTGTCCATGGGATCGTCACCCTGACGCGGCACAGAGGTGGCGGAGGTAGCAGCTCTATTGAGTGAAATCCATTCGACGGGTAAACATGAATTCCCAAAAAGAAGAGTCCAATCGGATACCAAAGGAAGATGGAAGAGCAAATATACTTACGCTGAGGCGACCGGAACAGCGATCCTCATCCGGGGCAAAGCTTTCTGAGGTTTAGACCCGCTGGGTTTAGCCACCTTGGACGGCTGATCCACAGGCTCGGCAGAAGAACCCCTGGTTCTCTTCACACTCCGAGCACTCGGGGCCACGGGAGGAGCTGGCGGAACAGCGGGGTCATGACGGTGCTTGGTTCGGTGTTCTGGTGGTGAGGGTGACGAGCTCTGCTCTTCACTCTCCTCCTCCTCCTCTTTTGTTTCCTCCTCCGTCTCCCTACTGTCAGAGACGTACACGGCACTACCCGCACTACCCTCCATGTTGCCTTCTTCTTCCTCGACCGGATCCCCACTTGAGACTGCAGAATGCCAGTTCATCCACTCCTGCACAAAACATAGTCGGCAACGTCAGTCGGCGAGACAAGAAAAGCAATAAAACTGAGAAGGTTAAAAGCACTCGACAACATGTACTCACCTCATTCGGAGGAGGATTTTGGGCGCGAAAGGCCTTCACCCGCCGAGCTCCCACGGGGTTATCACATGTGCCCGTGATGCTGCGGACGCACGCACCCACGGTCTCCTCGCTCACGTCTTCAGGATGGGACCGAGTGGTATCCGAAGGCCCCGTGTAATGCCACATTGCGTGGTCTCGGTCCTGGAGCGGCTGGATGCGTCGACCCAGAAAAGTCTCCAACAGGTCCATGCCGGTGACTCCGTTCCGTACGACGGTTATCAGCGCGTCGATCAAAGGCTGGATCTGGGCTTTTTCTCCCTTAGAGAGCGCTAGCTTCCTGGGAGGGCCCGGACGGTCTAAACTAAAGGGTGGTAACCCACTCGAAGCATTCGGGCAGGCAATGTCCTGGCAATAGAACCAGGACGATTGCCAGTTCCTAACCGACTCGGATAGCTGAAGGGAGGGATAACTACTTTTCATTTTCTTCTGAAATCCTAAACCCCCGCAGAGCTGGAGGATGTGTGTCTTATCATTAGACTGGCTAAGTTTCTTATCCGTTTGAGATCTAGCCAAGAACACATATTTGAAGAGCCCCCAGTGGGGAGGACATCCTATGAAACACTCGCAGAGGGTGATGAATGCGGAAAGATGAGCTATCGCATTCGACGGAAAGTGATGGAGCGGCGCCCCGAAGTAGTTCATAATACCTCGGAAGAAAGGATGGGGAGGCAGGGAGAAACCTCTGGCCACGTGGTTGAGCAGCAGGACGCGCTCCCCCTCCCTCGGCGCCGGCTCCATCTCGCCTTCCGGCAGCCTCCAAGACTTATTGACGACCATGCCGTGCTCCACCAGCCCCAGCACGTCGGTCTTCCTCACCATGGAGGGGAGGAAGTCCCCCTGGATCCAGCCCACCGGCAACGCCCGCTTCCTCCGCTGAGTGGAGGCCGCCCCCTTCTTCTTCTTCTTCGCCTCAAGCTTGCTGGTCTGCCCCTTCGTCATGGCGAGGGCGACGGATCCGCAGAGGAGGAGGGGAAGGAGGTGGCTAGAGGTGTGCAGGGAGTTGCGGGGAGGCGAGATCAATGGGAGGAAGACGAGCAGCGCAACAGGAAGGTCTGCCAGGAAGGCTTTAAAAGGCCTCCGACTGAGTCACCTACAGGTGGGACCAAGATCTTATCCTCCCAACCGGCTGCTGCAAGATTAGTGGAGAAGATCGCGGCGCGGTAATCGAGGAGGCGAAAACTACTCGATGGCGATGACATCATCCCCGCTGAGCGCGCGGCAACCGAAATTTGAGAATCCTGGAAAATCCGGCGCTGTCAGTATGACCGGTCTCGTCGAAAGATTCTGCGGAAGCAATCGGTCCCTCACAGTTCGTCTCGCTTGCATGTTCCCTCGGATCACTAGCCGCAAAGATAAAATGGATCGAGGCAGACAACTCTAAGATCACCTCAATACCAGTCGGCTCCAAACTCCGGATATCACTTCATCGTTCCAGCCCCGATCCATTCGGGGACTAATGATGGGGTTATAGTCCCAGGGTAGGGTCATAGGTCTGCCCTATAGGTCCTACCCAAGGACTACCCTTCATAGGGGACAAGGCCCTTAGACAGTTCCGACTGAACTAAGGACGCCCCCATCATCCAGTCGGCGACGGTCCACTCGGAGCATATCTAACGTGCCGACTGGAATCCACTCTGTACATCGTAACCTCCCAGGAGGGCAACGGTCATACATTTTCATACGCCATAACTAGCATTTAAGGCTTACGTTACCAGTAACGCCAGCATTTACTCGCCACTACTCCACCCCTATCCACCGGACCATTATGAAGGGCAGCGCACTCTATATAAGCCGCTCTCCACCACTGGTCCAGGGGTTGGCACTTGCTGTAATGCCTTAATACACTCGACACAAAGCTCCCAAGAGCACTGAGACGTAGGGCTTTTAACTCCACCGTAGAGGGGCCTGAACTCATACATCCTCGCCGTAGCTAAGGCTCTGCCCATATACTTTCGTACCCCGTACTTCTACTGTCAGACTTATACCCACGACACCAGCTAAAATCAACTTTTCTAGCTCAAGAACAGGGTCGCCAAGGTAGCAAGGATACGCGAAGGATAAAGCACTAGAGCAAAAACTAATTGGACCAATGGAGGAGTCACTTACCAAGGAGTAATTTCCCCAAAACGGTTCGGAGAATGGTGCTTTGAGCAAGGAGATCGAAAATCACAGCCAAATGAGCAAGAACACGGGTTTGAGCTACGAAACAATTTTTTCTAGAGGTGGAAGAAGAGGCTGAGAGCTGGAATGAGTGGAGGGGGTGCTTGTGGGCCCCACAAGATTGCACCCCACCACCAGGGGGTAGGTGGCAGTGGGGGGGGGGGGGCTTGTGGCCCACTAGTCAGGCCCCCTGACCAGCTCTCAGGCCCAGAAATTTTCAAAAATTCCAGAAAAAATCATACTAAATTTTCAGAACCATCGGAGAACTTTTATTTTTGAGGTATTTTTCTCCGGGACACTAAAACAGAAAACAGGAAAAACTAAACTAATTCTATCATTTTTCTTCTAAGCAAAATAAAATGAAGGCTCAAAACAGAGGTATGTGACTCTTTGATTCATCCGTTTCATGGTCATCGAAAGAAATCCGTCAATGGGGTTGATCAAGTCCTTATGACAAAACCTTCTCGAATCGCAAGAGAGAGCGGAGAATTTTCGAATAGCCACTAAGTCACCTCAGTGGGGATATGTATCTCCCCAACAAGCAAATCATACTTCATCTTGACACGAGGAATAGGGCATTCAAAGCTCCCAATGAGAATCGATGAAGTCTTTTCGATAGCATTGATGCAATGTACTGGATATCGTTTGTTCGGAAAGTGCACTGTGTGATCATTACCGTTGACATGGAAAGTGACATTGCCTTTGTTGCAATCTATAACAGCCCCTGCAGTGTTTAAAAAGGGTCTTCCAAGGATAATAGCCATGGCATCGTCCTCGGGGATATCCAAGATAACAAAGTCTGTTAAGATAGTGGTATTAGCAACCACAACAGGCACATCCTCGCAAACGCCGATAGGAAAAGCAGTTGATTTGTCGGCCATTTGTAGAGAAATTTCAGTGGGTGTCAACTTATCCAACTCAAGTCTACGATAAAGAGAAAGCGGCATAACACTAACACCGGCTCCAAGGTCACATAAGGCAGTTCTTACGTAGTTTCCTTTAATGGAGCAAGGTATAGTGGGCACTCCGGGATCACCAATTTTCTTAGGAGTTCCACCTTTGAAAGTGTAATTGGCAAGCATGGTGGAGATCTCAAGATCTGGTATGTTCCGTTTATTAGTCACGATATCTTTCATGTACTTGGCATACGGAGACATCTTGAGCATATCAGTTAACTGCATCTGCAGAAAGACGGGTCTTATCATCTCAACGAAGCGCTCAAAATCCTCATCATCCCTTTTGTTGGATGGCTTAGGAGGAAAGGGCATAGGTCTCTGAACCCATGGCTCTCTTTCTTTACCATGCTTCCTAGCAGTGAAGTCATTCTTGTCGTATCTCTTAGGTTGTGCATTATCAGGATTAACCGTAGGTTCAATCTCCACATCCTCATCATGGCTAGGTTGAGCATTATTATGAACATCATTGTCCATATTGTCACCAGGTTCATGTTCATCACCTGATTGTGTTTCCGCATGAGACGCAGAAATATCATTAGGTTCTTCAGGTGTGACAGTATTTGGTGAACAGGCGTGCAGGTTTCTATCATCCTTCTTCTTCTCTTTAGGATGACTAGGTGTATCAGCATTGACTCCTTGAGAATCTTGATCAATTCTCTTAGGATGACCTTCAGGATACAAAGGTTCCTGAGTCATTTTGCCTCCTCTAGTAATGACTCTGACAGAGCTGTCATTTAATTCATTGAGTAGGTCATTCTGAGCTTTAAGTACTTGTTCTACCTGAGTAGTAATCATAGAGGCATGTTTACTCAGAAGCTTCAGAGCATTGACATTTCTGTCTACACAAGCACTTAAATGGCTAAGCATACGAGTACTTTGTTCCAAATGTCTGCTAACATAATCACTGAAACTCTGTTGTTTGGCAACAAAGTTGTCAAATTCATCAAAGCATAGGCTAGCAGGTTTATCAAAAGGAATATCACTCTCATCAAACCTACGCAGAGAATTCACTTCCACTACCTGTATCGGGTTATCGAGACCATGGATCTCTTCGATAGGTGGTAGATTCTTGACATCTTCAGATCTAATGCCTTTCTCTTGCATAGATTTCTTGGTTTCTTGCATATCTTCGGGAATGAGGAATAGAATACCTCTTTTCTTAGGAGTTGGCTTAGGAGGTGGTTCGGGAATAGTCCAAGCATTATCGTTGATCAAGAGGTTATTCAGTAGGGTCTCAACTTGTCCTACAGTTTGTTCCCTAAAAACACAACCGACACAACTATCTAGGTAATCTCTAGAGGCATCGGTAAGTCCGTTATAGAGGATATCAAGTATCTCTTTCTTCTTAAGAGGGTGATCAGGCAAAGAATTATGTATCTAGACGAGCCTCCCCCAAGCTTGTGGAAGACTCTCTTCTTGGAGTTGAGCAAAGTTGTATATTTCCTGCAAGGCAGCTTGCTTCTTATGGGCAGGGAAATATTTCTCTTAGAAGTAATAGACCATCTCCTGGGGAGTACGCACACATATATGAGCAAGAGAGGTGAACCAGGCTTTAGCATCATCCTTTAGAGAGAAAGGAAACAACTTAAGGATATAGTAGTGGCGGATCTTCTCCTCATTAGTGAAAAGGTTGGCTATTTCGGATAGTTTGGCAAGATGGGCTATGACTGTCTCAGACTCATAACCGTGAAAAGGATCAGATTCGACTAGAGAGATTATCTTAGGGTCGACAGAGAATTCATAATCCTTATCGGTTACAAAGATAGGCGAAGTGGCAAACTTCGGGTCATTTTTCATCCTAGCTTCACGAGATTTTTCCTTCCACTTGAGTAGTAATTTCTCAGCATCATAGGCATCCTTACAAGCAAGAAAATCCTCAGCTATCTCTCCCTCCATAACGTAACCCTCAGGTATATCATGCAATTCATATCTAGGAGAGCTAGATCTAACAGGAGCAAAAGCAGGTTCTATCTCAATAGTATTGGCAGTATCAGAAGCATCACGAGCATTGGCAGTAACTCTAGCAATATGAGCATCAAGGAACACTCCTAGTGGAACATCAGGCAAAAGAGTATCTCTAGCAGTATCAAGCATAGCATCATCAGGCATAGCATCTCTAGCATCATCAGGCAAAGCAGTATCAAGCATAGCATCTCTAGCAGTATCAAGCATAATATCATCAAGCATAGCATCAGGCATAGTATCAAGCATAGCATCTCTAGCAGTAGTATCACAAGCATCATCAAGCATAGGTGGTATATCAAGATTTCTAGCAGGAGGTGATGTCGCAAACTTACTCATAACTGAAGGTGAATCAAGTGCAGAGCTAGATGGCAATTCCTTACCTCCCCTCGTAGTTGAGGGCAAGACTTTGATCTTCGGATCCTTCAAATTCTTCATAGTGATCAGGAGATATAAATCCCAAGTGACTCAGAGAATATAGCAATACCTCCCCGACAACGGCGCCAGAAAAATGCTGATCCGTGCAATCTCTGGCGTTAACTAGACGAATGCTTATAACAACAAACCTTCTCCTGCAACGGCACCAGAAGAATGCTGATAGCACTCCCCAGTAATGAAACTGGAAGAATGTTGTTGATGGCCCACCAGCGCATGGGTTCGCAACAGTTTTCGAGGGTAGAGTATTTGACCCAATTTGTTGATAAGCCCGTCAGGAGGTGAGAGTATGCTCTCAAGTATTAGCAGCTGAATTTGTTGGATTCAACCACACCTGAAAGATTAGTATCTGCAAGCACAGTAGTAACAGCAAAGTAATATGATAACAACGGTGTCAGAAACGATCTGTTGACGGCAGACTATTCCTAACGATTGTATCAATGGCGCTTCTGTTGCCGCGTTGGCGGAAGTTGTCAATTCCCGTCAACGGTCTCGCGAATCAACAGTGTAGCAGGTAGTAGTATTGTAACGAGCAATAGCAGTGGTAAGGAAGAACAGTAGTGACAGCAGTAGCAAGTAGCAACAATAGCAAGCGACAGTAGTAGCAGCAGCAGAGCAAGACAAGTAACATCAGCAGCAACAGTAGTAGCAGTAGAGCAAGACAAGTAACAGCAATAGCAACAGTAGCAGCAGCAGAGCAAGACAAGTAACAACAGTAGCAACAGTAGTAGCAGTAGAGCAAGACAAGTAACAGCAGTAGCAACAGTAGTAGCAACAACAGAGCAAGACAAGTAACAGCAGTAGCAACAGTATTAGCAGCACCAGAGCAAGACAAGTGACATCAGTAGCAACAGTAGGACAAACTCGTAGGCAATGGGTCGGTGATTTTTTTGGATGATATTCATCATGCAACAGCTATAACACGGAGAGATAAGTGGCTAGCTCCCGTTCGTCAATGTGATGTAGGCATGCATTCCGTGTGTCGTCATACGTGCTTAGGGAAAAGAACTTGCATGACATCTATTGTCCATCCCTCCCGTGGCAGCAGGGTCCAAAAGGAAACTACGGGATATTAAGGTTCTTCTTTTAATAAAGAACCGGACCAACACATTAGCACTTGGTGAACACATGAACTCCTCAAACTATGGTCATCACCGGGAGTGGTTCCGGTTATTGTCACTCCGGGGTTGCCGGATCATAACACATAGTAGGTAACTACAACTTGCAAGATCGGATCTAAAACACACATATATTGGTGACAACATAATAATTTCAGATCTTAAATCATGGCACTCGGGCCCTAGTGACAAGCATTAAGCATGGCAAAGTAGTAGCAACATCAAATCTCAGAACATAGTGGATACTAGGGATCAATCCCCATCAAAACTAACTCGATTACATGATAGATCTCATCCTACTCATCACCGCCCAGCGAGCCTACGAATAGATTACTCACGAACGACGAAGAGCTTCATGGAATTGGAGAGGGAAGAAGGTTGATGATGACGATGGCGACGATTTCCCCTCTCCGGAGCCCAAGACGGACTCCAGATCTGCCCTCCAGATGAAGAACAGGTGGTGGCGGCGCCTCCGTATCGAAAACGCGACGAAAACTTCTCTTTTTATTTTTTCTGGGACGAAAGACAACTTATAGAGCTGGAGTTGGGGGCGGCAAGTGCCTGTGGGCCCCACAAGCCCGCCCACCGCCACCAGGGGGGTGGTGGCGGAGCAGGGGCTTGTGGCCCACTGGCCCACCCCTTGAGTTGGAACTTGGCGTAGATATTTTTGATATTTTCCAAAACTGCTCCCCGTAAATTTTCAGGACGTTTGGAGAACTTTGATTTCTGCACAAAAATAACACCAAGACAATTCTGTTGAAAACATCGTCACTCCAGGTTAGTTCCATTCAAATCATGAAAATTATAGTCCAAAACAAGGGAAAAAGAGTTTGGAAAAGTAGATACGATGGATACGTATCAATCTTCCCAAAGAGAAGTGGTTTAAATATCATCCTCCTGTAGAAAGCAACATACCCAAAACCAATCTAGTTGAGGAGAAAATCATAGCTTTTAGTGATCCTGTTGTTCCTTGTGCTTACACTGAGAAACCACCATACCCTGCTAGGATAAAGGATTATTCTAAAGCTACAACTGTGATACGTAGGGGTTACATTAGACCACTTGCACCCCCTGAGGAGATTAGAGTTGAACCTAGTGTTGCTATTATCAAAGATATCTTAGCCGAAGACATAGATGGGCATGTTATCAAATTCTGTGAGGACTCTGCTAGAATTGCTAAACCTCACGCGAAAGACAAACACGGACCTGTGGTTGGCCTGCCCGTTGTTTCTGTTAAGATAGGAGATCACTGTTACCATGGTTTATATGATATGGGAGCTAGTGTTAGTGCAATACCCCGTTCTCTATATGATGAAATCAAAGATGAGATTGCACCTGCTGAGTTAGAACCCACTGATGTCACTATTACGCTAGCTAATAGAGACAATATATGCCCTTTGGGAATTGTGAGAGACGTAGAAGTCCTGTGTGGTAAGACGAAGTATCCTTCTGATTTCCTCGTCCTTGGTACCGCACAAGATAGCTTTTGTCCCATCATATTTGGTAGACCCTTTCTCAACACTGTCAATTCTCACACTGATTGCATTAAGCAGACTGTCACAGTAAGTTTCAAGGGTGTGTCTCATGAATTTAACTTCTCCAAGTTTGGAAGACAAACCCATGAAAGAGAGTCGTCTGGTAGGGATGAAATCATTGCTCTTGCCTCTATTGCCGTACCTCCTACGGATCCTTTAGAGCAATATCTGCTTCAGCATGAAAATGATATGCATATGGAGGAGAGAGATGAGATAGATAAAATTGTCTTAGAACAATATCCTATTCTCAAGAATAATCTGCGTGTTGAACTGCTTGGGGATCCTCCCCCACCAAAGGGTGATCCTGTGTTCGAGCTTAAACAGTTGCCTGATACTCTTAAGTATGCCTATCTTGATGAGAAGGAGATATACCCTGTCATTATTAGTGCTCTCCTCTCAGAGCGCGAAGAGAAGAAGTTACTAAAAAATCCGAGGAAGCACCGCGCTGCTATTGGATATACTCTTGATGATCTTAAGGGTATTAGTCCTACTCTATGTCAGCACAAGATTAAAACCGATCCCGACTTTAAACCAGTTGCTGATCATCAAAGGATATTAAATCCTAAGATGATAGAGGTCGTTAGAAAATAAATATTAAATCTTGTGGAAGCAGGAATCATTTATCCTGTTGCTCATAGTGATTGGGTAAGTCCAGTACATTGCGTACCTAAGAAGGTAGGTATCACCGTCGTTCCTAATGATAAGGATGAACTAATCCCACAAAGGATTATTACCGGCTATAGAATGGTGATAGACTTCCGGAAACTAAACAAGGCAACCAGGAAAGATCATTATCCTTTGCCGTTTATCGACCAAATGCTAGAAAGGCTATCAAAACACACACACTTCTGCTTTCTAGACGGTTATTCAGGTTTCTCGCAAATACCTGTTGCACAATCTAATCAAGAGAAAACCACTTTCACCTGCCCTTTCGGTACCTTTGCCTATAGACGTATGCCTTTTGGCTTATGTAACGCACCTGCCACCTTCCAAAGATGTATGATGGCTATATTCTCTGACTTTTGTGAAAAGATTGTCGAGGTTTTCATGGATGACTTCTCCGTTTACGGGTCTTCCTTTGATGATTGCCTCAGCAACCTTGATCGAGTCTTACAGAGATGCGAAGAAACCAACCTCGTCTTGAATTGGGAGAAGTGTCACTTTATGGTTAATGAAGGTATCGTCTTAGGACACAAAATTTCTGAGAGAGGCATTGAAGTTGATAAGGCTAAGGTTGATGCAATTGAGAAAATGCCTTGCCCCACAGATATCAGAGGTATACGAAGTTTCTTAGGTCATGCTGGTTTCTATAGAAGGTTCATTAAAGACTTCTCTAAGATATCAGAGGTATACGAAGTTTCTTAGGTCATGTTCCTTTTGTTTTTGATGAGGATTGTGAGGAAGCCTTTGAAATACTTAAGAAGGCTTTGATAACCGCACCTATTGTTCAACCACCTGACTCGAACTTGCCCTTTGAAATCATATGTGACGCTAGTGATTACGCTGTTGGTGCTGTGCTAGGACAAAGAGTTGACAAGAAGTTGAATGTCATTCACTATGCTAGTAAAACTCTAGACAGTGCCCAAAGAAACTATGCCACTACGGAGAAGGAATTTTTAGCACTCGTGTTTGCATGTGAAAAGTTCAGATCTTACATAGTTGACTCCAAAGTCACTATTCACTCTGATCATGCTGCTATTAAGTGTTGGAAATATGCCCTAGAGGCAATAATAAAATGGTTATTATCATATTTCCTTGTTCATGATAATCGTCTATTGTTCATGTTGTAATTGTATTAACACGAAACAGTAATACATGTGTGGATAAATAGATCACAATGTGTCCCTAGCAAGCCTCTAGTTGGCTAGCTCGTTAGTCAATAGATGATCATGGTTTCCTGATCATGGGCATTAGATGTCATTGATAACGGGATCACATCATTGGGAGAATGATGTGATGGACAAGACCCAATCCTAAGCCTAGCACTAGATCGTATTGTTCGTATGCTAAAGCTTTTCTAATGTCAAGTATCTTTTCCTTCGACCTTGAGATTGTGCAACTCCCGGATGCCGTAGGAGTGCTTTGGGTGTATCAAACGTCACAACGTAACTGGGTGACTATAAAGGTGCACTACGGGTACCTCCGAAAGTGTCTGTTGGGTTGGTACGAATCGAGATCGGGATTTGTCACTCCGTGTGACGGAGGGTATCTCTGGGCCCACTCGGTAGAACATCATCATGAGCTCAATGTGACTAAGGAGTTAGTCACACGATGACGTGCTACGGAACGAGTAAAGAGACTTACCAGTAACGAGGTTGAACAAGGTATAGGTATACCGACGATCGAATCTCGGGCAAGTTCTATACCGACAAACAAAGGGAATCGTATACGGGATTGATTGAATCCTTGACATCGTGGTTCATCCGATGAGATCATCGTGGAGCTAGTGGGAGCCACCATGGATATCCAGACCCTGCTGATGGTTATTGGCCAGAGAGGTGTCTCGGTCATGTCTGCCTGTCTCCCAAACCCGTAGGGTCTACACACTTAAGGTTCGATGACGCTAGGGTTATAGGGAATTATTATACGAGGTTACCGAAAGTTGTTCGGAGTCCCGGATGAGATCCCGGACGTCACGAGGAGCTCCGGAATGGTTTGGAGGTAAAGATCGATATATAGGACGGATGGTTTTGGACACCGGAAGTGTTTCGGGCGTCACTGGTAATGTACCGGGACCAGCGGGACCACCGGAGGTGGCCCCGGGGGATCACCGAAGGGGGGCAACGACCCCGGGAGGCTAGATGGGCTAAGTGGGGAACGGAACCAGCCCCTAGGTGGGCTGGTGCGCCCCCCACCCAGCCCATGCGCACCAGAGAAGGGGGGAAGGGGGAAACCCTAGGCGCAGATGAGGCCCAAGGCCCACCTAGGATGCGCCCCCCTTTCCCTGCCCTGGCCGCCGCCCCCTCCCATCTGGTGGCTGCCGCACCACCTAGGGGGAACCCTAGGGGTGGTGCACCCCCTCCCCCTCCTCCTATAAATATAGAGGGGTTTTGGCCATTGAGACACACGGTTTTCCCTCTCTCTCGGCGCAGCCGTGCCCCTCTTCCTCCTCCTCTGTGCCGGTGCTTGGCGAAGCCCTGCCGGAAGACCTCGTCTCTCCATCGACACCACACCGTCGTGCTGCTGGAGTTCTTCCCCAACCTCTCCCTCCTCCTTGCTGGATCAAGGTGCAGGAGACGTCACCGGGCTGCACGTGTGTTGAACGCGGAGGTGCCGTAGTTCGGCACTAGATCGGAATCGCTGCGAGTACGACTCCATCAACCGCGTTCTAGCAACGCTTCCACTTAGATATCTTCAAAGGTATGAAGATGCTCTTACCCCTCTCTCGTTGCTGGTCTCTCCTTAGGAAGATCTGAATATGCGTAGGAAAATTTTGAATTTATGCTACGTTACCCAACAAGTGGTATCCGAGCCAGGTTTTCTATGCGTAGATTCTATGCACGAGTAGAACACAAAAGTTGTGGGCGATGATTTGTCAATTTGCTTGCCGCTACTAGTCTTATTCCTTTCCGGCGGTATTGTGGGATGAAGCGGCCCGGACCGACTTTACATGTACGCTTACGTGAGACTGGTTCCACCGACACACATGCACACCGTGCATAAAGGTGGCTAGCGGGTGTCTGTCTCTCCTACTCTAGTCGGATTGGATTTGATGAAAAGGGTCCTTATGAAGGGTAAATAGCTTTGGCATATCATCATTGTGGCTGTCACGTAGGTAAGAAGGAGTTCTTGCTAGAAACCCAAATCAGCCACGTAAAACTTGCAACAACAATTAGAGGACGTCTAACTTGTTTTTGCAGGGTTTGACATGTGATGTGATATGGCCAAAGTTGTGATGTTGCATGTATGATGTATGAGATGATCATGTTATTGTAATAGGTTTCATGACTTGCATGTCAATGAGTATGACAACTGGCAGGATCCATAGGAGTTGTCTTAATTTATTGTATGAGATGCAACGCCATGTGCTTACTACTTTTACTTCATTGCTAACGGTTAGCTATAGTAGTAGTGATCGTAGTAGTTAGCGTGACGACTTCACGGAGACACGATGATGGAGATCATGATGATGGAGATCATGGTGTCACGCCGGTGATGATGATGATCATGCGATGCCTGAAGATGGAGATCGAAAGAGCAAAGATGATAATGGCCATATCATGTCACTATATGATTGCATTGTGATGTTTATCATGTTTTTCATCTTATTGCTTAGAACGACGGTAGAATAATAAGATGATCCCTCTTAAAATTTCGAGAACGTATTCCCCTAAGTGTGCACCGTTGCGAAGGTTCGTTGTCTCGAAGCACCACGTGATGATCGGGTGTGATAGATTCTAACGTTCGCATACAACGGGTGTAAGCCAGATTTACACACGCGAAACACCTAGGTTGACTTGACGAGCTTAGCATGTACAAGCATGACCTCGAATACAAGAGACCGAAAGGTCGAACATGAGTCGTATGGTTGAATACGACCAGCATGGAGTTGCTCACCATGATGACTAGTCCGTCTCACGTGATGATCGGACACGGGTTAGTCAACATGGATCATGTATCACTTAGATGACTAGAGGGATGTCGGTTTAAGTGGGAGTTCATACTTAATTTGATTAAATGAACTTAATTGTCATGAACTTAGTCTAAAAGTTGTCTTCATAAATATTGTAGATGTCCAACGTCAACCTCAATTTCAACGCATTCCTAGAGAAAAACAAGCTGAAAGATGATGGTAGCAACTATGCGGACTGGGTTCGCAACTTGAAGCTCATCCTTGAAGCAGCTAAAAAGGCTTATGTCCTTGATGCGCCGTAGGTGACCCTCCAGCTCCCGCAGCAGCCCAGGACATTCTGAATGTCTGGCAAACACGGAGTGATGACTACTCTCTGGTTAGGTGTGGCATGTTATACAATTTAGAAACTGGGCTCCAAAGGCGTTTTGAGCAACACGGGGCATATGAGATGTTCCAGGAGCTGAAGCTAGTTTTTCAAGCTCATGCCCGTGTCGAGAGATATGAAGTCTCCGACAAGTTCTTTAGCTGTAAGATGGAGGAGAACAGTTCTGTCAGTGAGCACATACTCAAAATGTCTGGGTTACACGGTTGTCTGACTTCACTTGGAGTCGAACTTCCGAATGATGCTATAATTGACAGAATCCTCCAGTCTCTCCCACCAAGCTACAAAGGCTTTGTGCTTAACTACAACATGCAAGGGATGGAGAAGACCATTCCCGAGTTTTACTCGATGCTCAAGTCTGCAGAAGTAGAAATCAAGAAAGAGCATCAAGTGTTGATGGTCAACAAGACCACTAGTTTCAAGAAAGGCAAGGGTAAGAAGAACTTCAAGAAAGACGGCAAAGCTGTTGCCGCGCCCGGTAAGCCAGATGCCGGGAAGAAGAAAAAGAACGGACCCAAGCCTGAGACTGAGTGCTTCTATTGCAAGGGAAAGGGTCACTGGAAGCGGAACTGCCCCAAATACTTAGCGGACAAGAAGGCCGGCAACGTTAAAGGTATATGTGATATACATGTTACTGATGTGTACCTTACCAGCGCTCGTAGTAGCTCCTGGGTATTTGATACCGGTGCTATTGCTCACATTTGCAACTCAAAGCAGGAACTGCGGAATAAGCGGAGACTGGCCAAGGACGAGGTGACGATGCGCGTCGGGAATGGTTCAAAGGTCGATGTGATCGCCGTCGGCATGCTACCTCTACATCTACCATCGGGATTAGTTTTAAACCTTAATAATTGTTATTTAGTACCAGCTTTAAGCATGAACATTGTATCAGGGTCTTGCTTAATGCAAGACGTCTACTCATTTAAGTCACAGAATAATGGTTGTTCTATTTATATGAGTGATATGTTTCATGGTCATGCTCCGCTGGTGAATGGTTTATTCTTGATGAATCTCGATCGTGATGTTACACATATTCATAGTGTGAGTACCAAAAGATGTAAAGTTGATAATGATAGTCCCACATACTTGTGGCACTGCCGCCTTGGTCATATCGGCGTTAAGCGCATGAAGAAGCTCCATACTGATGGACTGTTAGAGTCTCTTGACTTTGAATCATTTGACACATGCGAACCGTGCCTCATGGGCAAGATGACTAAGACTCCATTCTTAGGAATAATGGAGAGAGCAACCAACTTATTGGAAATAATACATACTAATGTGTGTGGTCCAATGAACGTTGAAGCTCGCGGTGGTTATCGTTATGTTCTCACTCTCACCGATGATTTGAGTAGGTATGGGTATATCTACTTGATGAAGCACAAATCCGAGACGTTTGAAAAGTTCAAGGAATTTCAGAGTGAGGTTGAGAATCAACGTGACAGAAAAATTAAATGTCTACGATCTGATCGTGGAGGAGAATATTTGAGTCACGAGTTTGGCACACACCTAAGGAAGTGTGGAATCGTTTCACAACTGACGCCGCCTGGCACACCGCAACGCAACGGAGTGTCTGAACGTCGTAATCGCACTTTATTAGATATGGTACGATATATGATGTCTCTTACCGACTTACCGCTATCATTTTGGGGATATGCATTAGAAACTGCAGCATTCACTTTAAATAGTGCACCGTCTAAATCCGTTGAGACGACACCGTATGAACTATGGTTTGGCAAGAAACCTAAGTTGTCGTTTCTTAAAGTTTGGGGCTACGATGCTTATGTGAAGAAACTTCAACCAGAAAAGCTCGAACCCAAAGCGGAGAAATGCGTATTCATAGGATACCCTAAGGAAACTATTGGGTATACCTTCTATCTTAGATCCGAAGGTAAAACCTTTGTTGCCAAGAACGGATCCTTTCTAGAGAAAGAGTTTCTCTCGAAAGAAGTAAGTGGGAGGAAGGTAGAACCTGATGAGGTAATTACACCCCCTCTCGAACAGGATAATAGCGCAGCGCGGGAAGCTGTTCTTGTGGCGCCTACACCGACTGAAGAGGAAGTTAATGATGATGATCATGAAGCTTCGGATCAAGTTACTACTGAACCGCGAAGGTCCACAAGGGCACGCTCCGCACGAGAGTGGTACGGCAACCCTGTGATGGAAATCATGTTGTTAGACAATGGTGAACCTTCGAACTATGAAGAAGCGATAGCGGGCCCGAATTCCAACAAATGGCTCGAGGCTATGAAATCCGAGATAGGATCCATGTATGAGAACAAAGTATGGACTTTGATGGACTTGCCCGATGACCGGAGAGCCATAGAAAATAAATGGATCTTCAAGAAGAAGACTGATGCAAACGGTAATGTAACCGTTTACAAAGCTCGACTTGTCGCAAAGGGTTTTCGACAAATTCAAGGAGTTGACTACGAAGAGACTTTCTCTCCCGTAGCTAAGCTGAAATCAGTCCGAATCATGTTAGCAATTGCCGCCTTTTATGATTATGAAATTTGGCAAATGGACGTCAAAACAGCGTTCCTTAACGGGAACCTTAAGGAAGAGTTGTATATGATGCAACCAGAAGGTTTTGTCGACCCTAAGGGTGCTAACAAAGTGTGCAAGCTCCAGCGCTCCATCTATGGGCTGGTGCAAGCATCTCGGAGTTGGAACATTCGCTTTAATGAGGTGATTAAAGCGTTTGGGTTCATACAGGATTACGGAGAAGCCTGTCTGTACAAGAAAGTGAGTGGGAGCTCTGTAGCTTTCCTCATACTGTATGTGGATGACATATTATTGATGGGGAATAATATAGAGATGTTGGAGAGCATAAAGGCCTATTTGAACAAGAGTTTTTCAATGAAGGACCTTGGGGAAGCTGCATACATATTAGGCATCAAGATCTATAGAGATAGATCAAGACGCCTCATAGGTCTTTCGCAAAGTACATACCTTGACAAGATATTGAAGAAGTTCAATATGGAAAACTCAAAGAAAGGGTTCTTGCCAGTTTTGCAAGGTATGAGATTGAGTAAGACTCAGTCGCCGACCACGGCAGCAGATAGAGAGAAGATGAGTTCTGTCCCTACGCTTCAGCCGTGGGCTCTCTAATGTATGCCATGCTGTGTACCAGACCTGATATAAACCTTGCCATAAGTTTGGTAGGGAGGTACCAAAGTGATCCCGGTATGGAACACTGGACAGCGGTCAAGAATATCCTTAAGTACCTGAAAAGGACTAAGGAAATGTTTCTCGTTTATGGAGGCGACGAAGAGCTCGTCGTAAAGGGTTACGTCGACGCTAGCTTCGACACAGATCCGAATGACTCAAAGTCACAAACCGGATACGTATATGTGTTGAATGGTGGGGCAGTGAGCTGGTGCAGCAGCAAGCCAGAAGTCGTGGCAGCATCTACATGTGAGGCGGAGTACATAGCTGCTTCAGAAGCGGCTCATGAAGGAATTTGGATGAAGGAGCTTATCACCGACCTTGGAGTGGTTCCAAGCGTGTCGGGTCCTATGACACTCTTCTGTGATAACACTGGAGCCATTGCCATAGCCAAGGAGCCCAGGTTTCACCGAAATACGAAGCACATCAAACGCCGCTACAACTCCATCCAGGATCATGTCCAGAGTGGAGTGATAGATATTTGTAAAGTACACATGGATCTGAATATTGCAGACCCGTTGACTAAACCTGTTCCACGATCAAAACATGATCAACACCATAATGCTATGGGTGTTCGATACATCACAATGTAACTAGATTATTGACTCTAGTGCAAGTGGGAGACTGTTGGAAATATGCCCTAGAGGCAATAATAAAATGGTTATTATCATATTTCCTTGTTCATGATAATCGTCTATTGTTCATGCTGTAATTGTATTAACAGGAAACAGTAATACATGCGTGGATAAATAGATCACAATGTGTCCCTAGCAAGCCTCTAGTTGGCTAGCTCGTTAGTCAATAGATGATCATGGTTTCCTGATCATGGGCATTAGATGTCATTGATAACGGGATCACATCATTGGGAGAATGATGTGATGGACAAGACCCAATCCTAAGCCTAGCACTAGATCGTATTGTTCGTATGCTAAAGCTTTTCTAATGTCAAGTATCGTTTCCTTCGACCGTGAGATTGTGCAACTCCCGGATGCCGTAGGAGTGCTTTGGGTGTATCAAACGTCACAACGTAACTGGGTGACTATAAAGGTGCACTACGGGTACCTCCAAAAGTGTCTGTTTGGTTGGTACGAATCGAGATCGGGATTTGTCACTCCGTGTGACGGAGGGGTATCTCTGGGCCCACTCGGTAGAACATCATCATGAGCTCAATGTGACTAAGGAGTTAGTCACACGATGACGTGCTACGGAACAAGTAAAGATACTTACCAGTAACGAGATTGAACAAGGTATAGGTATACCGACGATCGAATCTCGGGCAAGTTCTATACCGACAGACAAAGGGAATCGTATACGGGATTGATTGAATCCTTGACATCGTGGTTCATCCGATGAGATCATCGTGGAGCTAGTGGGAGACACCGTTGATATCCAGACCCCGCCGATGGTTATTGGCCAGAGAGGTGTCTCGGTCATGTCTGCCTGTCTCCCGAACCCGTAGGGTCTACACACTTAAGGTTCGATGACGCTGGGGTTATAGGGAATTATTATACGAGGTTACCGAAATTTGTTCGGAGTCCCGGATGGGGTCCCGGACGTCACGAGGAGCTCCGGAATGGTCCGGAGGTAAAGATTGATATATAGGACGGATGGTTTTGGACACCGGAAGTGTTTCGGGCGTCATCGGTAATGTACCGGGACCACCGGGACCATCGGAGGTGGCCCCGGGGGACCACCGAAGGGGGGCAACGACCCCGGGAGGCTAGATGGGCTAAGTGGGGAAGGGAACCAGCCCCTAGGTGGGCTGGTGCGCCCCCACCCAGACCATGCGCACCAGAGAAGGGGGGAAGGGGGAAACCCTAGGCGCAGATGAGGCCCAAGGCCCACCTAGGATGCGCCCCCGTTTCCCTGCCCTGGCCGCCGCCCCCCTCCCATCTGGTGGCTGCCGCACCACCTAGGCGGGAACCCTAGGGGTGGCGCACCCCCTCCCCCTCCTCCTATAAATATAGAGGGGTTTTGGCCATTGAGACACACGGTTTTCCCTCTCTCTCGGCGCAGCCCTGCCCCTCTTCCTCCTCCTCTGTGCCGATGTTTGGCGAAGCCCTGCCGGGAGACCTCGTCTCTCCATCGACACCACGCCGTCGTGCTGCTGGAGTTCTTCCCCAACCTCTCCCTCTTCCTTGCTGGATCAAGGTGCGGGAGACGTCACCGGGCTGCACGTGTGTTGAACGCGGAGGTGCCGTAGTTCGGCACTAGATCGGAATCGCTGCGAGTACGACTCCATCAACCGCGTTCTAGCAACGCTTCTGCTTAGCGATCTTCAAAGGTATGAAGATGCTCTTACCCCTCTCTCGTTGCTGGTCTCTCCATAGGAACATCTGAATATGCGTAGGAAAATTTTGAATTTATGCTACATTACCCAACATTATGTACCTCATGGAGAAGAAGGACGCTAAGCCTAGGCTGATCGGATGGGTTCTCCTGCTACAGGAATTTGATTTGCACGCCGTTTACCGAAAGGGTGCTGATAACCCTATAGCAGATAACTTGTCTAGGCTAGAGAATGTCCTTGATGACCCACTACCTATTGATGATAGCTTTCCTGATGAGCAATTAAATGTCATCCGCACTTCACATAGTGCATCGTGGTATGCCGATTATGCAAACTATATCGTAGCCAAATACATACCACCCAGTTTCACCTATCAGCAAAAGAAGAAATTCTTCTTTGATTTGAGACACTACTTTTGGGATGATCCTCACCTTTATAAGGAAGGAGTAGATTGTGTTATTAGACGTTGTGTGCCTGAACATGAACAGGGACATATCGTGTAGAAGTGTCATTCCGAAGCCTACGGAGGACACCATGTTGGAGATAGAACTGCCCATAAGGTATTGCAATCAGGTTTCTATCGGCCCACTCTCTTCAAGGATTCCCGTAAGTTTGTATTGTCTTGTGACGAATGCCAAAGGACAGGGAAAATCAGTAAGCGTCAAGAGATGCCTATGAACTATTCACTTGTCATTGAACCATTTGATGTCTAGGTCTTTGATTATATGGGACCCTTCCCGAGTTCCAATGGGTACACTCACATCTTAGTTGCTGTGGATTACGTTACTAAGTGGGTAGAAGCTATCCCCACTAAAAATGCTGATCACCACACCTCTATTAAGATGCTTAAAGAAGTCATATTCCCAAGATTTGGAGTCCCTAGATACTTGATGACTGATGGCGGTTCACACTTCATTCATGGTGTTTTCCGCAAGATGCTAGCTAAGTATGATGTCAACCATAGAGTTGCATCTCCTTATCATCCTCAGTCTAGTGGTCAAGTGGAGTTGAGTAATAGGGAGATCAAGTTGATCCTACAAAAGACCGTCAATAGATCTCGAAAGAACTGGTCTAGCAAACTTGACGATGCACTATGGGCTTATAAGACTGCTTATAAGAATCCCATGGGCATGTCACCGTATAAAATGGTTTACGGTAAGGCCTGTCATTTACCTCTTGAGCTGGAACACAAAGCTTATTGGGCAATCAAAGAGCTGAACTTTGATTTCAAACTTACCGGTGAGAAGCGGTTGTTTGATATCAGCTCGTTAGATGAATCGAGAGCCCAGGCATATGAGAATGCCAGGTTGTTCAAGGAAAAGGTTAAGAGATGGCACAACAAACGAATACAGAAACGAGAGTTCAACGTAGGTGATTATGTCTTGCTATACAATTCTCGTTTGAGATTCTTTGCAGGCAAGCTTCTCTCTAAATGGGAAGGTCCCTATGTTGTCGAGGAAGTATATCGTTCCGGTGCCATCAAAATCAATAACACGGAAGGAAATTTTCCTAGAGTGGTAAATGGGCAAAGAATCAAGCATTACATCTCTGGTACTCCCATAAATGTTGAGACCAATATCATCAATGTCATAACTCCACAGGAGAACATAAGGGATGTTTATCAGCCTGTTTCAGACCATGAAAACGAAGATGTATCTGTTTCGGCAAGAAATTGGACTCCGATACTTTTCCAATAGGAAATTTCCTCCGTTTTGGAACTTTTGGAAAATTAGAAAAATAAAAAGCAGTCGGAGAGCGAACGAGGCGGCCATAAGCCCTGCCACCGCCTCCTACCACCCTGGTGGCGGAGGGCAAGCTTGTGGACACCTCGTGTGCCTCCCGGACTCCGTTTTCTTGCAGAGGACTCCTTCTGGCCCAGAAAAAAATCAATATATAGTCACCCAAAGGTTTTGATCTCCGTATCGCGTAGTTTTCCTCTGTTTTCATTTCGAGCTTGTTATCTGCCGCAGATTTAGGTCAAGATGTCTTCTCAAGATCCAGAAGAAGAGATCTATGTAGCCGATGATCGTGCTAACTCTAGGATTAATGGGGACTTGGAACCATATGGCTGGACCACTGATGAGGAAGAGGACTATGAGCCCAAAGGGAAGGAGCAAACAACTTCCGATGAAGAGGAGGCTCCTCAACCTCAACCTGCAAACACCCATGTGGAGTTCAAGAGCACTTATGCTTTATTGTTGTTCACTTTACCCTTGAGGTAAATGGTTGGGAGGCAAAACTATAAGCCCCTATCTTCCTCTGTGTCCAGCTGAAACTTTGACAGCATGAGTACCACGTGAGTTGTAACAATTGTGGAAAACGAAAGAGATGATTGAGTATGTGGGTTTGCCTTACAAGCTCTTATTTGACTCTTTCTGATGTTGTGATAAATTGCAATTGCTTCAATGACTATGGACTATTGTTGGTTACTTCTCGGTAAGGTGTTTGCTTCATGCTTTGCTTTGTGAAGGAATTGTTACTTTCCCATAAGAGTCTTTATGATGTATTGTTGTCCTATGTGTGATCATGATGCCCTCATGTCCGTATTATGTTTTATCGACACCTTTGTCCCTCAACATGTGGACATGTTTATGGAACTTGGTTTTTGCTTGAGGACAAGCGAGGTCTAAGCTTGGGGGAGTTGATACGTCCATTTTGCATCACGCTTTCATGTTGATATTTATTGCTTTTTGGGCTGTTATATTACTTGTGGTACCATATTTATGCCTTTTCTCTCTTATTTTGCAAGGTTTATTTGAAGAGGGAGAATTCAGGCAGCTGGAATTCTGGACTGGAAAAGGAGAAAATCCTAGTCCACTATTCTGCACATCTCCAAATGCCCTGAAAATTTACGTGGAATTTTTCGGGAATATATAAAAAGTACTGGGCGAAAGAACTACCGGAGGGGGGCCACCAGGGCTCCACAAGCTTGCCCACCGCCACCACCCCCC
Source organism: Hordeum vulgare subsp. vulgare (assembly GCF_904849725.1). Classification (NCBI taxonomy): domain Eukaryota; kingdom Viridiplantae; phylum Streptophyta; class Magnoliopsida; order Poales; family Poaceae; genus Hordeum; species Hordeum vulgare. The sequence goes on from NC_058524.1 coordinate 199,028,279, forward strand.
TGGTGGCGCAGGGCAGGCTTGTGGGCTGCCTGATGGCCCACTAGCCCCCCTCTTTTTCTATATGAAGCATCTTGGTCCAGAAAAAATCAATCGGGAGCTTTTTCGTGGTTTCGCCGCCGCCACGAGGCGAAACTTGAGCAGATCCAATCTAGAGCTCCGGCGGGACGATCCTGCCGGAGAAACTTCCCTCCCGGAGGGGGAAATCATCGCCATCTTCATCACCAACACTCCTCTCGTCGGAGGGGAGGCATCTTCACCAACATCTTCATCAACACCATCTCCTCTCCAATCCCTAGTTCATCTCTTGTAACCAATCTTCGTCTCGCGACTCCGATTGGTACTTGTAAGGTTGCTAGTAGTGTTGATTACTCTTTGTAGTTGATGCTAGTTGGATTACTTGGTGGAAGATTTTATGTTCAGATCCTTGATGCTATTCATTACACCTCTGGTCATGATTATGATTATGTCTTGTGAGTAGTTACTTTTGTTCCTAAGGACATGGGATAAGTCATGCTGATAATAGTCATGTGAATTTGATATTCGTTCAGTATTTTGATATGTTGTATGTTGTCTTTTCCTCTAGTGGTGTTATGTGAATGTCGACTACATAACACTTCACCATATTTGGGCCTAGAGGAAGGCATTGGGAAGTAGTAAGTAGATAATGGGTTGCTGGAGTGACACAAGCTTAAACCCCAGTCTATGCGTTGCTTCGTGAGGGGCTAATTTGGATCCACTAGTTTAATGCTATGGTTAGACTTTGTCTTAATTCTTCTTTTGTAGTTGCGGATTCTTGCGAGAGAGGTTAATCATAAGTGGGATGCTTGTACAAGTAAGGGCAGTACCCAAGCGCCGGTCCACCCACATATCAAACTATCGAAGTAACGAACGCGAATCATATGAACATGATGAAACTAGCATGACAGAAATTCCTGTGTGTCCTCGGGAGCGTTTTTCCTCCTATAAGACTTTGTTCAGGGTTGTCCCTTGCTACAAAAGGGATTGTGCCACTTGCTGCACCGTTGCTACTACTTGTTACTTGTTACTCTTTGCTTGCTACGTTTCACCTCGCTACACAATCACTTGTTACCGCTACTTTCAGTGCCTGAAGTTATTACCTTGCTGAAATCCATTTATCAGAGCCTTCTTCTCCTCGTTGGGTTCGACACTCTTACTTATCGAAAGGACTACGATTGATCCCATATACTTGTGGGTCATCAGTTACTCATTTAAGTCAGAGAATAATGGTTGTTCTATTTTTTTGAGTAATATCTTTTATGGTCATGCACCCAATGTGAGAGGTTTGTTCATATTGAATCTTGACTATGATGACACACATATACATAACATTGATACCAAAAGATGTAGAGTTAACAATGATAGCGCCACGTTTTTGTGGCACTGCCGCTTAGGCCATATTGGTGTAAAGCGCATGAAGAAACTCCATACCGATGGGCTTTTGGAGTCACTTGATTTTGAATCACTTGACACGTGCAAACCATGCCTCATGGGCAAGATGACTAAGACTCCATTCTCTGGAACAATGGAGCATGCAAGTGACTTATTGGAGATCATACACACTGATGTGTGCGGTCCAATGAGTGTGGAGGCGCATGGCGGATATCGTTATTTTCTCACCTTCAATCACGATTTGAGTAGGTATGGATATATCTACTTGATGAAGCACAAGTCTAAAACGTTTGAGAAGTTCAAGCAATTTCAGAGTGAAGTCGAAAATCATCGTAATAAGAAGATCAAGTTCATGCGTTCTGATCGAGGGGGCGAATATCTGAGTTTCGAATTTGGTGCTCACTTAAGACAATATGGAACCGTTTCACAGTTAACACCGCTTGGAACACCACACCGTAATGGTGTGTCCGAACGTCGTAATCGTACTTTGTTTGATATGGTGTGATCTATGATGTCTCTTACTGATTTGCCGTTATCATTTTGGGGTTATGCATTAGAGACAGCTGGATTCACTTTAAATAGGGCACCGTCAAAATCCATTGAGACAACACCATATGAGCTATGGTATGGCAAGAGGCCAAAGTTGTCGTTTCTTAAAGTTTGGGGATGTGATGCTTATGTCAAAAAGCTTCAGCCTGAAAAGCTGGAACCCAAAGCGGAAAGTGCGTCTTCATAAGTTACCCAAAGGAGACAGTTGGGTACACCTTCTATCTCAGATCCGAGGGCAAAGTGTTTGTTGCTAAGAACGAAGCTTTTCTTGAGAAGGAGTTTCTCTCGAAAGAATTGAGTGGGAAGAAGATAGAACTTGATGAGGTTGTAGAACCTCTAGTCCCTCTAGATGGTGGCGCAGGGCAGGGGGAAACCTCTGTCGAAGCGACACTGGTTGAGGAGGAAGCTAATGATGATGATCATGAAGCTACGGATCAAGTTACTGTCGGACCTCGCAGGTCGACAAGATCACGTACTGCTCATGAGTGGTACGGTAATCCTGTCCTATCAATCATGTTGTTAGACAACAATGAACCTCCAAATTATGAAGAAGCAATGGTGGGCCTGGATTCCAACAAATGGCTGAAGTCCATGAAGTCCGAGATAGGATCTATGTATGAAAACAAAGTGTGGACTTTTGAAGTATTACCTGAAGGTTGCAAGGCTATTCAGAACAAATGGATCTTTAAGAAGAAGACGGACGCGGACGGTAATGTCACCGTTTATAAAGCTCGAATTGTGGCAAAGGGTTTTTCGCAAGTTCAAGGGGTTGACTACGATGAGACGTTCTCACCGGTAGCGATGCTTAAGTCTTTCCGAATCATGTAAGCAATAGCTGCATTTTTCGATTATGAAATCTGGCAAATGGATGTCAAAACGGCGTTCCTTCACGGTTTTCTTAAGGAAGAGTTGTATATGATGCAACCCGAAGGTTTTGTCGATCCAAAGAATGCTAACAAAGTATGCAAGCTCCAGCGATCCATTTATGGACTGGTGCAAGCATGTCGGAGTTGGAATAAGCGCTTTGATGAGGTGATCAAAGCATTTGGGTTTATTGTGACAGCCCGATGCCGACGTTCCACAAGATTCCCCCTTATTTCCGTTTACGTCGTGTGATTAGTTTTATTTGTTGCATCATCATGTAGATTGCATCGTCGCATCATGCATGGCATCTTGCATCATCGGTCGCGTGTGGTGTTTTGAGTGTGTGTGCTTCAAGTGCTCTCGGCGTCTTTGCGTGCGATAGGAACTCCCCCTCTCCCCTCTTATTTCATTTTTGCGATTTGCTAAAGTTTCCCGTTTTAAACCCCCTATTTAAAAGGGTTCGTCTTCTTCTTTTCAATAAAAGTCATTTTATTAAATGTGGGGACAACCCCTTGGGTTTCCTTTATTTTTTTCCTTTGTTTATTTTCTAAAACAGACTCTTTTCTTTTCTCCTTTAAAGAGCCTTTATTTTATACTTTAAATAAAAGGGGTTTGGTTTTAATCTTTTGTAAGAAAAGGGTTTTATTTTATTCTCTTGTTAAAAGAGTTTTATTTTAATTCTTAAAAGGGTTTCATTTTTATTTGTTTAAAAATGCCCAAGCTATTTTATAGATGGGGTATTTTTTTTCAAAGGAGTCAACATCATTTATTTTTATTTTTGTTTAAACCTATTTCTTTGTTTGTTTGAGTTGCTGTTTTTTTAAAGGAAAAAAACCAAAGGGGGAGGACCCCAGGCCAAGGCCGAGCCGGCCAAGGCCCAAGGCCTCCCCTGCCCTAGCGAGCCCCTGTTCCTCCCGCAGCCCTAGCGCGCTCCCCTCTCCTCCCGTGCGTCGTCCTCCCTCTTTCCCCATGGCCTCGCACACCTCTCTATCCTCCCCCGCCGCCAGCTCCTCCCTCTGCCCCAGCCCCGCGTGAGCCCTCGCCGCCGCTGTGCCTCGGCCCTGCGCGCAGACCCAGGATGCCGCCACCAGCCCCAGGCCCGAGCCGCACCACCCCGCCTTGGCCGCCAAGCCCCCGCGCGCCGCTTCTTCCCCCGCTGGTTGCCGGAGCCGTGCTCTCCTCGCCTCCCCGCGCCGGTAGCTCGCCCGTCGTCCCGAGCTGGCCGCTTGCAGGTTCCCCGTTCCTCGCCGTGTTGCCTCCTCAGGTGCTCGCCGTGCCGCCGTGCCCGCCATGGCCTGCTCCACGCCGGTCGCCGTGCCCTGCCGGCCTCGCCTCCAGGCCGCCCCTCCCCCTCGCCTCGCCTCGTTCCCCGCCGAGCTCGCTGTTCCTGCGAGCCTGACGTGCTCTGCCTGCTGCCGTGTGTTGTTGCCGTGTGCTGAGCTGTTGCCCTGGTTGCTATTGCTATCGCGCATGTTGCTGCTAAGCTTGCCTGCCGCTTTGCTGTTGTCGCGATGATGGAGCTGCTGCCCTAGTTGCTGGCGATTGCTGTTGCTGCCGAGCTAGCTTGCCGTGCTTAGCTGCTGCTTGCATGATGTCGCTGGCTGTAGCCATTAGCTGTTAGCTGCTATTGCTAGTAGGTAGCCGCTTGCTGTAGTGCTGCTGATGCTGTCGTTGTTGCTTGATGTGGCCTGCTGACGATGCCTGCTTGCGTTGCGTTGCTTGTTGCTTCCTGTTGTGCTGTCGCCGCTTGCTGCTACCGACTGCTGTGTTTGCTGTTGCTGTAGGTTGCTAGCCGATGTTGTTAGTTGCTTAGGTGCTAGCTATTGCTTATGCTGCCGCTTGCCGTCGCCGCTTGCTGTTGCTATTGTTGTAGATGCTAGTTGCTGCTGTAGCTCGTTGCCTAATGCTGTTGCTAGCTGATGCTTGCTGCCGATGCTAGTTGCTGTAGCTTATCGCGTAAGCTGCTATTTGTTGCTGCTTGCTGTGGTGTGCCTCGCCCTATCGCCTTTCGTTTAACGTCGCCGAAGACCACGTGCTCCATCCCCGCCACCTTGGGTCGTCGACGAGTTCGCGAGTACCACGATGTCCTCAACGACCCCCGAAACGTGTTCGACTTCCGACGCTGAAGACCGTGAACCACGACGTCGAACGAACGACTACCATCGACGAGACCCGAGTACCTCGACTTCCACGACGACCACTACTTCCACGACGACCACGATGACAACTACTTCCTCGACGACCTTTATACTCCTTCACCTTCACCGAACCGCTCCGGTATGCACGCTTTGAAGGTATACCGATGAGACGTGTCGTGTACCGAACACATATGATGTATGAGTTGAATATATGTATGCACCGTATGTTGCCCGTTGCATGTGTACTTCTTTTGTTGTGCCTCGACACATGGGAACCCGGTAACCGGGATCACCCCATTCCTTATTTAGTGTTCCCGCACACGCTCTCTATTCGTTGGCACGTTATCTCGATGAGTTATCGGGATTGGAACGTTGTCGTGGCATCGTTTCCGTTTTGCTGCCTTGGTTCGTTTTCGCTCGCCGTGGCGACACCTATTTCTTTCCCTTCTTGCCCGTGTTCTGAACTCGCATGCATGACGCATTCATGGCATATACATCTTGTGTTACATGTTCTTGTGCCGTAGCTCCGTTCTATGTTCCGCGAGTTAAACCGTCTAGGATGCCATGTAGGATCACCGCTTCACCCCTTGCCATGTTAACAACAATTTAATATTGTCGTGTAAATTAAAGGGAGTGAATTAAATAATTAAACGTGGAGTTTTGTCGATATGCAACCCGTTGCATATCGAGCTTCATTTAATGTGTAGTGTTTGCGTGAGGTGTTTTGCCATGCCATCCCTTGCATGTTGACCTGATCATGCATCATAGTAGGTTGTGCATCGTGTGGTGAATATCTGTGTTGATGTTTTTTTCCGGTTTGTTCCGTCTCGATAGAGTTCCACAAGCGTGTCGGAATGTGAGGACCCGTTCGACTACGTTGGTTCGCCGACTCCGTGGATTTGTTCTTCTTCCAAGCGGGATCTCAGGCAAAATGACCATTTCTCCAGATACCATTACTATCATTGCCATGCTAGTTTATCGCTTCTATCATTTATGTCTCGTTGCCTACCACTTCTTAAATATCAGCCTCTCAACAATGCCATGATTACCTTCAACCTATTCGACCTAGCAAACCACTGATTGGCCATGTTACCGCTTGCTTATCCATGTTGTTAGCGTTGCTAGTTGCAGGTGCAGTTGCCTCCATGTGAAAACATGGGTTCCCTGTCATATCACCATATTAATGCTATTTAATTTAATGGACCTATATACTTGGTAAAAGGTGGAAGGCTCGGCCTTTCTAGCCTCGTGTTTTGTTCCACCTTTGCCCCCTTAGTTTCGGCTACCGGTGTTATGTTCCATAAATGAGCGCTCCTAACATGATCGGGGTTGTTATGGGGACCCCCTTGATAATTCGTTTTAGATTAAAGATGGCCTGGCAAGGTCCAACTTTGGTACTACATTTGCCTAATTACTAATGAACTGCATAGGGAGTAATTAACCCGAGGAAAATTTAATCAACCCCCGGGCGAGTGCTCTTCATGAGTGTTGGTCCAACCCAGAGCACTGTGCGGGGCCAACCTAGGGCAAGTTGGGTGATTTCTATCAGGCCATCGTACGCGTGGCTTATCCGTCGTGTCCTGAGAACGAGGTACGCGACTCCTATCGGGATCGTTGACACGTCGGGTGGCCTTTCTGGATTAGTTTTATCTTTGACGAAATATCTTGTGCATCAGGATTCCGGTGCTGCTTTGGGTAATCTCAGAGTTGAGGTTTTCCACTAGGGAATTCGACGAGATCACGAGCTTCGTGATTGAGGATTTCTATGCGGCTTGTGGTAATTTGTGATGGACTAGTTGGAGCACCCTTGCAGGGTTAAATCTTTTCGGAAAGCCGTGCCCACAGTTATGTGGCAATGTGGAAACTTTGTTTAACACTGGTTCTAGATAACTTGAAGTTAACTTAATTAAAACTTGCCAAATGTGTGCGTAACCGTGACTGTCTCTTTCATGAGTTCCTTCTCCGATCGAGGACACGGTGGGGTTATGTCTGACATAGGTAGGTGTTCAGGATCATTCATTTGATCATCAGTAGATCACGTCCGTTATGCGTAGATCTTCCCCCTCTTATTTCTTGTACTCGTAAGTTTAGCCACCTCATATATGCTTAGCCGCTGCTACAACCTCACCACTTAACCATACCTCACCCATTAAGCTTTGCTAGTCTTGATACCTTTGGAAATTAGATTGCTGAGTCCCCTGTGGCTCACAGATTACTACAATACCAGTTGCAGGTACATGTAAAGGTCACTCGACGCGAGCGCGTTGATTTTTCATTTGGAGTTGCTTCTTCTTCTTCTTCTTCATCGATCTAGGATGGGTTCCAGGCCGGCAGCCTGGGATAGCAAGGATGGACGTCGTTCTTCTTTTGTCGTTTGTTTTCGTCCCTAGTCGGACCCTGCTCTTACTCTTGATGAATATGTAATGTACTTTTGTGACTCTGATGTAGCTTGTGGCGAGTGTAAGCCAATTATATATATATATATATATAGATATATATATATATCTTCTTTTCAGTACATGTACTTGTAACGATATCCATTCTTGCGACACGACGAGATGCGCTTATATCCCTGACGAGGCCTTCGTGCCAAATTGAGGATAGGGTCGCATCTTGGGCGTGACATTTATACAAGTTGTTGGAGAATCTTGTATTTACAAGAAAGTGAGTGGGAGCTCTGTGGCATTTCTAGTATTATATGTGGATGACATATTACTGATTGGAAACAATGTGGAGTTTTTAGAGAGCATAAAAGATTACTTGAACAAATGTTTTCAATGAAGGACCTAGGAGAAGCTGCTTACATATTAGGCATTAAGATCTATACGGATAGATCGAGACGCCTGATAGGACTTTCACAAAGCACATACCTTGATAAAGTTTTGAAGAAGTTCAAAATGGAGCAGTCCAAGAAGGGGTTCTTGCCAGTATTACAAGGTATAAAGTTGAGTAAGACTCAGTGTCCAGTAACTGCAGAAGATAGAGAAAAGATGAGTACGGCCCCCTATGCTACAGCCATAGGGTCTATCATGTATGCAATGCTGTGCACTAGAAAAGACGTCAGCCTGGACATAAGTATGGCAGGCAAGATTCAAAGTAATCCAGGAGTGGATCACTGGACGGCGGTCAAGAATATTTTGAAGTACCTGAAAAGGACTAAGGAAATGTTTCTCGTTTATGGAGGTGATGAAGAGCTTGTCATAAAGGGTTACGTCGATGCAAGCTTTGACACTGATCCAGATGACTCTAAGTCTCAAATCGGATACGTATTTATTCTTAATGGGGGTGCGGTAAGCTGGTGCAGTTCCAAGCAAGGCGTCGTACCAGATTCTACATGTGATGCGGAGTACATGGTTGCCTCGGAGGCAGCTAAGGAGGGTGTCTGGATGAAGCAGTTCATGACGGATCTTGGAGTTGTGTCGAGCACACTAAATCCAATAACTCTGTTCTGTGACAACACTAGTGCCATTGCTTTAGCAAAGGAACCAAGGTTTGACAAGAAGACCACACACATCAAACGACGCTTCAACCTCATCCGCGACTACGTCGAAGGAGAGGACATAAATATTTGCAAAGTGCACACAGATCTGAATGTAGCGGATCCGCTGACTAAACCTCTTCCACGAGCGAAGCATGATCAACACTAGAACTGTATGGGTGTTAGATTCATTCCAACGTAAATCGCATAGCAATGTGAGACTAGATTATTGACTCTAGTGCAAGTGGGATACTGTTGGAAATATGCCCTAGAGGCAATGATAAAATAGTTATTATTATATTTCCTGTTTCAAGATAATCGTTTATTATCCATACTATAATTGTATTGAATGAAAGCATAGATGCATGTGTGGATACATAGACAAAACAATGTCCCTAGTAAGCCTCTAGTTGGCTAGCCAGTTGATCAAGGATGGTTAAGGTTTTCTGACCATATGCAAGTGTTGTCACTTGATAACTGGATCACATCATTAGGAGAATGATGTGATGGACAAGACCCAAATTATAAACGTAGCATGTGATCGTGTCATTTTGTTGCTACTGTTTTCTGCGTGTCAAGTAGTCATTCCTATGACCATGGGATCATGTAACTCACTGAAACCGGAGGAATAACTTGTGTGTATCAAACGTCGCAATGTTACTGGGTGACTATAAAGGTGCTCTACACGTATCTACGAAGGTGTCCGTTGAGTTGGCATGGATCAAGATCGGGATTTGTCACTCCGTGTGACAGAGAGGTATCTCGGGGCCCACTAGGTAATACAACATCACGTATAAGCCTTGCAAGCAATGTGACTCAAGTGTAAGTCACGGGATCTTGTATTACAGAATGAGTAAAGAGACTTGCCGGTAACGAGATTGAAATAGCTATAGAGATACGGACGATCAAATCTCGGGCAAGTAACATACCGAAGGACAAAGGGAATATTATACGGGATTATATGAATCCTTGGCACAGAGGTTCAACCAATAAGATCTTCGTAGAATATGTAGGATCCAATATGGACATCCAGGTCCCGCTATTGTATATTGGCCGAGGAGTGTCTCGGGTCATGTCTGCATAGTTCTCGAACCCACACGGTCTGCACACTTAAGGTTCGGTGACATTTTAGTATAGTTGAGTTATATGTGTTAGTGACCAAATGTTGTTCGGAGTCTCGAATGAGATCACGGACGTCAAGAGGGTTTCAGGAATGGTCTGGAAACAAAGATTGATATATAGGATGGTTTCATTTGGTCACCGGAAAGATTTCGGGCATTACCGACAGTGTACCGGGAGTGACGAATGGGTTCCGGGTATTCACCGGGAGGTTTCCACCCACCCGGGAGTGAGCCCAATAGCACTAGGGTGGCGCACCATCCCTTAGTGGGCTGGTGAGGCTCGCCAAAGTGGGCTATGGCGCCATAAGGAGAAAAAACCAAAGGAAAGAAAAAAAGGAAAGAGGGAGGTGGGAAGGAAGGAGTGTACTCCTTCCCCCAAACCGAATTGGGGTGGGAGTCCACCTCCTCCTCTCGTCTGGCACCCTTGGGAATCCCTTGAGCCCCAAGTCTAGCCCCTCCCCTCCTCCTATATATATTGGTGGTTTTAGGGCTTTTCAGACACAACTTTGCCACGTGCAACTCCAACCTATACCACGTAGTTCTTCCTCTAGATCGGATTTGTGCGGAGCTCGGGCAGACCCATGCAGGAGTAGATCATCACCATCACCGGCGCGCCGTCACGCTGGCGGGGAACTCATGTACTTCCCCGTCTCTCTTGTTGGATCAAGAAGGCGGAGATCGTCATCGAGTTGTACGTGTGTTGAACGCGGAGGTGCCGTCCGTTCGACGCTTGATCGGAACGGATCGTGGGATGACGGTGATTTGAATCGGGTTTCTTAACGCTTCCCGCTTAGCGATCTACAAGGGTATGTGGATCCAATCTCCCTCTCGTAGATGAACATCACCATGATAGGTCTTCGTGTGCATAGGAATTTTTTTGTTCCCCATGCAACGTTCACCAACAGAACCTAATCCGTAGAGGTGCCGAAATCAAATAAATGAGCTGCTAATGAGGCATGGATATAAATCCGTAGAAGAGAGCCTGGTAGTAAACGTGGGAATTTTTTAGAAAACCGGGTCTAAAGGTTCGGTTATTACTTTGGGTTTGATTGGTTTAGGTTTTATTGGGCTGAGCTTTTTTAAATTTGGTTTTGGTTTGGGTATGTGGAGAAACCAGTTTGGGTATAGTTGGTTATGGGTTTAAACAGCTTGGTTATAATTTTTTATAAACTATCGGTCCAAACCGGTTTCTAGGCATTGGTTATGTGCAATAACCAACGATGACCGAAAACGAATATCTTTGATCCGCATGCATGTTGTAATGCACTATATAATTATGTATTATGAGGAAATACCACATGAAAATCGGAAGTATTTGCTTGTGCTTTGGCTAAGCAATTTTGTTTTAATACACTTGTTAGTGAGCTATTCAAACGTGCACATTTTTTGCCTTTTGCTATGTGTTGACTTTTTCTCAAGGATAACTTTGTTCTCAAACTGTTGTAGATGCATTTATGCCTTTTCTATCTCATTTGCTTCTTAACTTGTTCATTTGTGCAATTATATGTACATTAAAGCAAACCCATAGTTATGTATTGGTTTTAAACCCACGGTTATGTATTGGGTTTAAGTTGGTTCGGGTGGAAAAAATAATGGGTTTAGTTTTGGTTGGGCTGAAAATGACATCAAATGGGTATGGTTTAAGTATGGTTTGAGAGATAAATGTATGGATATGGTTTAAGTATGGTTCAAGTATGAAACCATTCTTAGCTTTACCTGGTAGCATGATTTTGGGAGAGTGCGACCCATTAGCCGGTCTAACGCCATCTCAGAGAATTGGGATGGTGTGAGAGCGTGACAAAAGAGCATTCAAGAGGTCAACATATTCAACAGTGGCGGCCGACCCAATGCCCCTTGAATGTCCAGGATCCAAGCGCGATCATGTAGCCCAACAGTAATAGAGTATGGATCTAAAAAAATCAGTAACAGAGTATGTGTGCCTGCGGCAACAGGAAACGAGGGCGAGGACCAAAGGGGCAATTTCGGTTAGGTTGTCCTCCAAGCCAACGGTCGGTCCAGAAGAGTCCAAGAGGTGGAAGCATTGAATATGGCTCGCAACTCCGGATCTAAGGATATGCGGCCAATTTTTGTTATAACCTTTAGGGCAAACAAAATACAGATCTGACCTTCGTTTCAAAAAAATTGCAAATCTGACCTCTTTACGTGACGCCAACGTCCCTCGCATCTGGTTGCACTAGAGACCTGGTGGTGGCCCGCTCGATCTGCCCCCCATTGACCAGATGACGTGGCAAAGGGGCCAGACGCCAGGGGCCACGACGTTTGGCCAGACCCAAATGCCAGGAACCCTAGCGTCTGGCTCGGGTTGGTTAAGTAACTCCCTGGCCCGACCCACCCACTGTTGGGGAACGTTGCATGGGAAACAAAAAATTTCCTACGCACACGAAGATCTATCATGGTGATGTTCATCTACGAGAGGAGATCAGATCCACATACCCTTGTAGATCGCTAAGCGGGAAGCGTTAAGAAACGCGGTTGATGTAGTGGTACACCTTCGTGATTCAAATCACCGTCGTCCCACGATACGTCCCACGATATGTTCCGATCTAGCGCCAAACGGACGGCACCTCCGTGTTCAGCACACGTACATCTCAATGACGATCTCGGCCTTCTTGATCCAACAAGAGAGACAAAGAAGTAGATGAGTTCTCCAGCAGCGTGACAGCGCTCCGGTGGTGGTGATGATTGATACGTCTCCAACGTATCTATAATTTTTGATGGTTCCATGCTATTATCTTGTCAACTTTGGATGCTTTATATGCATGAATATGCTATTTTATATCTTTTTTGGGACTAACCTATTAACTCAGTGCCAAGTGCCAGTTTCTGTTTTTTCCGTGTTTTTGACCCTTTTTCAGACGGGGTCCAAATGGAAGAAAAATTTACGATGATTTTTTTTGGACCAAAAGAGACCCCTGAAGGTTTGGAAGAAGGCCAGAAGAGCCACGAGGGAGTCACAAGCCCGGGAGGCGCGACCACCCCCCTAGGCCGCACCTACCAGGCTTGTGACCTCCTCGTGGGCCCAACCGACGTAATTCCACCGCCATAAATTCCTATAAATTCAGAAACCCCCAAAAATAAACCTAGATCAGGAGTTCCGCCGCCGCAAGCCTCTGTAGCCACCAAAAACCAATCTGGAGCCCGTTCTGGCACCCTGCCGGAGGGGGAATCCATCTCCGGTGGCCATCTTCATCATCCCGGCGATCTCCATGACAAGGAGGGAGTAGTTCTCCCTCGGGGCTGCGGGTATGTACCAGTAGCTATGTGTTTGATCTCTGTGTCTCGTGTTCTTGAGATGTCTTGATCTCGATGTACCGTGGGCTTTGCTACTATAGTTGGATCTTGTGATGTTCTTCCCCCTCACCGTTCTTGTAATGAATTGAGTTTCCCCTTTGAAGTTATCTTATCGGATTGAGTCTTTGAGAACACTTGATGTATGTCTTGCACGTGTCTATCTGCGATGGTCAACTTGCGGGTTTGTGACATTGGGAACCTTTGCATATGGGTTGGCACACGTTTGATTCATGTGAGTACTCAATGTATGTTTTGGTGATCAACTTGCGGGTTCGTGACATTGGGAACCTATGCATAGGGGTTGGCACACGTTTTGACTCTCCGATAGAAACTTTGGGGCACTCTTTGAAGTTCTTTGTGTTGGTTGAATAGATGATTCTGAGATTATGTGATGCATATTGTATAATCATGCCCACGGATACTTGAGGTGACAATGGAGTATCTAGGTGACATTAGGGTCTTTGTTGATATGTATCTTAAGGTGTTATTCTAGTACGAACTCTATGAAAGATTGAACGGAAAGAATAGCTTCGTGCTATTTTACTACCGACTCTTGAATAGATCGATCAGAAAGAATAACTTTGTGGTGGTTTTGTACCTGACAATAATCTCTTCATTTGTTCTCCGCTATTAGTGACTTTGGAGTGACTCTTTGTTGCATGTTGAGGGCTAGTTATATGATCCTATTATGTTATCATTGTTGAGAGAACTTCACTAGTGAAAGTATGAACCCTAGGCCTTGTTTCCACGCACTGCAATACCGTTCGTGCTCACTTTTGTTACTAGTTACCTTGCTGTTTTTGTAATTTCAGATTACAAAAACCTATATCTACCATCCATATTGCACCTGTATCACCATCTCTTTGCCGAACTAGTGCACCTATACAACTTACCATTGTATTGGGTGTGTTGGGGACACAAGAGACTCTTTATTATTTGGTTGCAGGGTTGCTTGAGAGAGACCATCTTCATCCTACGCCTCCCGCGGATTGATAAACCTTAGGTCACCCACTTGAGGGAAAATTGCTAATGTCCTACAAACCTCTGCACTTGGAGGCCCAACAACGTCTACAAGGAGAAGGTTGCGTAGTAGACATCAATGATCTACTCCTGCACGGCTCCGCCCGAGCTTCGCAGAAATCCGATCTAGAGGAAGAACTACGTGGTATAGGTTTGAGTTGCACGTGGCAAAGTTGTGTCTCAAAAGCCCTAAAACCACCAATATATATAGGAGGAGGGGAGGGGCTAGCCTTGGGGCTCAAGGGAGCCCCAAGGGCGCCGGCCGAAGGGAGAGGTGGACTCCCACCCCAATTCGGTTTGGGGGAAGGAGTCCACTCCTTCCTTCCCACCTCCATATTTCCTTGTTTTTTCTTTTCTTTTGGTTTTTCCACTTGTGGTGCCATGACCCTCTTGGGCTGGCCTCACCAGCCCACTAAGGGATGGTGTGCCACCCTATGGTCACTGGGCCCACTCCCGGGTGGGTGGGCCCCTCCCGGTGAATACCGAGAACCCATTCGTCACTCCCGGTACACTTCCGGTAATGCCCGAAAACTTTTCGCTGACCAAATGAAACCATCCTATATATCAATTTTCGTTTCCAGACCATTCTGAAACCCTCTTGATGTCTGTGATATCAACCGGGACTCCGAACAACCTTCGGTCACCAACACATATAACTCAACTATACTAAAACATCATCGAACCTTAAGTGTGCAGACCCTACGGGTTCGAGAACTATGTACACATGACCCGAGACACTCCTCAGTCAATAGCCAATAGCGGGACCTGGATGTCCATATTGGATCCTACATATTCTACGAAGATCTTATCGGTTGAACCTCTGTGCCAAGGATTCATATAATCTCGTATAACATTCCCTTTGTCCTTCGGTATGTTACTTGCCCGAGATTTGATCGTCGGTATCCGTATACCTTTTTCAATCTCGTTACTGGCAAGTCTCTTTACTCGTTCTGTAATACAAGATCCCGTGACTTACACTTGAGTCACATTGCTTGCAAGGCTTGTATGTGATGTTGTATTACCGAGTGGGCCCCGAGATACCTCTCCGTCACACGGAGTGACAAATCCTAGTCTTGATCCATGCTAACTCAATGGACACCTTCAGAGATACCTGTAGAGCACCTTTATAGTCACCCAGTAACGTCATGACGTTTTATACACACAAGGTATTCCTCCGGTGTCAGTGAGTTACATGATCTCATGGTCATAGGAATGAATACTTGACACGCAGAAAACAATAGCAACGAAATGACACGATCACATGATACGTTCATAGTTTGGGTCTAGTCCATCACATGATTCTCCTAATGATGTGATCCAGTTATCAAGTGACAACACTTTCGTATGGTCAGAAAACCTTAACCATCCTTGATCAACTGGTTAGCCAACTAGAGGCTTTCTAGGGACATTGTTTTGTCTATATATCCACACATGTATCTATGCTTTCATTCAATACAATTATAGCATGGATAATAAACGATTATTTTGAAACCGGAAATATAATAATAACTATTTTATCATTGCCTCTAGGGCATATTTCCAACACCAACCCACCCATCTTCTTCCTCCACCCCCAGCCGCCAGAACTCATCTCTCTCTCGCCCCCTCTTCCCCTCACACCCTCCCCCCCCCCTTGATCTACTCCCTCCTCCACCAAAATCACTACATTGGATCCCCCAAAGCTTCGTTGAGGTAATCTCCCCCAATCCCTCCATTTTTTTGTTTCAACATATTATTTTGACAGTTTTTTTGAATATTAGGTTATGTTTGATTACTTGATTTTGTCTTAGTACTAGAGATTGTTTTGTAGTTGTTAGATGATGTAGTTCTTATATGTTAGATTAGGTTAGGTTATATTATGTATTAGATGATGTATTAGGTTAGGTGATATAGTTTTGTAGGCACGTATTAGATTCGGCTAGGTTATATTATCTATTAGATGATGTATTAGGTTAGGTTAGATGTTTGATGATGTATTAGATTAGGGATTGTTTTGTAGTTGTTAGATGATGTAGTTCTTATAGAAGAGTTTGAAATATATGATAGGTGAGTCTTTTTCTTTTCCCCCATTTTATGTTTGTTTTAAGTAGGTGTTGTTGAAGAGTACATTTAGCTGTTCCTAGAAGATTTGTAGGTTTCGTGAGTTGTTCCTAGAAGATTTGTAGGTTTCCTGAGTTCCCTTTATTTTTTATGTTTATATTTTATAAGCGAACATTCAATTATTATGTACGTAACCTTTTTATTTTTCTTGTATCTTGAAAAGGATGGCTTGCCCAGTTTGCCATGCATACTGCGAGAACAACACCACGGAGAGATGGGAACTTTATGTCAACAATGACGCTGAGACCTTAATGTCTCTATATGTTTTTTTCTCCAGTTTTTGCTAAAAAAATTTGTACTCCATGTTGTTTGTATTTGTCTTTTTTCTGTAGAACATACCATGCACTATAAGGGATAGTCTAAAGCACGTAGCTGGAAGGTTCTTCAATTTCAAAGCACATGGGCATATGTATGTATTGGATGTGTACAGATGGCACAAGACCACAATGATGGGCGGCAATGATTGGGTGAAGTTTGTGTTGGGGAACGTTGCATGGGAAACAAAAAATTTCCTATGCACACGAAGACCTATCATGGTGATGTTCATCTATGAGACGGAGATTGTATCCACATACCCTTGTAGATTGCTAAGCGGGAAGCGTTAAGAAACGCGGTTGGTATAGTGGTAGAGCTTCGTGATTCAAATCACCGTCGTCCCACGATCCGTTCCGATCTAGCGCCGAATGGACGGCACCTCCGCGTTCAGCACACGTACAGCTCAACGACATTCTCCGCCTTCTTGATCCAGCAAGAGAGAAGGGGAAGTAGATGAGTTCTCCGGTAGCCTGACGGCACGCCGGTGATGGTGATGATGTACTCCTGCAGGGCTCCGCCCGAGCTCCGTAGAAATCCGATCTAGAGGAAGAAGTACGTGGTATAGGTTTGAGTTGCACGTGACAAAGTTGTGTCTCAAAAGCCCTAAAACCACCAATATATATAGGAGGAGGGGAGGAGCTATCCTTGGGGCTCAAGGGAGCCCCAAGGGCGCCGACCGAGAGGAGGAGGTGGACTCCCACCCCAATTCGGTTTGGGGGAAGGAGTCCACTCCTTCCTTCCCACGTCCCTCTTTCCCTTTTTTTTCCTTTCCTTTAGTTTTTCTCCATATGGCGCCATAGCCCACTTGGGCTGGCCCCACCAGCCCACTAAGGGCTGGTGCACCACCCTAGTGCTATTGGTCTCACTCCCGAGTGGGTGGGCCCCTCCCGGTGAATATCCGGAACCCATTTGTCACTCCCGGTACATTGTCGGTAATGCCCAAAATCTTTCCGGTGACCAAATGAAACCATCCTATATATCAATCTTTGTTTCCGGACTATTCTGGAAACCCTCGTGACGTCTGTGATCTCATCCGAGACTCCGAACAACCTTCGATCACCAACACATATAACTCAACTATACTAAAACGTCACCGAACATTAAGTGTGCAGACCCTGCGGGTTCGAGAACTATGCAGACATGACCTGAGGCACTCCCCGGTCAATATCCAATAGCGGGACCTGGATGTCCATATTGGATCCTACATATTCTATGAAGATCTTATCGGTTGAACATCTGTGCCAAGGATTCATATAATCTTGTATAACATTCCCTTTGTCCTTCAATATGTTACTTGCCCGAGGTTTGATCGTCGGTATCCGTAATACGTGGTTGTGTCTCAAAAGCCCTAAAACCACCAATATATGTAGGAGGAGGGGAGGGTCTAGCCTTGGGGATCAAGGGAGCCCCAACGACGGCGGCCGAGAGGAGGAGGTGGACTCTCACCCCAATTCGGTTTGGGGGAAGGAGTCCACTCCTTCCTTCCCACCTCCCTCTTTCCCTTGTTTTCCCTTTCCTTTGTTTTTTCTCCTTGTGGCACCATCACCCACTTGGGCTGGCCTCACCATACCACTAAGGGCCGGTGCGCCACCCTAGTGCTATTGTGCTCACTCTCGGGTGGGTGGGCCCCTCTCGGTGAATATCCGGAACCCATTCGTCACTCCGTGTGCAGTGTCGGTAATGCCCGAAATCTTTCCGGTGACCAAATGAAACCATCCGATATATCAATCTTTGTTTTCGGACCATTCCATAAACCCTTGTGGTATCCCTGATCTCATCCGGGACTCCGAAAAACCTTCAGTCACCAACACATATAACTTAACTATACTAAAACATCACCGAACCTTAAGTGTGCACACCCTGCAGGTTCGAGAACTATGCAGACATGTCCCGAGGCACTCCCCGGTCAATATCCAATACGGGATCTGGATGTACATATTGGATCCTACATATTCTACGAATATCTTATCGGTTGAACCTTTGTGCCAAGGATTCATATAATCCTGTATAACATTCCCCTTGTCCTTCGGTATGTTACTTGCCCGAGATTTGATCGTCGGTATCCGTAATACGTGGTTGTGTCTCAAAAGCCCTAAAACCACCAATATATGTAGGAGGAGGGTAGGGGATAGCCTTGGGGCTCAAGGGAGCCCCAAGTGTGCCGGCCGAGAGGAGGAGTTTGACTCCCACCCCAATTCGGTTTGGGGGAAGGAGTCCACTCCTTCCTTCCCACCTCCCTCTTTCCTTGTTTTTTCTTTTCTTTTGGTTTTTTCCGTTTGTGGCGCCATGGCCCTCTTGGGCTGGCCTCACCATCCCACTAAGGTCTGGTGCGCCACCCTAGGGTCACTGGGCTCACTCCCGGGTGGGTGGGCCCCTCCCGGTGAATACCCAGAACCCATTCGTCACTCCCGGTAGACTGCCTGTAATGCCGGAAAACTTTCCAGTGACCAAATGAAACCATCCTATATATCAATGTTTGTTTCTAGACCATTCCGGAAACCCTCTGGACGTCCGTGATCTCATCCGGGATTTCCAACAACCTTTGGTCACCAACACATATAACTCAACTATACTAAAACATCATCGAACCTTAAGTGTGCAGACCCCACGAGTTCGAGAACTATGCAGACATGACCTGAGACACTCCTCGGTCAATATCCAATAGCGGGGCCTGGATGACCATATTGGATCCTACATATTCTACGAAGATCTTATCGGTTGAACCTCTGTGCCAAGGATTCATTTAATCACGTATAACATTCCATTTGTCCTTCGGTATGTTACTTGCCCGAGATTTGATCGTCGGTATCCGTATACCTATTTCAATCTCCTTACCGACAAGTCTCTTTACTCGTTCCGTAATACAAGATCCCGTGACTTACACTTGAGTCACATTTCTTGCAAGGCTTGTATGTGATGTTGTATTACCGAGTGGGCCCCGAGATACCTCTCCGTCACACGGAGTGACAAATCCTAGTCTTGATCCATGCTAACTCAATGGACACCTTCAGAGATACCTGTAGAGCACCTTTATAGTCACCCAGTAACGTCATGACGTTTTATACACACAAGGTATTCCTCCGGTGTCAGTGAGTTACATGATCTCATGGTCATGGGAATGAATACTTGACACGCAGAAAACAATAGCAACAAAATGACACGATCACATGCTACGTTCATAGTTTGGATCTAGTCCATCACATGATTCTCGTAATGATGTGATCGAGTTATCAAGTGACAACACTTGCGTATGGTCAGAAAACCTTAACCATCCTTGATCAACTGGCTAGCCAACTAGAGGCTTGCTAGGGATATTGTTTTGTCTATATATCCACACATGTATCTATGCTTTCATTCAATACAATTATAGCATGGATAATAAATGATTATCTTGAAAAAGGAAATATAATAATAACTATTTTATCATTGCCTCTAGGGCATATTTCCAACAGTATCCCACTTGCACTAGAGTCAATAATCTAGTCTCACATCGCTATGCGATTTACATTGGAATGAATCTAACACCCATACAATTCTGGTGTTGATCATGCTTCGCTCGTGGAAGAGATTTAGTCAGCGGATCTGCTACATTCAGATCCGTGTGCACTTTGCAAATATTTAGATCCTCTCCTTCGATGTAGTCGTGGATGAGGTTGAATCGTCGTTTGATGTATCTGGTCTTCTTGTCAAACCTTGGTTCCTTTGCTAAAGCAATGGCACCAGTGTTGTCACAGAACAGAGTTATTGGATTTAGTGCGCTCGGCACAACTCCAAGATCTGTCATGAACTGCTTCATCCAGACACCCTCCTTAGCTGCCTCCGAGGCAGCCATGTACTCCGCCTCACATGTAGAATGTGCTACGACGCTTTGATTGGAACTACACCAACTTATCGTACCCCCATTAAGAATAAATACGTATCCGGTTTGAGACTTAGAGTCATCCAGATCAGTGTCAAAGCTTGCGTCGACGTAACCCTTTACGACGAGCTCTTTGTCACCAAACATTTCCTTGGCCCTTTTCTGGTACTTCAGAATATTCTTGACTGTCGTCCAATGATCCACTCTTGTATTACTTTGAAACCTGCCTGCCATACTTATCGCCAGGTTGACGTCCGGTCTAGTTTACAACATTGCATACATGATAGACCCTATGGCTGAAGCATAGGGGACGGTACTCATCTTTTCTCTATCTTCCGCATTTACTGGGCACTGAGTCTTACTCAACTTTATACCTTTTAATACTGGCAAGAACCCCTTCTTGGACCGTTCCATTTTGAACTTCTTCAAAACTTTATCAAGGTATGTGCTTTCTGAAAGTCCTATCAGGCGCCTCGATCTATCCCTATAGATCTTAATGCCTAATATGTAAGTAGTTTCTCCTAGGTCCTTCATTGAAAAACATTTGTTCAAGTAATCTTTTACGCTCTATAAAAACTCCACATTGTTTCCAATCAGCAATATGTCATCCACATATAATACTAGAAACGCTACAGAGCTCCCACTCACTTTCTTGTAAATACAAGATTCTCCAAGAACTTCTATAAACCCAAATGCTTTGATCACCTCATCAAAGCACTTGTTCCAACTCCGAGATGCTTGCACCAGTCCATAAATGGATCGCTGGAGC